>NC_080673.1:107678076-108038909 GCF_030445035.2 Dasypus novemcinctus | reverse complement strand
TAAATCGAAGTGGAAGTCAGATTGCTTGGATTATGCAAGTGTCATAATATATTAAAATATTTGTTTCCTGGAAACTAAATGGACATAATACCAACCACATTTTGATGTTGTTGTGCTTAAATAGGACCACATACATAAAAAGAAATATCCTAAAATGGTGCCTGATACCTGAAATTTTGAAGGTTGTAGGGGCCATTCAAACTTATTCTCTTCTGTACCTAGCAAATAGTAGATTATATAGAAATATCTGTGAGTGAATGTATCCTGACCCATTATTCTTGACCAACTACTTAATATTTTTAAAGGTAGTATTTACCAAGTACTGTACTCCAAAATCTATAGTCCTCCTCACCTTAAGCTGATTGTTGCCTTTTTTCTTTAGTCTCCTACATTTTTAGCATTAGCTTTTTATCTCTGCTCCCATATCTCCTCCATTTTGTCTTCTCTTATTTAATTCCTCTTTTCTTTCCTTTAGTGGTTTCAAACAGTTAGCCATGGACCTCAAAAGAATCCATCATTATTATATAAAAATTTGATTCTTGATATTGCAGTTTCTGTTCATATTTTCAGAGTGACATTTACCAGTGTTACAGCCTTTTGACCTGGCAAGAAGAACTTTGATCAATAGGAGATATCACTAAATACTTCTTAATTGAATTAATCAAGTTTGGATTTAATATCAGTAGTGAAATGAAAAAGTTTCCTAATAAACAGTTTAACATAATAACTATTGTGAGGTAGGAAAACACCCTTACTATATATCTAAGGGCTGCTTATAATAGCAAAACATTCCATTTAGAAGGATAAATATGCTTTTTGCTTGTCTTTCGGTAGTTTGTATACTGCAACTATTACAATGAGAATGGATCTGTGTGTGGATTCATTACAGTTATCTGCTTGGTATATGTTGTGCAATCTATATCTGTAAATTCATTTTGCTCTTCAGTTCTGGTAAATTAAGCATCATTTTTTTTCTTTAAATAATATCTCTTAATTTTCCCATTATATTCCTTTTTGGCATTCAGAATAGATATTAGTTGTTGTATTAGTTAGCTAAAGGGGTGCTGATGCAAAATACCAGAAATTGTTTGGTTTTTATAAAGGGTATTATTTGGGGTAAGAGCTTACAGATACCAGGCCATAAAGCATAAGTTACTTTCCTCACCAAAGTCTATTTTCACATGTTGGAGCAAGATGGCTGCTGACTTCTGTGAGGGTTCAAGCTTCCTGGGTTCCTGCCTTGCAGGGTCTTGCTTTTCTCTGGGTTCAAGGTTCCTTTCTTCCTGGGGCTGGCTTCTCTTTGCTCTGTTTGCTTACTTCCCGGGGCACCAGCTTAAGACTTCAGCATCAAACTCCAACATCAAAACTCCAACATTAGAACCCTCAACTCTGTCCTTTGCCATGCCTTTTATCCGTGAGTCACCACCCATCAAGTGGGGGGATTCACCGCCCTAGTGATGTGGCCCAATCAAAGCCCTAATCATAACTCAATTGTGCCCAGGTACAGATCAGATTATAAACATAATCCAGTATATATTTTTGGAATTTATAAGCATATCAAACTGCTATAGTTATTTTACTTATTCTGTCTTCTATTTTTTAATCACCTCCTTATTCTTTTTCATCTCTTTGTATGCCTGTACTTTATTGTGTTTATTGTGTTAAAATTTTCAGATTTATCCTCTAATTTACTAATATTATATTAAGCTGTATCTAATATGTTATTTAACCATTCTATTGGATTTTTTATTTTAATTTATTATTTTTTTAATTTTAGAATTTTTTTTTATTCTTTCTTAAATGTACCTGGTAACTTTCATATTCTCTTCTTATATTTTCTCATTTTTCTTTTTCTCCTTAAACATATTAAATATATTCATGTTGTATATTAGGCATCTGATTTGTTTAAAGCTCTCAGATTCTGCTTGTCTGACTCTGGTACTCATTTTGTCTATTGATGCTCTCTTACTTTGACTTTTTCACTTTGTATTTTATAATTTGGTGATTTTGAACTCAAGTTTCTTGAAACTTATAACTTTAGGAATTCTTGGGACCTTGGTTGAAGATGTATTCCTTCAGGGAATGTTTGTTATTTACCAGGCAACCAAAGGCAGTGATAACTGAGACTTATTAAAAGTAAATTCTCAGACCAGACTTTCTGAACCAAATATTAGGTGTAATTGTAGGCTGCAAACTTGTATGAGGGTGTTTTGTGATTAGGCACTCAGGAGGGCATCTTTTTACCCCTTCACTCAGATTAATAGTGAGACTTCTTGACCACCTCAACTTGTGGGACAATTTTCCCCCCTTTCATTCTTTCTCTGAAATGGTGGTTTCTTCACAAATCCTTGTAAATTCTCTAGTTGATTCCTGTCCCTAGCATAATCATTAAAAAACAAAGCTGTATGTTAAAGGAATTATCAGATGCCTTATAATAGCTCATGCCTTTACTGCTTCCTTACTCTTATCTGTATGCAAGCTGTATTTTGTTGTTCATTTAAGAAAAATTTTCTAACTTTATTTAGAGCTCAGTTAAAAAAGAACACACACAGGGGAGGTGGATGTGGCTCAACGGATTGGGCTTCCATCTACTGTGTGGGAGACTCTGGGTTCATGTCCCAGGGCCTCCTTGTGAAGGCAAAAGCTGGCCCATGCCTGCTGAGAGCTGACAGCCCACACCCTCAGAGAGCTGGCGCAGCAGGATGACGCAACAAAGGGAGACAAGCAGACAGAGAAGAACACGCAGCGAATGGACACAGAGAGCAAACGCAGCAAGGAGGGGGGATAAATATATAAAATAAATCTTTAAAAAAAGCAACACATGGACCACATTTTTTGTTTAGTTTTAGTTTTTTTCATTTTTCCTTTTGGGTAGGATTGAATGTCCTGTAATGCCTTGATTATTACTTTCATTATTCATAAGTATATTTTCCCTAAATAATGAAGTTAAGTTGTAATATTATAACAATGGAAGGAATAGTAGTTCATGATATTTATTTATATATATATATATTTAATTAATTTTTTATTTATTTCAACCCCACCCCAGTTGTCTGTCTATGTCCATTCACTGTGTATGTTCTTCTGTGTCCGCTTTGTATTCTTGTCAGCTGCACTGGCAATCTGTGTCTCTTTTTGTTGCATCATCTTGCTGTGTCAACTCTCCATGTGTGTGGCACCACTCCTGGGCAGGCTGCACTTTTATCGTGCAGGGTGGCTCTCCTTACAGGGCACACTCCTGAGTGTGGGGCCCCCCTGTGCCAGGGATACCTCTGTGTGGCACGGCACTCCTTGTGTGCACAGCACTGTGTGTGGGCCAGCTCACCACATGGGTCAGGAGGGCCTGGGTTTGAACTCTGGACCTCTCACATTATAGGTGGATGCTCTATCAGTTGAGCTAAATCCGCTTCCCAGTTCATAATATTTAAATGTTAGTTGTTTAGTGAACTAAAACAAACAACTGGCTAGTAATTTCAGTTTCAGCATCAAAGTGGTCATCTAAAATATAAACTTAATATTGTATATGTTTAAGTAGCTATTACTTATGGATAACTTTTGATTTTCAAGCTTTTTTGCATAATTAACAAATTATTGATTTTTCATAGCTGTCTGCTGATAGTGTGATAAAGACATCTGAAAAACTGTCTCAAAATCCTAACTTAGCCAAGAAAAAGTAAACCTTTAAATTAGTGATTATTCAAAAGGTTCTTTTTCCCACGTTTAATGTGAAAATAGCAAATTGAATTTTTCTTCATATCTTCTGGTATGAAAATATGGTCTTTGTCACATAATATGGATGTGATTTATTATTAACTTTAAAAATGTTAAAAGAATGATTATTTTTGTTATGGACAAAAAAGTGATTGAATATACTTACATATAGCATTTATTTTTCAAAGACAGAATTTCAACATGTATACTAAAGGATTTGAAAATACTTACCAACAGTTCAGTTTTTTAACAAATTCATACCATTGTATTATAGTAATATACAATTTAGTGTATTTAGTAAGTTTATATTCAAATACATATTACCATTTCATGATATTAAAGCATAGACTTTCCCCCTATTTAAAGATTATCACACTGGGAGATCGAAATCTGTATAGTCAAAAATGCTAGAAATGCTTAGTTACTTTTTTCCTTGAAGAAAAAGAAAAAGGAAACTGAAAACTGAAAACTTTTAACACAAATGTAAAGCGGTATCTCTTACAAAATAACAGTTAAGCATAGTTTCTTACTATTTCTTTCCTACTCCAAGTATTTCATATCTATGATCTCTCAGTGCTTCTTATTAGTATTTTTTATTTTTTTGAAAAATTCCTCTAATGGTCATATATTTTTAAATAACATTAAAAATTTAAGCCATAATGTTTATATTATTTTAGATTAAAAATAGTTATGATGATTCTCTTTTCTGAAATATGGTGAATTCTATGTATTTTTAAAATTAAAGGCAAATATTTATTAACTAAATATTTAAATTCATCCATGCTATTGCTTTTTTCTCTAAGGTCCTTTATAAATGGAATTGTACTCCTCTAGGATCAGAATACCAGCCTTTGTTTTGTAAAACATGATGAAAATAAGGAATTGTTTCCCAGTATAGAAGAAAGTGTTTCCTAATTAGCTTATTTTTTCTTATGTGTTTTAACTTTATTAAAAAACCCACAATAGTGTTAGAAGGGGAAATACTGATTTATTCATGGATTAATTTCTCAGAGTCTGAAATGTTAGATTATCTGAAGTGTTCTGATATAGAACATGGAAAACTTTCTACATTTCTACATGCTTTTTCCTTCGTATGTGATACTTGGGGAGAAAATCAGATTGCTTTTATTATTCATCTTTATTTTTGAACTGGATAATAAATGCTGAGCTATCATGTCAACCCTGTTTTGAAGATGTCCAGGGTAACAATAAACTCATTGTGATGAGAATAGCCATAGAGAGACTATTTATGAATTTAATAATCCTGACCTTTCTTGTCACTTTATAATCCAGTGTCCTTTGCACATCAGCCATCTTTAGTTTATTGATTGGGAAAATGTGTTAATATAAATTATCATAAATAGAATATAAATGTTTTCACTTTCAGTCTTGTACTTTAATATCCAAGCCAATCAGATAATTAAATTTCTGCATGACATGCCTGTTTATGTGTACATTTTCACATGTATTCTACTATATGTTCTATACTTTTTATAGAGGACAAAGGACCTTTTATCTGTGTATTACTTTTTAATTAATAATTCTAACTATGTCGAAGATTATCTTGTAGAGGGAAACTTTCCACAGTGGAGGAGCCACCTGAGTTAAAGGAAAGCACACTATTATTCAAATGAATTAACTTGATGGAGATCGTCATTTCAGGGCAGGGACAACAGGCTGGCAGGGCCAGAAGCATTTCCCCAGGAGGTTATATATAGGATGATTGGAGACATTCCTAAAGACAATGAGGCACTAGCATTTGTTTAAGAGAGGGGCGATTTCACTCGGGAGGGCTCATGCTGGAATTAACTGGTGTCATTTTGAAGGAGGGTTTTGCTAATTGGCTTCTCCCAATTGTATATAATGCTAATACCTTTTTCTATTAATTATTTCCCATAAGCAGACCTCAGTAAAGCAAAACACCTTGCAAACTTAAAAAGGTTTAAGAGGAAATTTGCAATTTAGTTTCTAAGAACCCTATGTGGACTGTAACAGTTGGTTAGTATTGTTTGTAGAATGTTTTGTTGTTTGACTGTTAGGAGCATTATGTTCTTGTATTGTGATGGCCTGCTGAGTAATTGCAAGGTTCTTTATACTACCAAGACTGCCAAGGGTCGTAATGGATATTCATGTGCAGTGAACCTTTGAACTTGAACTGGTCGTTCTTGTCTCCTATGCCTGGAATTATCTTTACACTAAATGGCTGGAGAAACTTTAATTATGAAACCAGAAAATAGGCAAAATTTTTAAAATTCAAAATAGTAAATGGACTATTAGTTATATACTTGCAGTTTTGTTCCTTCTACTATAAAATTGATCTCTACTCTCAAGGAAATTCATCATACTTCTGAACTTTTAATTTTTAAAAAGAATAATTGGTGGTAAATGCTTGCTTTCAAAATTATGTGTTTCTATGTAAAAAAGATCTTAGAAATCTATTTCTATTATAGAAATTCTGATTACAGACCAAATATTAATAAAAACTAAAAAAATTTATTATGAAGTTAAAAGTATGATCCAAGCATTGCACATCAATTTGAAAACTTACAAAAATTTAAAATGTAAAATTCAGGATATATGCATATTCATATTACAACATGTAATTCTGTGTCAAAGCTAAGGTATATATCATAATAATTGAAATTGTCATTTTCTGTTCATGTCTCCCCACCAGACTTTTAAGTTCTTGAGAAAGGAGACATTTTCTTAATTAATCTATATATTATAATATATATTATATGTACATGATACGTATATATTGGATGTTCAATGAAATTCTGTTGAATTTAAGATAACAGAGAGAGGATGACTTGTGAAAGAGCATGGGGTGATTGGAAGTAGAATGTTATGGTTGGAACTTGGGGTAAACAAAGGTTGATGGCAAGAGATTGGAATTAGCATTGAGCAGGGTAGATCCTTCTATTGTCAGGAACTTAGGTAACATACAGATTGTGGTACAGAGCCATTGAAGGATTTAAGCAGTTAATCACTGACAGAAATATGGAGGATGGGGAAGGATAGTAGTAGGAAATCAACTCTCTGATTCATTCAGGCTGGGATGTGGTTTCCTGACAGCCTGGTTTAAGTAAAGATCCTTTAGTGTATGGATAGGAGAGTATAAGTTAAGAGGCAGAATCTTGGGGAGATGCTAGAGATTTTCTAAATGAGTTAGCCATGGAGGTAAATCCAGGAATGGAACAACCAAGGTGAAACTCCGTCAGAATAAAATACAGAAGAACTTAGAGCAGCCCCTGAGTCTCAGAGAAACGATACCTACAGTATTAGTGGACCCAAGTCTTCAGGGATGAATGACAGGAACCCTGCCCTAAGGACACGAAAAGTGTAGTGGGGAAGATGGCATGCATAAAGAAGTATAATATGGATAATACAGTAAGAGAACTACCATGGAAGGGCACAGTAAATGTAGGAGAGAAAACAGTTCTGCCTGGAGGGACATTTGGATTTTTGTGGGTTTACCCACCATATTTCTCAGCTGCAAGCAACAGAAACCAGTTTATACTGAAATGATTAATTTATACAGAAAACAGATTTATTAAAAGAATATTTGCTGGTTCACAGAGGCTCAAGGAGGATCTGAGCAACAAGTTCAGAGGAGTCACAGCCTAGGACAATAATTGAAATAGTGGAAACACTGCCCTTTTCTGTTATTTTATATTTTTGAATTTGAAATAAAGTTATTTAAAACAATTTCATCCCAGAATTTTCAGCATTGAACACCTCAACCTTACATTGCTCGCATCATAAACAGGAGATCTGGATGCTGCCATTTGAACTGGTGCTGTTGCTGCCTCTAGGACATGAATATAGCTGCTACTGTCCCTACCTCTGGTCAGAATGAATATCCTGAGTCCTTTCTTCTTAGCTTCATGTACAGTCTAGGAACGGCACATTTGATTAGGGGGATTTTGGTCATGTAATCATGTCCTAGTTGCAGGAGAAGCTAAGTAAGTAAAAATCTGAACTTTTAAGCTTCTGTTGTGGTAGAGTTCTGCCTCAGACAAATGGAATATGTCCAACATATAGAAATAACATATAGAAAGGGGACAGGGCTTAAAGCTAGGTGGCTAAAAAGAATGGCAACATCCACTCAACTGGGAGAGGTACACTTTGAACTGAAGAGGAAATATTATTATTTGAACATGCATTAGCAGTTGAAAATATGGGGTAACAGTTCAGAAAATGATTAAGCCTGGTAGTTAAAGTGATGTGAAGCCAAGCCCTGACATTACAAGGGGATGTATTTGAGAAAAGAGATAATTGGGAAAGAATCATGATCACCTTTATATATGTGAGTGGAAGAGGAAGAAAACCTGGTTGGATAGGCCTGCAACATGAAAACCAAAGGAAGAGATTCTCACATGTATGTTTTAGTTTGCTAAAAGCTACTGGGAGCAATATCCCAGAAATGGGTTGACTTTTAAAATGGGAATTTATTAGATTTAAATGCTTGCAGTTCTGAGGCCATGGAGTCATTTGGGCCAGTGCCCATCAAGAGATACTGTCTCACCAAATTGCAGCTATGAGTGAGCTGGCACATGGCTGAGTCATCTAAAGGTGCTTTCTCTGCAAGCTCAGCTGTGGGTGATCAGGCACATGTCAGGGCTTAATGGCAGCTCTACCATTCTCTGCCTTGTCCTCCAGTCTCACTTTCTCCCCAAGCTCGGCTGTGGGTCCCATCTATACTGGGTTTACAGGCACAGGAATGGATTCATTTTAAGAATGAATGGGTTCCACAAAAGACTCAAACCAGCACAGTATGCCTAGTACATTTACATTTACATATGCCTAGTACATATACCTAGTTCAATTTACTTTTTAAAAAAATTTTTTTTGTCTTTATTTATTTTTTTAATATTACATTAAAAAAATATGAGGTCCCCATATACCTCCCACCCCCCCTACCCCCCTCCTCCTCCCGTAGCAACAATCTCCTCCATCATCCTGAGACATTCATTGCATTTGGTGAATACATCTCTGAGCCCCGCTGAACCTCATGGTCAATGGTCCATGTTATAGCTCACACTCTCCCACGTACCATCCAGCGGGCCATGGGAGGACATACAATGTCTGGTAACTGTCCCTGCAGCATCACCGAGGACAACTCTCAAGTCCCGAAAATGCCTCCACATCTCATCTCTTCCTCCCATTCCCCACACCCAGCAGCCACCATGGCCACTTTCTCCACACCAATGCCACATTTTCTTCGATTACTAATCACAGTAGTTCGTGAATAGAATATGAGTAAGTCCACTCTAATCCATATGCTATTCCTCCATCCTGTGGACCTTGGAATGGTTGTGTCCACTCCACATCTATATCAAAGGGGGCTTAGATTCCACATGGATGCTGGATACAATTCTCCTGCTTTCAGTTGTAGGCACTCTTGGCTCCATGGTGTGGTGGTTGACCTTCTTCACCTCCATGTTAGCTGAGTGGGGTAAGTCCAATAAACCAGAGTGTAGGAGCTGAAGTCTGTTGAGGCTCAGGGCCTGGCTATCATATGGTCAGTCCAGAGATTCAGATCCCCTGGGTATATATTAAACCACAGCACCAACTACAGTTCTGGTAAAAGTAACAGGAGAGGCTTGTGAAAAAAGATCACATCTGAGTCCAGCTCCATCACACAGAAACACGAACTCCAAAGAAGGGCCAACTGACATGGCACTGAACTCCATCTGCCATGACCATAGAACCTGTGGGTCTCTGTCGCCCTCAGAAGAACCAATACCCGGGGTTGTATCTACTTTATCTGTCTCTGGGACTCTGCTGAGGTGTGCATAAGGGCAACCCCTCTGATAACTTCCTGGCTCCTTTTTGGAGACTCATAGCCATATAAACTCATTTGTCCTTTCTATTTCTCCCTTGATTCAGGTCAAAAAGTGTTTTTAACTCCTGGTATTATATGTAGACTGAGATATTCTGCTGGTCCCAGTTGACCCTTTTATTCAAGGTCATTTTCTAGTTACATCATCAGCTGATACTTGGTAGTAATCCCTTGGTGCCAGGGAAGCTCATCTCTGGGAGCCATGTCCCACGCTGGGGGGAAGGCAACGCATTTACATGCTGAGTTTGGCTTTGAGACTGCCACATTTGAGCAACACGGAGGCTCCCAGGAGGTAACTCTTAGGCACCCTGCAGCTCTAGGCCTTGTTCTTATTTCAGGTGCACAGGTTCACAAGCATAGTCATTAGTATCAAGGACTCATTGTTGGACCTTCATTCTTTTTTGGTCCCCCAAGTGCAACGGCAAAGATCAATTTACTTTTAAATGAGTGGGGCTCTTAAGAACGGAAATAGTTGCAGTGCCCAGTGATGAAAAGGATGAAGACTAAGAAAACCACTGGATTTCTTGGCTTTTGAAAAAAGAATGCTGTTAGAACCGTAGGGATAGCATCAAGAGGACAAGTAGGGCCATACAAGGAAAGAATACTTGGGATGAGAGTAATTGGTGGCACTGGGATTAGGTTAGGAAGAGACATAGGACTTGATGCAGGAAATATGTTTGAAAAAAGATTTGTTGTACATCTACTTTACAGACAACTATTTCAAGTGATTGGGTTACTTAAGTGAAAAAATAGACAAAGATCCCATTTGGGAGAGAAAGACACTTAACAATAAAAATAGTAAATGTAGATATAGTGGTTAGAAGGTGAAAAATGCTACAGAAAAAATAAAAAAGCAGAATATGGAGGATTGAGGGTGTGGGGATTGGAATAGTGGTCATGGTACATATAGCAATGGGTAGGTTTCTTTGAGAAGGTGAGATTTGAGCCAAAACTTGAAAGAGGTTAATAGAGGAAGCTCAGGAGATATCTACGGGGAGAGTGTTTTAGGCACTTTTATAAAGTTTATGAATCAGGAGATACAAAGCTCTGATCTGAAAAATATGGGGTGTCTTTGAGGAAGAGGATAGGAATGAAGAGCCTACTAGAAAAGCCTAACAAAGTAATTAGAAGTCACCCTCATAAGACCTTGTAAGCATCATGTAGTAAAGACATCTTAAACATCCCTAGAATTAGCAGCCTTTCTGATATTTTCTGTAGCTCGACATGAGGTTAAACTAAAGTTTCTTATAAGATTCACAAAGACTTCAAGTGTTAGTTTTCCTAGACATTTTCTTCTGGAATGAGGTAATATATAAAAACCAACACAAAGAGGTGATGTTATAACCAATGCAAAGCGAGTCAAGGTCCTCTATTGAGGAGGCAGAGGTATACTATGGTAACTTCTGGTTCGTTGAGCTAATTTAATAGAGTGAAGTAAACATTTTGCTCTTTTGTCAATTTCTGATTATCATTTTAATATAAATTTGAGAATGCTTTTTAAACAGGTGTTTTTAAAGAACTGCTAATTCTTTTGACTTTCCATTCTTTTCTTTAGACATCTTTTGGTGTAGGTGCTAATTTGATGTATTGAGGACTTTGAAATACTTCCATTCTAAACTTTTGGGAACCCTCAGAGTGGAAATTATGGTGACAATTTAAATTAGATTGGCCGTCTTTTTTTCCTTCTTCTTTATTTTCTTTTAAATGTTACGTTAAAAATATATGAGGTCCCCATATACCCCCCATCCCCCCAGATTGGCCATCTTAATGGACCTTAAATCATCAGGACAAACACATTTTACTCATTTTGGTTAAGGTTGAATTTGAATGTTTCATTTGACATAATCCTTAAGATAACTCACTGCTTGACTACATTTTTCACTTTTCAGCTGAGTGTTCAGCAGTAGCAGGCATAACCACACAGAGCGCTGACTAACCCGATAATAAGAAATGTAGAGAAAAGTAATCGTATAAAGGAACACCTGTGTAACTAAGGCTTTTATATTAGGCAAGAATAGCTTTATGGTTTCATATCTTCTTGTTGGAATAGTAGAGAATTGTGTTTGTTTCAAAATACGTCATGGATTTTACCTGACATATTGATGACTAAGCTCATTCTCTTTAATTTCATATTTTAGGCATTTTATTCCATGCTTTTGCTGTAATGCTCTAGGCAGGGCACAGAAAGAAGTATCTCCATCTTAATGTTTGGGTTTCACACATTCAGACTGACGTCTGGTTTCACTGTACCATAACATTCTCTGATTAAGTAAGGTCTATATGTGATGTGTCAGTTTACTTTCTTCTACAGACTAGTTGCTTAAATATTCAATCCAACCTTCAATCTTCTGAAAATCCTCCATGTGTAGATTCTGTTAGAAAAGTTTTAATGAGATTATCAAGAATTGTGATTTTTCATTAAAAAAATCGAAATACTAATCAGCTTTGATTTGTATGTGGGGACAGGTGAGGATAAGATATATATATATATATCCCTATTAAAGAGAGACTGTGTGATTTCAGATACCCTTTTATCTTTTGGTAGGAAAGTATTTTAGCGTAACACAGTTGACTTCAGCTTGGAGAGAAGAGATGAAAAGGTTTCAATTGTCATGAATCTAAATAAAAAACCATGGCAGTATTGTTTCTTTCCTTTTATTTGAAAATGCTTTTATGTGTACATAGATTTTAAATGTCATTTAAAAATATCTTCCTTTGTATTTCTTGTAACATCCACTGCTATTAACAATGAATACTAAGCCTACTAAGATGTGTAGACATTTAACAAGTTGTTGAGATTTTCTGTGGAAAAGCTAGTATTTGTTTTTCTTATGTTTTTCTCTATTACTAGTGTCTTCTCTTCTAGTTTAAGAAAATTTTTCTTATGTAATTCCTATATTCATATTTAAGTATTCTCCCAAATAGTAGAAAGCAGATTTTCTGGGAGCTGACTTCATAAGGCATGTGAAGAAACAATTTCCCCTTGTTAAAATAAACAGATTCTTCAAGGTTTTAAATAAGAGCTACAATTTAGCTCCTTTTTTATTCCTTTTATATTATTTAAAAGTACCCCTTCTTTACTTCCAAAGTATATTTCAAGGGATACAAGGAAATATACAAGCTAAAATGTAATTTTATTATTTCAATTTAACCTTGTAATTTATATATTAGTATATATCAGGTCAAGTTACATGTACGTGGATTTCAGGCAGAATTGACTTTAGGTTAAAATAAAAGGGATAGTAATCCTTTTTAAGGAATTAGTTTTGATACGGAATTCTTTGTTCACCTTTTTATAAATAGCTAACATGGGATGTAGACAGGTAGTAGAGATTTTGATTTTCTAATCAGGACAATTTAGTACTAATTAGATAGAGAAATTAGAACTTCTAGTAAGGCAAGCAAGTAGCCCAGGTTGTTCATGTTTTGCATAGAGTAAAACTAACTAACTCTCAGGAGTCCAGGAGCCAAAGTGCAAACAGTTACAGTACCAGTGTGTATATGTTGTTATTTAAACAAACAAGTAAAGCACAACAAAACCCCCTTTCTCACCTATTCTTTGTAAGTGGCACGAAGTAGATCTTCTAGGACTTCCTTCTCATGGTGTGAAGAAAGCTTCCTTTTTTAAGTCAAACTCAGATTCATCAGATGAAGGAGGACCACATCGAATGGTTCTGATGACTTCATTCATCTTTTTCTTTTTCCTCAGTCTGCAGGACTGCCTCACTGTACCCCTAAAACACAGGCCTGCACAGGACATCTCTTGGAGTTGAGGAAAAACTATTTCCTCAGCTCCAAGACATCTCACTTACCTTAGTTTCTTTACACGTAAATTGTGGTAATACCTGCATTGAAGGACTGGTGGGAAAATTAAGGAGAATTATGAAAAACACTGGTTATGGGAAGCGGACTTGGCCCAGTGGATAGGGCATCCATCTACCATATGGGAGGTCCGCGGTTCAAACCCCAGGCCTCCTTGACTGTGTGGAGCTGGCCCACTCTCAGTGCTGATGCACGCAAGGAGTGCCGTGCCTCACAGGGGTGTCCCTGTGTAGGGGAGCCCCACGCACAAGGAGTGTGCCCCATAAGGAGAGCCGCCCAGCGCAAAAGAAAGTGCAACCTGCCCAAGAATGGCGCCTCACACGGAGAGCTGACACAACAGGATGATGCAACAAAAAGAGACACAGATTCCCATGCCGCTGACAACAACAGAAGCGATCAAAGAGGAACATGCAGCAAATAGACACAGAGAACAGACAACTGGTGGGGGCCGGGGCGCAGAGGGAAGGGGAGAGAAATAAATGAAAATAAATCTTAAAAAAAAAAAAAAGAAAACACTGGTTTAAATTAATGATGGTATATGTATTTTGATAACTGGTGCTTTTATAATCAAATGTTACACTTGCTGTTGAAGAGATCAATCTCTCCTTGGATCTGAAGCCCCCAAACCTTGAATGCACTGTTGTGGCTTCCAGAGTGTGATGTGTCACTCCCCTCAGTATACATGTTTAGAATTCAGAATATCTGACCTCTCTTTTGCTTAGCCCTCAGAACTTCTGACAGCCATGTTCTCTGAATGAACCACCCCAGGCCCCAGAGCCTCTGAGTCCTCCATCTACTGAACAGGCTCTTTCTGTCCCATTTATTTTTTGAAGAACAAAAACCTATAGGTCCCTAGCTAGTGTACTGGTGTCGGATCCTGTCAACCCTTAATCTCTTCCCAGGCATCTTTGGCTCAAGTATGTTTAGTATGCTCAACTCTAAGATGGGGCTATTACCTACTGCAGGGAGGCAGTGAAAATTAAATGAGGTAATGTACATTAGGTACACACCATAGTGCCTAATATGTAGTAAAAGCTCCCCAAGAAGTAGGTATCATCATCATCATCATCTTCATCGGTCATCTTTGCTATTGTTCTATATTCTATCTGGAAATAATTACATTTATCTTCCCTGAAGTTATTGCTTCCCAGCTCCTACCAAAGCAACTTAGAAGTTTTAGTTCTGTCTTGAGAGGATCATATTTTACAGGTGATGGATTGCACTATAGTGATTACCATAGAGAATAATCTTATATTTATGTATCACCTAGTTCTCAGGATGCAGGTTTGACCTTATAAGCTTTTAGTAGGCTGCCAATGCAAGATACCAGCAATAGGTTGGCTTTTATAATGGGAATTTATTATGGTAAAATCTTAGTTCCAAGGCTGTGAAAATGCTGGAATCAAGGCAGCGTCAATAATGCTGCCTTACCAAAGATCAGCTCCTGGCAGATCCTAGGCTCCTGCCATGTGGCAAGGCAAAATGGCAGTCAATCCCTACTTTCTCCTCCAAGCTCACTTTTTTTTTTATCGCCCACCCCACCTTGCGGCTTGCTTGCTGTCTGCTCTCTGTGCCCATTTGCTGTACATTCTTCTGTGTGTCTGTATTTATTTTTATTTATCCCCACCCCGCCCTTGCGGCTTGCTTGTTATCTGCTCTCTTGTGTCCATTCACTGCGCGCTCTTCTGTGTTTTTACTTATCTCCCTTTTTGTTGCGTCACCTTACTGATTTGGCTCTCCACGGAGCTTGCAGGCTGGTGGCTCTCCATGGCATTCAGGCCAGCCTGCCTTTACAAGGAGGTCATGGGACGCAAACCCAGGGCCTCCCATAAGGTAGATGGGAGCTCAACTGATTGAGCCACAGCCGCTTTCCTCACTTTTTTTTTCTGAGCTCAGATGTGGGAGATCAGGTAAATGGCTTATCTCTCCCTGTGCTATGTCTCTTCAGCTTCAGGCTGCTCTACTGATTGTAGCCTTTGGCCTCACTCTATGCCTCTTGCGGTTTTTCTGTCTTTCTGTGACTGTAGGTGAGCATGGAGTCCTCTCTCACTTGCAGGGTAAAATGGCAGCTGTCTTTCTCTGTGTATCTCTGCTTTAAGTCAGTGTATATAAGACTTCAGTGAGAGGGTTAGGATCCACTATTGGCTCCACAATCTAATCAAAGGCCTTTAACTAAAGCAGTGTATTCCAAAGTAATCTAATGAAAAGGTCCCTTAACTTACTCTAACCAAAAGGCCCTACATACGATAGGCTTACACATAAAGGAATGGCTTAGTCTCAGAACATAATTTTCTGGGGTCTACACAAGACTCAAACCAGCATATAGAGTAACACTAAACCAAACAATAAACTAAAAGCCATCCTAGAACTTTGCATATATAGGGTATAGGAATCCTGGGGCAATCTGGAAATTTGTTTTTATTGTAGAGCTTATCCTAACAAATTCACTGAGTTAATGTTCTTTGGTAGTTTAGTCAAGTTACCCTGAATTCTTCTCCTATTCTTTCAATGTTCATTACTATGTTGCTTCATGAATTGGTTACCCTGTTTGTGTGGCGAGCTTTCTTATCTGGTACACAGGCTGTACATATAATTGTTATATTCATAGCATGAGGTGAACTTGTAAAAGAACTCTGCGATCTCTAGGTAAATGATACTGTTATAGATTTAAAATATTCTTAAAATTTCATGAAGCAAATTGGTCTGATGGGTTTGGTGATTAAAATACATGCTCCAGGTACCCAATGTTGTAGTATTTTAGGAAAACATAGTTTGGACTTTTTTGTTAAAACCTACTTCCAATCCCTTTAATGAATTTTTGGGGAGGGAAAATGATAAAAGACCAACACTGAAAGTCTGTGTAAGAATATATGTCCTTCAAAAGGTTGATGATGGGCAATGCCCATCCCTCCAAAAAAACAGAGAATAACCACAAATGCAAGCAAGACAATTCTATCCATCTGCCCCATGGAATTTAAATGAGCCACCAGAGATTCTGAGGGGAGGGAGAGGGAAGAATAGGTGTAACGTGGGAACATTGGAATTGTCCTGCTTAACATTGCAATGACTGTTACAGGCCTTACACATTTTGTCAAAACCTATAAAATTGTGTGGTATACAATATAAACCATAATGTAAAGTTGTCTGTTCTCTGTCCATTCGCTGTGTATTCTTCTGTGTCTGCTTGTATTCTTGTCAGCAGCACTGGGAATCTGTGTCTCTCTTTGTTGCATCATCTGGCTGCATCAGCTCTCTGTGTGCGGTGCCACTTCTGGGCAGGCTGGACTTTCTTTTGTGCTGGGTGGCTCTCCTTATGGGGTGCACTCCTTGCGCATGGGGCTTCCCTACACGAGGGACACCCCTGTGTGGCACAGCAGTCCTTGTGTGCATCAGCGCTGTGCATGGGCCAGCTCTGCACAGGTCAAGGATGTTCTGGGTTTTAATGATGGACCTCCCATGTGGTAGGTGGACGCTCTATCCATTGAGCCAAGTCCACTTCCCCCTATATTTTTGATGTAACATTTATATAATCAAACTTTTTTAAAAGTAAAAAAAAAATTTAAGAATATATGTCCTATAAACCCCATAATATTAGGGCTCCAGCCTGGTAATAATGATAATATTTTGGTTATATTAAAAATGGGTGGGAAACGGACTTTGGCCCAGTGGTTAGGGCGTCCGTCTACCACATGGGAGGCCCGCAGTTCAAGCCCCGGGCCTCCTTGACCCGCGTGGAGCTGGCCCATGCGCAGTGCTGATGCACGCAAGGAGTGCCGTGCCACACAGGGGTGTCCCCCGCGTAGGGGAGCCCCACGCGCAAGGAGTGCACCCATAAGGAGAGCCGCCCAGCGCGAAGGAGGGAGCAGCCTGCCGAGGAATGGCGCCGCCCACACTTCCCGTGCCACTGACGACAACAGAAGCGGACAAAGAAACAAGACGCAGCAAAAAGACACAGAAAACAGACAACCGGGGGAGGGGAGGGGAATTAAAATAAATAAAAATAAATCTTTTAAAAAAAAAAAAAAAAAGGTCATGCCATTGTCTGGTGTTTAATTTATATTGCAAATTTGTTCAAAGTATCTGGCAACTAATTATTTCCTCTACTACTTCTTTTCTTTTTTTTTTTTTTAAAGATTTATTTATTTATTTAATTCCCCCCCTCCCCTGGTTGTTCTTGGTGTCTATTTGCTGCGTCTTGTTTCTTTGTCCGCTTCTGTTGTCGTCAGCGGCACGGGAAGTGTGGGCGGTGCCATTCCTGGGCAGGCTGCACTTTCTTTTGCACTGGGCGGCTTTCCTCACGGGCGCACTCCTTGCGCGTGGGGCTCCCCCACGCGGGGGACACCCTTGCGTGGCACGGCACTCCTTGCGCGCATCAGCACTGCACATGGGCCAGCTCCACACGGGTCAAGGAGGCCCAGGGTTTGAACCGCGGACCTCCCATATGGTAGATGAACGCCCTAACCACTGGGCCAAAGTCCGTTACCCTACTACTTCTTATCAGTGACTCAAAAGCCTACCTTTTCTGTATGGTTGAAATAAAATTTATATTTTTAGTTTTTGAAATATTTCTTCAATAAATAATGGTGTCAGGAAAAAGGAGTTATCTGCTAATGCCATTGAGACCTGTTTTTTTTTGTAAATAGCTTTGAAATTTTAAAGCTGTAATGAGATGCTTGTCTCATATGTGTGTGAATTTTTTTGTTGCTAGTGGTAACTATAGAGAATTTTTTCAAACAGCACCCTTTTAATAACAATGTTCTCCCCAAATATACTGTGGCATAGCTTTAAACTTTATTAAGTCAGTCTTGGACTTTCCCTTCCTCTCCCTGAGTAAATGGAAGAAAAGTTTGGCAGGCTCCCTACCGTGCACTTGATTGATGTCCAGAACATCTGAAGGACTTTTGTGTCCTGCCTGCTCTCCATGAGTGCATAATGTGTGAATACTTAAAAAAGGTCAGCCCTTATCACATGTAATCTAGGCCTGAAAGCAGATCAGCGGTGACAGTCATACCCTGTAAGTAAGGACACAAATCATCCTGTACATGCTTTAGACAAGTTGTGGGATATTTTTTCTCTTTTTACCCCTTCCCACTCATGGGGGACCTTGGCAGAGCAATGAAAGCAGAGAGAAGACGTGCTCAGAATAATGTCACTCGTTCAAGGGAGGAAGGGATTGTTTATTTGGAATGATGTGATGGTCTTTCAGTGAGCAACTGAAGGGAGCTTTGGGTTGTTAATGACTAGTGATGTGGAATGCTGCAAATTAGAACAGGGTGGGAGGCAGAAGGCAGGCTGGAAGAGTGTTTATAAACTCCAAAGTCAGGAAAATCGTTTTTGTGCACTTGAGTTCTACTGTTTATTCTTTCCTCCTAAGGGAGTACCTTTTTATGCAATTTTTAGCTAAAAATTAGAATTAAAGATGAGTTAGTACAGTTCTGAGTGCACTTTTCTGTTCTTGGCACAGCACGTATGAGAGTTTGGAAAAACGTTGTGCGAAATTCTATGGAACAGTATGAACCTAAAGTGCTGTATTGCCCTAATATGAAGAATGCTTTTTTTCCATGCACCTGTGTGTTTATATAGTTTAGTTAAAAATAAATTCTGTTCTAAGCATTATTAATAGGGGATGTTCAACTAATAAAGATAATAACACTAACCTCATTGTTCCCATTAAAAATAATGTTAGTTACATTTTTAAGATACGAAGGAACATATCTTTCATCTTATCTTGAAAATGTTGTTTCTTTCTTTTGAAATTTAATCTATAAGAAGTAGTTGCAATCAGGTCACACAATGAACTGTACAAATACCTCCAGAAATGAGGTATGGCATTGCTTCCCATGTCTGTAGGATAAAATCAAAGCTTCTAATTAGAAGATATAAAGTTCTTTCCAACTTCTCCCAGTCCACCTTCCCAACCCAACTTCCCTGCTGTCCAGGCATCTCCAGCTCTCATGTTCCCTGGAAACATTGTTCTTTGTCATACTCATAAACGTCTGCACTGTCTGTTTGCTTAGGATTCATTTGCCCTCTCTTCACCCAGTAAATTCCTACTTATCTTTGAAGACTTAGTTCAAATGTCTCTCCCTGGCAAGTCCGTTTCCCAACTCCAGAGTCAGAATTAATCTTTGTTTATCCACTGTAATTTCCATGTTCTTTAGTGTGGCAATTACTTTATTGTGTTGTCATGTTTTGATTGTATGTTTGTCTTCACCCATTAGACCTACTTTGGCCTGAAGGCAGATAGTGTCTTTTTAATATTTTTATATCCCATTCACTAGGTACAGTTCCCAAATAGAGAAACATGTTAATGTTTGTGAAATACTTTAATAAAAAACCAAAATACATAAAATCAGGAGGTTTGGGAGATTATTTCTATGTGAAAATAAAATAAGTCACAAGTTGAAATTAAAGAGATAGTCTCATAATTTATAATTTATTCAGTACACATTTTCTTCAAACACCCAAACTATTTAATGAATTAAATAAAAATAAAATTATTTAATAAATATTTACCTTTTCAGGTATAACTTGAATTTTCTACACCTTGATTTAATTTAAGACTATGCTATATTTGTTTTAATGATCACATTATTTGAGAAAGGAACAGTTTGGTAAAAGTTGTATCATATCCTGTTATATTGAAGAAGATTATTGATAACAAAGGTTTTCATGTTGGGAGGCAAGAGTGATAAATAAGAGTTGTCAGGAAATTGCTAACCATTTCCTATACTTTCCCACTTTACTATAGTTCATATTATATTCATAATATATATGTTCATTTATAGTTCATATTCTTTACTTGTTTGATCCATACAACAATCTTTAATTAGGTAGTGAACAAATTATAGAATAGGGAGTTTAAGTAATTTGCCCAAGGTTTTACAGGTAGTGCAAAGAAAGCTCTTTCTACTACACAGCACAGACTCCATAAATCTAGAATGCGTAGGTCTGTATAGGATGGTGTACAGCAGTGACACATCCTGCTTGTGCTGGTGGTGCTCCCCCAGTGTTTCTTGTTCTCTCCTCATCTCTTTTCTCAAGTGTATATTTCGGAACTGATACCTTCCTTTTAATTTTCTCTCAGGGCTTTCTGTGAGACCTCATTCGAAGTGTAAAAAAAACCTTCAAAGTTAAGTAGACTGTGCTCAGTAGAAACTGAACAAAAACCCATTAGAAATAAACCATTTTCTTCTTTTTGGATTTTTTTTTTGTGTGTGTGTATACAGAAGTAATTAAATTAAAATGAAATTTGGAGAAGTTAAGCTAGTTATTTCAAAAACAAGTATACCAATCAACTGTCAGCATTGTATTCTCAGTTGCAATCATCTCTACAGTTAGAACATTACATCTGAAAGTTTAACTGTTATGAAACAAATTATTGACCTGACACAGACAGAGGTTTAATTAGATTGGATTTTGGAAATTAAAATGAAAACTACGGATAAAATTATATTAATGTGAATAAGCCAAATCCTCCATATTAAAATTTGGGTGGTTTTGCTAAGCCAGGTTTCTGATTTACATAAGGGTTTTAATATATTGTTTGAGTCTAGTAGTCTGGTTTCTAGTTTTGTATTTCATAGACCATCCTTTACATTTGTGACACCCAGCATAGATTAAAAAATAAATGCAAAGGGAAAAAATTAATAAGTATACATCCTGAATTTCTTAGCGTTACTATATTAAAGATGTAAATGTATATTATTTTGACTTAAGTAGAAACCTCTCCTTACACTTTTTAATCTAATTTTCACCTTTCTCCATATAGCTGGAAGTTAAGGATCAGGGATTAATGCTAAATGCTAAAATGCTAAACGTTTTTTTTTAAAAATTCATCAAGCCAGTGAGTTACTCAAGGCCTTTAGCTATTTATATGATAGATAGTCTAAACTCTGTAAACTGCATTCTAAGTCCTGCACAGTCTGGTTCCACTCTACCTAGTCTTATCTCCAACTGCTTACTAATATGGTCTTCCTGCTCCAGTAAGATTTTTCTTCTCATGCTGTTGCACACATGAAATATTACTGCCTTTAAGTGTTATGTGTGTAATTTCTTCCACATTATCCCCCAACTCCTCCCTCGTTCTCAAAGTTTAACTCACCTTTCAGCATCTAGCCTTCTCTTCTACCTTTTGGATTAGTTTAATCCAACTCTTACTCTGTTTCCATTTTTATTCTATTTGGGAGTACTTTGTCTTAAAATATCTTAATTATTATTTGATTTTTTATGATTTAATTGTTTTTTTCGGTGGTATTGTAAGTTTCTTCAGTGCTTATAGCTAGCATTTAATACAAATTCAGAAATGAGTGCTGATATGAAGTGTTTTGAACTGAATTAGAATTCTGGGGAGAGAGCAAAGATTCCATCTTTATGATTTGAACCATTTATGGATGTCTGTATTAGGGATATCTGGGCAGTAGGAGCTGTTCCACATTTCAGTCATTCATGCCTTGTCCCAAAGCTCAAGGCAGAATTCCAGGATTCCAAACTGGGAGTGGAACCATGTTGTGAATGTGGCTCTGAGCCTAATTTAGACGATTTGAACAACAGATCCTATTGATGGATTTTTATCTCTGTTTCCCACTTATTAACCTTCTGTTCGTAATCATTCTTTTTTTTCACTTTACTATAATCAAGGGTTTCCTTCCTAGCTAAAAGTGATATGGATAAGTGTTAGTGAAAGACTTCCTCTTTTCATCACCCACAACTTCCATTTTTCTGACTGGTAAGTTGAATAGCTTCTATGAAATGCAAAATGTGTAACTTTATTAAACTTAGGCTATCCTAAGATTTCCTATATGATTCAAAGTACCATATTCTGTTAAATTTCATCTCATGAAAGTGTGGATTGTGGGGTTTAGGTTAATGATAGTACTTGTAAAATCAAAAAAGCAATTTTTGGGCTACTCTAACCTAGAGAATAGATTTAAATGGCATGGTGTAGTAGAGCTGGGAGGTGTAGGATGAAGAGTGGATGAGTGTGTGTTTGTGGAGGGGAGGAATCTCTTAAAAATAAGGGAGCAGAGAGTTGTTCCTCTAAGAAAATAATTCTTAATATATCAGCCAAGCATATTATAATGATTTCATAGATCTAATCATTGCAATTTTTTTGATCCCATATTCATAAATCCTTTATTAGGCAAAGTTATGGAGTTTAATAGCTACTGTTGTTTATATCTGTCTGTGGTCACTTTGTAGTTTGGGCACATAATGACAATCCATTCATATTTCTTGCTGTTCTTCTATTTTTGACATACATGAGTAAAAGAAAACAAATAGATTTTTTAAAAAAAAAAAAGGTTAGTGTTGAAAAAAATCACCTTAAATTTCATAGGAAGTGAAATTTTACAAAAAAACTCCATAGTTTCCTTTAGGTTAAAATTTAAACATTGAATCATTTACAATGATTTTTTTTTTTTTTTTTTTTGCGTAATAGGGTTGGTTACTTGTACAGCATTTATTTTATTTTCCTATACACAAAACTTAAAACCATAGTCATTTAAAAATAATGAATTAGTGCATAGCTTGACTAAAGTATTCTAACTTGAAGAATTCCTTAAAGATGCCTTTTACATGTGATTCCTCTTTCACGTCTGTGCACTTGGTTCAAAGGCATTTACCTCATTATTTGAATATTGGTAGAGTGTGAGAAAACTGTCAAAACATGACACTTTGATGTCTTTTACTATTTCTGTTATTATATCAAAGAAAAAAAATTATTTCTTCATCTCTTTCTGCATTTCCCGAACAGTTAAAATTCTTACAAGAGAAAAAACAAAAAACTTTGACAAAAGATGTAAGCTATTTTGTGATAGCAAAGAGTAGGTGTGGTTTGATTTGAATTCTCCTCATAGCTGCCCAGCACATTTGGAGGACTTCAGTGTTGCCAGTGCAGGGCGAAGCCCGTGTGGGCAGTTGCGTGAGGCTTTTTTCTTAAGAAAACAATCTGGCGTGAGGTCCTCACCGCCCTTTGTTGTCCTCCCCACGAGGTGATCGGTTGAAGTCTCTGTGGTGACAGAACCAGTTTGTAACAGGCTTGTCTTTCACGGTCCTGTCTCAGGCTTGCTGGCAGGCTTGGCGGAAGATCTGACGAGAGTGGCAGCAGAGGAGTCTCAGTGAAATAAGGAAAGGCAAGAAACAGGAGGCTTAAACAGGCAGGTCACAGTTACAGCTCTTGATGCAGTGGGTTGGCTTGAAGAACTAAACTGGCAGCTTCACATTTCCTTGCTCGTTCTTCTGTGCATGCACACGAGTGGTAAGATCAGTATATCACAGTACAGTGCTGACAGGGTGTTCAGTTGATGTCTGATTTTGTGGCTTTTATCACGAAAGGGAAAGTGCAGGGCAGAAGTGCAGCTATTGAAAATTTTCAACTCCCGCAAATGCTCTTTAGTTTTACTACCTTCTCTATTAGGGTAAAGCTTTCTAGGTAATCTTTGTTTGAGTAATTTTAAAGGGATTTAAAGTTTCTTTTTAACAGTTAAAGATGGAATGCAATCCAGTGTGCAACTTTGAGTAAGAAGTTGATTCTCAACATACTAAGACAGTATGGCAAGAATTTAAGAAATTCTTGCATTAAGAATTTAAGGAAAAAGCAACTCTTATCAATTTTGTTTTTGATGATATTATTTTGAATAGTGTTAGATTTTTATTGGTTACCTAATTAATTTTGAAGTTCATTACAGTTTTTAAAGGAGGCATTGAGTAAACCTGTAAATTTACAATGGCAATTTTATTTTGGTACTATGTGATCATTATCAACATTTAAGAACAGGTATTTATATAGTGACAATCTTGTCTGGAAGAATTATGCTTGTATCAACTTGCCTTAAGGATAGAATTAAAATATATTCTAACATTTTGAATACAAGAGAGTAATTTTAAGAGTTGACGAAGTCTTTTCAAATTAGAAGAATAGTAATTTAATGGATATGAAATAGCTAGCTGTGGTAGCGATTGCAGGAGTTATGAGGTTGGAAAAAAGGAGAAAATGGCTTTATAAAATTAAGCCAGGTAATAAAGGGAATGCATATGAAATTGAAATGCATTCAGTGTTCAACTTCATGTACCTGAGAAGGCATTTCATAATACCAATTTAGTTATACTATCTATCAGAAAACTATACATTATCAATTGGCATATACTTTTTTGATTGGCACCTACAAGATTCATGTTTTCGTAATCTCAAACTATTCCATGACGCAATTAATATATTAAATTTGTGGCCTGGCTTCATGAAAAAAATCCCGTTAATTTCTGGTATAGATAAGTGTAACTCAAAGGTGTTTTGTGTATTGGTATGAAGGGATGATAGATAATTCATTTACCTGGTTCATTAGTTTATTTTCTAAAAATTGTTATAATCAGGTACCTTCTAAAAGGGAATAGAAAGGTCTCAGGAAAACTACTTCTTAAGAATGTTGCAGAACACTCAGAGCATGATATATGTGAGGTGAAATTCTTATTCTTCTAGTTGTCCTACTTCCTCTTAATTGCCTGAGGTCAATTTTTCATTCTCTTTTAGCATTTTGCTTGAAACATGTGAATACTTAAATTCAATATTGGAATAGTTAAAAAAAAAAAAAAGGAAAAGCAAAAAAGGCTTGGCTATGCCATAGAAGGAGTTTGAGACTTAGAATATTCCTTAAAATAATATCATAGAAATATTGTACAGATAATTCCAGCGAGGATATTGAAGCTCAGAAATATTCCTTGCCTTTTTCTTGGTCACATAGCCATTTAAATCCTAGTTCAGTAGTATGTGTTTGTGTTGTATGTATGTTTCTACTCATTCATCATCTATTCTAGTGGTTAAGAGTATTAGTTTATACTTAACAAATATGAGAACATTCTCTCATAAACTATAACAAGTATATAGTACTAATACAAGGTGGGTTGGGGAAAAAATACACCAAATGTAAGATATTGGCTATAGATTATGTATTATTAGTTTTAGTAATGCTTTGACTGTGCTCTTTCATAGTTTATAACAATATTTCACAAAATGCAAGGTGGTGGTGGTGGGGTAATGTATGGGAGCCCTGTGTGATGATATGCATGTTTGTTTTATAAATTCTCAGCTTATACTATACACTTATTGTTTATAAGTGTTCATGTATGAATGATAAATTTCAGTTTTAAAAAGTTAAAAAAAAATAAGTATGAACTCTTGAGCCATAATGCCAAAGTTTGACTCTTAGCTCTACCCTTTACCTGCTATGTGAACTTGAATGAGCTAACTTCCTGGTGCTTCACTTGTCTTAACTGTAAGATGGGGGTAATAATAAAGACCTGCCCCATGGAGTAAATACACGTACTTAGAATAGTGCTTGGCACATAGTGTTGTGTGAAGATTTATCATTAGTATCATCATTAATAGTAATTAATTTATTCAGAAATAGGAGGCAACCAAACTGGAAACGTAAATTGAGACAGTGTGTGAAAAATCTCATAGTTTATTTTAGTGGGATTAATATACTGAATCTAAATTTTTACATTCCCAGTTTTGTCACCAACAAACTTACTTTTTTTTGGAGGTCTTTCTCTAATATACCCTTTTATAAAGTAAGTTTCACAGATTTACCATTTTGCTGTGATGAAGACAAAATGACCTGTAGACAGGTACTAAGTGTAACCAAAATGAAGCGACTTTGACTATCAAAGTTAAATATCCATGGACCACTTGTAACATGCTTTACAATCATTAATGCTGTATCTACTTCTGTAAGAATGATTCTCAAAAAAAGATAAATATGAAGCACAAATAAATGAAGTGGTCATGACCCTTAAGTAAATAAGTGACAAAGCTAAGATTAATGTTCTGAGACTTAAAATCTTTATGTAAAGTAAATGTATTTCAAAATAACTCAATACATTGTAGAGTGTGAGCTAGAGGTTTTTAATAAAATAATTTGTTTATACAAATACATGGAGATCTAAGTGTTCTATATGGAAAGTAATATATGCGATAATCCATTTCTTCCTTAAATGATGCAAAACTCTGCAAAGTCATAATAAATGGGAAGGAGAACTCTTTGTCCCTGAGATAGAGTGGCAAGGTTGACCTGTTTGTTGGGTGATCTATCAGCCTAAATCTCATCACTGTCTAAATCTTAAATATTTTACTTGAGGAGACATAAGTTTAGAAAAAAGGAAGCAAACATTGGTAGAGATTTTGAACTTTTGTGTTTTTATATTGGCACATTATGATTGCTTCAGAAATGTATTTTTTAAAGCTAGGGATCCTAAATTTGGAATTTCTTCCCCAAAAGTGAAAATGTGGCTTGCAATAGTGGAAATCTGTAATGTTCATTTCTATCTGAAATGGATTCTTTTTAGAAATGAAATGTTTATACTATCCTGCCCCTTTATCTCCAAAACACAAGAGAGAATCACAAGTAACCATTAAGTAATATAGTATAATGTTAACAGTTTTAAAGCATCATTTGGATCACTACTATTTTTCCTAAATTCTTCTAAGATAATGCTATAAAGGCTTTAGATTGATAAGCCAAAAATCCAAAGGACTCTTTCTGTTTATTTTGTAACACATTGAAGGCAACAGTGTTGCTTTCTGACAGGACCTCCCATTCTGGCATTTTAAAAGGTGAGAATTTTATTTAGCACCCTGTTGAATGTACATGTGAAAATTTCTACAATTTTTCTTTTTATAAAATCACAGTAATGGGTTTAATAGTAATTGGCAAATTTGGCAACCAAGTTTTTGTTTTTAGGAGTGATTCTACATCAGTGATGACAGTTACAGGGGGAAAAAAAAGAGGTGAGATAGGGAATAGGAATCAGTTTGTTGAATATAGGAAAATCCCCAATGAACAAAAATGGGTGCTAGTCTCTGCAGTCCCTGTGGTTTTATATAATTCAGATCTTGCGTTCTGCCTCTTCTTTAGCAGGTGATTTTTGCCTAGAATTCCTGTTGTGACATTTAGGTCTGACCTGGTTGACTCTAATTTAAAAATAAATTTGAAATCTAGGTTAATATTTTCAGTGAAATTAAGGCAAGTAGGGAATCTAGTAACAGGAGGATAGTAAACCTGGCTGTGAATGTGTAGTTCCAAAATTAGAATCATAATATTGTTACAGGGCATCAGTTTTTGGTCATATTTTTAAGTGAAAAATGATCCTTGTTACCATATGGCAAAATATAGTGAAAATCTGAACTGTTAGACCGACACAGCTGTTAAATGCATAAATGTGGTTCTGTGTTTAAAAAGTTTTATACTAAAACTATTGTGTGGCATTTCAAACAATTAATCTTAGGCTATTAATTGGCAGTAACTGCAATTTGTGGTAGGTATCACAGATGTAAGAAATTTGACCTCTGTGATAATTTACCTGGGAGGAACATAGAACTGAACTATAAATCTCATCCTAAAATCTACATACTAGATTGAATAATAGGCATTCACATAGCTATTTTGTACAGATTCAAATTATATGGCTTTACCTTTTTATGGGAATTTATATTCTTTTAAAAGTGGTTAGCAACTATATAGATAAGTATTATATATATATATATTTGTGCATATATAATATATTCTTTAAATTACAAATTTGTGAATGCTTCTGAAAGAATAATAGTATTAGAAATATCAGAGTAATCCAAGTTAGCTTTTATTTTTGCTTCTCGAAACCAACTGAATCTGAAAAAAGATTTACAAATCTTTTATTGACTTAGAATTACTGGGAACAAAATCTATGGGTGCTTTTCTAATTTTCAAATGTATACTGTTTTCAGAATTTATGTAGGAAGTTGAGAAAATCCTCAAATAAGAGAAAATATTGTAGGAATATTAACAATTGTAGGAATATCAACTTAATCAACTAAACTTTCTATCTGGCTTTCCAATGCTACCCTTTAGGTCCACATAGATTCTTGTTTGTTATATTGTTGCTTACCTGTAAAATAGTTATCTTGTCCATCTTTATATATATATTTGTAGGTTAGGAAATGTTACTATTAAAATATCTAGGATTTTGTGCCTGTGCCCTCAGAAGACCTTATTCTAGGTCCCACCACATGGCTTTGGTGTAACTGATACTTTGCTTGATCCTATTTCCATCTCAGCCTTTCAAAAATTATACAACTATTCATATAATATCATATAATTAGTATTAATAGTTTGGTTATAAAGAAAAAAATACTTAAATGGAGAGAGAGGTTGAATGGTGGAAACCTAAAGAAAAACAGAAGAAAAGTACACCCTCGTGACCCAGAAGGACCTGAGTTTCTCCTCGTGTGTCTCTCTGCAGGGCTTCATAGCCATTCCCCAGTTCTTGCCTCTGTGTATGTTTCCTCCTCTTCATTGTGCTTAAAGATCTTCATGTGATGTCCCTGGCTTGGTACCACCTAGCCCCTTACTCGATTTGCAGCTCATCTCACTACTTATTGAGCAGCACCACAAAGGCCTTTTTTTTTTTTAAATATACTTTATTTTTTAAAAGATACTTAGATTATGTAAATGTTAAATAAAAAATACAGGCGTTTCCCATATGCCCTGCTCCCTTCCCGTCCCACGTTTTCCCACATTAACAACATCCTTCATTAGTGTGGTACCTTTGTTACAATTGCTTAACACATTTTGGAGCATTATCACTAAGTGTAGAATATAGTTTACACTCTCTTCCACCCATTTTTGTAAGTTATGACGAGACATGCAGTGGCCTGTACCTGTCATTGCAATGTCATTCAGACAATTCCCAAGTCCCGAAAATGCCCCCGAATTACACCTATTTTTCTTCTTCCTCCCCTCAGAACCTCTAGTGGCCACTGCTTCCAAATAAATGATAACAGTTCTAACATTGCTAGAATCACAGTAAGTCTATAGTAGAATAACAGTAAGTCTATTCTTGTCTGTTGTTCATTTCCCAATCCTGAGGATTCTGGGATGGTGATGCCTACTCCACCTCTAATGGAGAGGGGACTTAGGTTCTGTGGGGCAGATGGATGGGACTATCTTGCTTGCAGTTGCAGGCTTTCCTTGTTCCTTGAGATGGTCACTGTCAGTCATCATCATCTCCTTGTTATTTGTCCTGGTGAATCCATTGAACTGGAGAGTAGGTGTTGCCACTCTGTTGAGATCCAGAGCCCAACTGGCACATGGAAAGCCCAAATATTTAAGTCTCTTGGACATATACCTATCAATTCTAGTACTAACTATAGGTTCAATAGAGGGGGCAGAAGAGCCATGTGTAGGGAAACCACAACTGAGTCCACCTCTGTCACACTGGGAGCATAAATTCCAAAGTAGTGCCCACTGGCAAGGTACCAAACTCCTGAGCTGTCTGCCCTGCCTGTAGTGTCTGGATGGCCTTTGACCCTTTGGAGTGATCCAAGCTTTTTCTTACTGCAGGGATTTCACATAGGCTGCGTTCACAACCTGGAAAGTTTTTTGCTTATCTACTCTGCTCATCCTTAAAATTTGCTTACATGTCACTAATTCTCTCAGTCTAAAATGAGGTCCCGTTGATATAAACTTTCACTGTAAGTTTTATTTTTCCTGTATATTACATGAGTATACTTGTGACTCTCCTGAAGGAAACTCAGCATCATGAGGAAGGGGAAATACTTCCATTTTGTTTATTTCTTTTATCCTCAAAGCATAATGCCATTCTTGGCATATTGAGATATCTAATTCTCTGAATATACTTATTTATCTTGCACCTGACCCAAAATTGTGACTGCAGTCCCTGATGTTCTAATATTTTTGCTTAGCCCTCCAGATTAACTGATAAAAATAATTAAAACTTATTTATAAATTTTTGGGAGAGAGGATTTGATTGCTTACCCTTCGAATGTAACCAGTTGTTCTGAATGTGTAGTTACCTGATACCAAGATGGTCACCAGACACCAAGTGGCACTGTGGAAAGAGCAGTTTCTCTGGAAGGATTTTTAATCATATTGGCAATCAAAAACATCTAATATAACTGCTGTTGTCATTTATAATAACAATATGAATACTTTCAGTGCTCCTTTGTTTATAGTGAATTGCCAACAGCTACTAAGAGATCTATTTATTAGCTATATGTTTAGAAAAAGGATTTTAGTAAAACAACCATTTTAATAGGTTCCACTTGAACTTTTGTATCCAGTAAACATAATTGCCCAAAATATTGATAATGTACATCTTTAGATTCTGCATCATTATTTTTATAGTAAAGAAAGGAATATGCAGATATTTTTCTCCTTAAAGAAAGATGCTGTAGGTTCTTGTGAGAATGACATCATCTGTAAACCTTTTGTATCAATCCCTGATTCACTGCCATGATGCCCAGGGAAGACAGGGTGACCTGGAAGTCTAACTACCCTGAAGATCATCTTTTGGATGAATATACTTCATTCCCACAATGAAGCATTTCATTGTGGGAACCAACAATGTAGACTCCAAGCAGATGCAGCAGATCCGTGTGCCCCTTGGTAGGAGGCTGGTACCCATCAGCCCCACAATGCACAGAACCGTCTGAGGACATTGGAGGACTGTAGCCTCAGTTCTGGGGAGTGTGGGTTTTTTGTTCATTTTTTGTTCACTGAGTTTGGGGCCATTCTGCTGGCCGACAAGGTTCCAGCTGCTGCAAAAGGGCTGGTGCAATTGCCACATGCAGAGCTACTGTGGCCGCTCAGAACACTGGATTGGGGCCCACAAAGGCCTCCTTTCAGGCTTCACAACTTAGATTACCAGGGGCACTGTTGAAACCCTAATTGATGTACCATTGATTAAGACAAAGCTGGAGCTAGTGGAGCCCCTCTGCTGAAGTGCTGAACATCATCCCCTTCTTCTTTGGGCTGCTCATGCAGCAAGTAGTATGGCAGTGGCAGCATTTACAACCTTGAAGTCCTTGACCTCAGAAAGGAAACTCTGCAGTCTGTCTTTCTGGAAGGTGTCTCAGTGTTGCCAGTGTATGTCTGCAGACTGATACCCCAGCTGTTGAATCAGTGCCCCGTTCTGTCATCACTGGGTACAAGTGAGTGCTGGCTTTGTCTGTGGAGACTGACTACACCTTGCTACTTACTGAAAAGGTCAAGTCATTCTTGATTGATTCCCCTTTGGCTGCCACCACCACTGCTCTTCCCACTGCTACTGCTGCAGCCCCAGTCAAGGTGGAAGCAAAGGAAGAGTCAAAGGAGTTGGACAAGGATGTGGGATTTGGTTTCTTTACAATCTCCAAAAGAACAGCCAACTCAGCTAGTTTTATTTGTTAAATGAAGAAACAAAGACTTACTTTTCTTTTTTTTTTATTTTTTAAATTCAGGTTTTCAAGATGGTGGCAAAATTAATATGAAACAAATAGCATTAAGGACCTGACAGGCTTTAGTTTTGGCAAGTTGTTATGTATAGTTTTTACTCCTTGATTAAAATAGTGGTAGCAAATGTGTCTCAGAGAGTAAAACGCATAAATTTTGGATTTTTGATCTCTAAACAAAGTTTGAGACTAGCAGTATACGTTTTCATTTGGTCAGATTCTGGGTAATTAGTGTCTGTAATTATGATTCTGATCCCTTCCGGAGTCCCCTGAAAAATTAATGTACATATCAAATTCACTTTTCAAAACCTTATGAGTAGATGCTGAAAACTGGCTTTGGTTCATAGTATTGAACCAGATGCTACCATGTTCATCTTGGTATCTTGAGAATTTTAATGGGAGGTTTACATATAAGGGAATAGTGATTTATTCCACTTTTGCATAAATTGTAGAAATTCGAGGGTTTTGGAACTAAACTGATGAAAGATCAGCCAGGAGTGAGGCAACTTAATATAATGAAGCATCTTGAATTTTTTCTGGCATTACTGTTTTCTTTCAAATACAGGGTATGCCACGGCTAATAACATACATCTTCAGAAACCCCTGTATCATGTTTGTTTTGTATACTTTGCATGAAATTATTTTTCTGTTACTATGTTTGTAGAAATATCCATTATCAAACTATATCTTTGCTAAAATGTTTAGTTTTACTTTGGTTTCTCTCTAAAAGAAAACAAACAGTACCTTTTTCAAATCTGAAAATATAATAACCTGCCAATTGTAATTGTATGATTTTTAATGATTATGACTTTTGTCGGGAGCCAAATCTTCACTGAATGCCTTGGTTAGAGTTAATATGCTCAACTGAATGTTGATTTCAAATTCCATCACAAAGCAACATTTCTGTTTTGAATAAAATTTCATGTTGTAAGAGTAATATAATGTAGTTATACATGAGCTATTAGCTCATTTGAGCAGGGGAATATGCAGCAACTATTTTGAGGTTTATTTTAGTGGCTCTCTGAGTTTAATTTAGCTGAAGCTATTGAGAACTGTGCAATGACGAGAAAACAAACAAACAAAAGAGTTCTGTCAAGACGTGGTAACAAGAAAGGCAGACACCACTGAATTGAGGTTGCTAGACAAATTGCCTTTTTTACTTCACACATTATTGTATACATATTATATGTATGCACACATATGTTTAGTAGGTTTATTGCAAGTTGTTTTAACTCAGACAACACCATTAAATATGTCCTACTTAATTTCCTATGCCCTAAGTGGAATTGGGTTCAGATTGTGGCAGGGAGTGGGTCTAAAGGACAAAGAGCCTGGTGTTAAATCATGTGACTTCACAGACAGATGACATTCTTCAATGGGGGCATTTCTGGAGATTGTTTCTGGCCTGTATTTTATGAATATACACCAAGCAGCTTGTTCATAACACAAGCGTTTTAGTAGCTAGTATGAATATTATTAATTTGCCCTACTTAACCTCTTCCAGTGAAAACGTAATTTTCTGTCTTTTTTTGTTAAACAGACTTAATGACAAACATCTTGCAAATTTGATTTTCATATATTACACCTCTTTCTTATGCTCAATTTAATCTATCAAAGCCACACATTGTAGAAGACATCTGGTATTGAGTTTAAGCAGCTGGATTTCATTTGTAAAGGTTTTGAGCAAATTTTGGTGCTTGCCAACCATAATACATCAGTTTGCCAATGTGTACGTGTGTGTGTTTGTGTGTGTGGCAGCTTCGTGTAGTGTGATAGAAGAGACCTGAGTTCAGGATCAGGTGATTTTCTGCCTCTTTCCGGCTTAACCAGTGGGACTTAAGGGTTTTATACAGACGTTGCAGTGAGCACTGGCTGAGAGCTTGCTGTGAATGCTGATGAATCATCATTGGCTCCTGAGCAGTGTGCGGTCAACAGTTCACTCACTGGAGTAACAGGAGTCTGCAGTTTTCCGCAGAGCATGGGCTAGGTGTGTCTTACGTTAGAATCACTGGAGGTCACTTTTAAGATCCAGGTTCCAGGACCCCGCCCCACATCACTAAACCAAATATTTTGGAGTAGAGCCCAGAAAGTTGCAATTTAATAAGGTTTCCCAAGGGAATTGGTGCTGCACTCCAGATTTGAGTTAATAAATTTCTGTTTATTCTTTTCTCTACCCACAGATAAAACCTCTAACTCCTCTTTTCTAACCAAAAGAAGTTAATTAATGTATATGTAAAAGTAATATTTAGAACTTGTTTCAAAAGTAATTTACCCATATACCAGTGTAGATGTTTTTTAGATAATATTATATTAACATGAACTATGGCTAAATAAAAACAGTGTTCTACTGCTGTTTTAAGTGTTTCAAGTATTGTCTCTAATGATAAAAGAAGGGATTGTAATTCTTAATTTACTTATTAGAACATTCTGATTTTGAACTGAAGGATTTCTGGAAGAGTGACATAGAAATGAGAATTGCAAATTTCCTGACTCTTCCTCAAATATATTTCATAGTTTCCAAATATTCATTAGACACATGTTGGGTGCCTAGAAATCTTTTGAAAGTTTAGCTTTCTGAACTGCCTTCAGAAAGCATCATATTGTTGTTTGGGTGCTGCTGAGCCCTCCACTCACTCCTCGTTAGATTAAACCTATCATTCCACTGAAAATACTTCGTCTTTGTGGCTATTAGAAAGTTTTGGGAACTATTCTGGAAATAAGCCAAGTCATAATTCTCTTGTCTGCTTCTCCTGGAAAAGTTCTGTGTCAGAATTTTTACTGCTCTAATTTAGAGTTTTTATTTTCCTGGTTCTGAGTCCTGAATTATGTTTTGCCTGCAAACTGCGGAGTTCCAGGGCAGTCGTGAAGCATAACCAGGGAATGTGTGATTGCCGTGGGGACTGCTATTTGGGAAGTTAAGTGGTAGCAACTGTCTGTTATTAAGATGTCATTAACTTAAATCGTACTTTTACCTTATCATGCTTTGAAAATTAGCACTCAGTCACTTTTAGAGAGCTCCTATGTTCCTTCAGGGACTCCATTTAAAATAAACACATACACACATACACACGGCAATTAATGCAGGTAACACTTCAAAAAATATAAAAGAGGGTGAGAGAAATACTTGAGATTGTCTTGTTTTGTGACCCATGTCATGCATGGGCTACATCTGCAGCTTTTTACCATTTCTGGAGGAAGCTCAGCGATGCAGCTGTCTCTAATGTACTGTGAACCTTGAAAAGGAATTGCCTTTCAAGTAAGAAAGAAAGTAGTTTGTGTGTGGGATGATGTAACTGGGGGTTTCCTTTCATAGAAAATAAAGTGCTATTATGTAAACAAACCTCTACACTACCTAAAACTAACCCGGTAGAAATATAGAGCAGAAATACCTACAATTCCATTTGAAAAAAAAACCTGGTTAATTTAATGATCCATTTCTGTTCTCTTATTTTTACATGTGAGGAAAATGAGACACAAAGTTGTTAGGTAACTTGTCTGTATTCTTATTATTAGTAATGCAGCCAGCACTAGAACTTAGGATTTCAGAGTTGTTGTTCTATTTCTTTTTAGGAATTACATTTAATTATGACTTTTGGATTGCCGTGTAGCCTGGCTGTTTCAAAAGGCAGAACAGGGTCTTTGCTACATGAACATTTTGAGAGAGAGTTAAGCAACAGCAACAACAAAGCAAAAAAACACCACCACCAAGAATAAATATTCCATTATCTAAATAAAGCTTAGAGCTAATAGCCACTGTTTTGATTTTCCTATTTATTCTTTTTCCCTTATTTATTCTAATATATTCAAGTTAGCAAAACGTACTTATTCTTCAGCCATGTTTAGGCTGTCCTAATTTAGTGTTCATGGGAATGCAATTTATGCAGAGTTTGTTCTAAGCCTACATACTTTAGCATCTGATATAAGAAGGAGGCAAATATGTGAAAACTTAAAAGTTATTTTGTAGGAAAATTTTTGAATCCAGCATTGAATAGTGCAGCATCCTTCCCTTTTTCTTCTCCCTAAGGTTTCTTGCAAATGTAAGGGTAAAGAGATTACTTGCAGAATATCTTGAATAGCTTCTACTGCAAACAAGAAATGTGATCTGCAGCTTTATACCTTGAGAGTGAATAAATCTCTACAGATATATTTCTTAATGCTAAAATTACATGGTATTGCTCCTTTCAATTGTAGGATATCACTTATACTGGGATCCTCTAGATTTATATTTTGGATTTTAAGATGTGGAGCAGTTGCTGTAGAATGTTTTAGAATAATTGATGAACTTTCTTTAGCACGTAAAATTGCTGTATTGTTTATCCAAGTTTTTCTGCCTCTTTATTGATTACTTTTCTTCAGTAAAGGTGAATCAGACTTTGGTTTTACAAGCTGAATTAAAATGCTCTTTTGTTCAATGACATTAGCTTTGATTCTTATATTTGCTACTTAAGGGGTTTTAAAGATCTGCTGAGGATGTCATATCACCTGTTTGTAATTATATGATACCTGAGCAAAGTTACCCCCAAAAGTTCTATAATGTTTTTACTTCTTTGCCTGGGCTCTTTATCATTCCTGTGGCTTTCAATGGATCATTAGTTTAAATATCTACAAAGTAATCAAAGAGTCTGGGGGGGGGGGGAGCGTGAGAAAGAACGTGGCATTTTAATTGTTGCATTAAATATCAAACATCCAACAGGTAACATATTAGTCAGCCAAAGTACCAGATGCGAAGTACCAGAAATCTGTTGACTTTTTCAAAGGGTATTTATTTGGGGTAAAAGCATACAGTTTCAAGGCCCTAAACAGTTCAGCTGAAGAGACCATAAGAGGTACTTTCTCATTCAAATCAGTTGACATGTGTTGAAGCAATGTAGTAAGTGATCTCTGTGAAGGTTCAGCAATACTCTGTCTCAGCTACAGGCTGGCATACGGCTTGTTTCTTTCCCAGTTTAGCTGCAGACTATCAGATGAGTGGCTCATATCTTTTCCCGGGGCCACAGGAGTGAAGTTCTCTCCTCTGCTTTGTCTGTGGAGCTCTCTCTTCCTGTGTATCTTCATCTGTGTATCCTCTTTAGTCTGTTTATATTAGCCCACCAAGGGGGCGGTGTCTCAACCAGAGTCATGCCCTACTGATATGGTGAAATCAAAGCCCTAATCTTAACGTAATTTAATCAAAGACATCTCAGCTGAACCTATGATAATCAAAGGGTATCACAACCAGAGGAACAGGCCAGTTTACAAACATAATCCCTCTTTTTTGGAATTCATAAATAATATCAAACTGCTGCAGTAATTGACACATTACATTTGTGATTTTATAACTCACAAAAAACCAAGGATAAAAATGTCAGCATTCTTTTTGTCTTTAATATTTGAATGCCTGCTTTTAGAGATTTTAAGTACAGAGGAAGGTAGGGACACTGCCCTTCCAAATATAAAAACTTATAGATTTAGTTTTATAGCATTAATAATTATGGAATTGTGATTTTGGCCTAGAGTAGAAATAGACTGATGGAACAGAATAGAAAACCATGTACATAAAGGAAACAATATATGCCAAGTGGAACACTGGAGATCAGTTGGCAAAGGTGGACCATTTAATAATAGATAAAGCTGGAATAATTGGGTTGTTCACATGGAGAGATATAATGTGAAAACTTCACCTCATACCATATATAAAAACCAACTTCAGTAGATCAGAAAGTTAACTGTAAAAATCCAAACTTGAAAATGTGTACAGGAAAAAATAATAGTAGCTAATGCTCAAGGTATTGTTCTAAGCACTTCAAATCTATTAACTAATTTGAATTCCACATAACATGAGACAGATGCTTTTATTATTATCCCCATCCTATGATTGAGGTAACAGGTTCAGAGAAGTTAAATAACTTGTTCAAGGTCACAGATCTAATATTCAGTAGAGCCTACATCCAAATCAAGATAGCCTGTCTCCTGTGTCCATTTCGGTTAACAGCTATACTGTACAGCCTCTCTTAGAGGAAAATATTTATATGGTTGAAAACATCACACAAGATGGAAAAAAAACCACAAACATATAAAAAAGATGACACAACAAAAAGAAACACAGATTCCCGTGCCGCTGACAACAACAGAAGCGGACAAAGAACACACAGCAAATGGACACAGAGAGCAGGCGATGGCGGGGAGGTTTGGGGGGAAAGAGGAGAGAAATAAATAAATAAATCTTAAAAAAAAAAAAAGAAGCACTGGGAGAAAAGAACCCATTTAAAAAAAAAGATTTTATAATTTGATAGTAAAATTAGCAAAGTTAAACCACAAGCAAGGAAAAGGATGGTCTACAGACTTGGAAAAATGTTGCAAGTCATATAACTGAGAAATATTTATTATCAGTCATAATAAAAAGTGTCTTCAAAAATGACAAAAATACTGAAAAAAAAAAAAGCCCTCCCAAAAAGTGCAAAAGACATGAACAGGTCATTTATGGGAGGAGATACAAAGAAGCTAAATATTTAAGGCGGAAAATACAAATTTAAATAATACATAATACGAGATACCACGTTAGAGTCAACAGCTTGGCATATAATTAAAAATCTGAGATTACCAAAGATTGGCAGGGATATGAAGAAATGGTAACTTTTAACTTCTTTAAGTTGGAATATAAATTGTTTCAGCTGTATTAGAGAGTCATATATCATTTATAGATATAGACAGTAATTGTATAGAAATAGTCAAGATTAAGCAATGGTTTCTTACATATGACACCAAAAGGACAAGGGGACAAAAGGAAAATAGATAAAATGGACTTCTTAAAAATTGAAATAAAACTTTTGTGCTTCAAAGGACATTTTTAAGAAAATGCCCACAGATGGGAGAAAAATATTTGCAAATCATGTATCTGATGAGAAACATGAATACAAATTATGTAAAGAATTCTTGCAAATCCTTAAATAAAGACAACCCAGTTTTAAAGTAGGAAAGGATCTGAACAGATTTATCTGCAAAGAATATGTCTGTAAGCTTGTGTTTTAAGCATTAAGCCTTTTTGCTATTTTTTCTTACAAGACAAAACTTAAAAGGAGAAAATTAGCAAATCTTTTAAAACAAGAAGGAAATCCATGATGAAATACTCTATTTTCAAAATAAATCTTATATTAGCTAAAAATTACAAGGCCAGATCATGATGTCATCAGTGTGCAGTTCTTATATGATATTTTCATATTATACTTTGCATATTCTAAATTGTGGCAGATGATACAGGTCATTGGATAAAGTGACTTATTTTTAGATTGAAATCTCTCATCTATGATCCTTAGATTTGCACAAGTTAGGTTTAGATATAGAATCTGTATGTTGTATTTCCAGTGCTTTGGGTTTTTTTTTTTTTTTAAAGATTTATTTATTTATTTAATTTCCCCCCCTCCCCTGGTTGTCTGTTCTTGGTGTCTATTTGCTGCGTCTTGTTTCTTTGTCCGCTTCTGTTGTCGTCAGCGGCACGGGAAGTGTGGGCGGCGCCATTCCTGGGCAGGCTGCTCTTTCTTTTCACGCTGGGCGGCTTTCCTCACAGGCGCACTCCTTGCGGGGGACACCCTTGCATGGCACGGCACTCCTTGCGTGCATCAGCACTGCGCATGGCCAGCTCCACACGGGTCAAGGAGGCCCGGGGTTTGAACCGCGGACCTCCCATATGGTAGACGGACGCCCTAACCACTGGGCCAAAGTCCGTTTCCCCTGGGTTTTTTATTTAAATCATATTTTTAAAATGCACAATGATAGACGCCATGATAAGAAAGTAATAAGGTTTAATTTATATTCTTTCATGTCAATATTTTAAAATTCTAGGTAACAAATTACTATATTTTTATGACATTTTGTATTATTATCTTGTTTTTCTAGATTAAAATAATCAATGTTATTTAATTTTATAAAATTGTTTTAAACTTATTTAAATAAATGATATTACTAAACGTTTAAAATATATATTTATATATTTCTGGCCAATAAGTAGATGAAGACATCACTGTTATCAGACATTCAAAAGCAAAAGCATAATGAGATACCATTAAGACAGCTAGTAAGTATTGATAAGGCTGTGAGGCAATTAGAAGCCTCATACACTGCTGATAGGTATATAAACTGGTCCAGTGGTGTGGTGGTTTGGGACTTTGTACCCCAGAAAAGCATGTTCCTGAATTTAATCAATTCCTGTGGCTATGAACCCATTGTAAGTAAGACCTGTTTGATGAGGTTACATCACTTAAGGTGTGGCCCAACTCAGTCTCTATGCATCTTAATTGTATTAGTGGGGTCCTTTATAAGAAGACTGAATTTCAGACAGAGAAAACTACAGAGGGAGCAGCCAGAAGCTGAAATTCAGTGGGACCTGGAAGAGAAGGGAAAGACCAGGAGAAGACGCCATGTGATTTGCCATGTGACAGAGGATCCAAGGACCAAGAATCAGTGGCAGCCAGCCCCAGAATGTCAGCTTTGGGAAGAAAGCCTTGATTCCTACTTGATTCTGACTTGATTTGGACTTCTTGCCTCAAAACAATGAGCCAGTAAATTTCCATTGTTTAAGCCAACACTTTACATGGTATTTGCTTGTGCAGCCAAGGAAACTAACATGAGCAGCTTTGGAAAATATGTAGTTCCTCAAAATGTTGAACTAAAGTTACCATATGACCCAGCAATCCCATCTGTAGATATATGCCCAAGAAAAATGAAAACTATATAAACATAAAACCTGATAAATAAATGTTCATAACAGAATTAGTCATCCTAACCCCAAAGTTGAAACAGCCCATATGTCGGTCAGCTGATGACTGGATAAACAAATGGTGATATAGCCATAAAATGGAATATTGCCTGGCAATAAAAAGAAATGAAATACTCGATATAGCTATGGTATGGATGAACCTTGAAGACATTATGCCAAGTGAAAGAAGCCAGTCACAAAAGACCACATATTGTATGACTTTCTTTATATGAAAAGAATAGGTAAGTCTATACAGACAGAAAGTGGATAAGTAGCTCCAGGTTGCCTAGGGCTGAGAATGGAGAGTGCCTGTTAATGCATATGAGGTTTCTTTATGTGGCAATATTCTAAAATTAGGTTGTAGTGATGGTTGCCCAACTTACTGCCAGTACTAAAAAGCAGTGAATTATATACTTTAAATGGGTAAATTATCTGCTATGGAAATTATATTTCAGTGAAGTGGTTAGAATATTCATAAGATTGATAAATAGCAAATTTAGATTATCAGGGAAAAAGGGAGGAGGAGGGGTGGTACTCATTGTATAATATTTTATTCTTTAAAATTTTAAAATCTCTTAAGATTATATGTCCCAGTATCCTCTATCCCCCCTTTTTTATTTTGAAGAATTTTTTATATAATAAATGATAACCAGAAATGAAATTAAGTTATCTCCCCATCCCATTTCTGCTAGAAGGATTTTCCTTTTCCCTTAATAATTGAAGATCTTGGTTCCAGAAAATATTCTCTAGAAATAAAATATTGACTTAGGGCTTCTACATTAACTGTTCCTTACTTTTTCTGATATCAGTTATAATGTTTTATCTTTAAACTCTGAATTTTAGAAAAGCAGTTTTGTCATTTTATTGCTTGGGTTTTAGGTAATATTTTATGATTTAGTGTTAGTTCTAGTTCAAATCAGATCACTTTTTCTTTGCTAAAAAAATTTAGCAGAATAGCCTGCCTGCAACACTGTTTGCTCCAATAAGGAGAAATGGTATCTTCTCACGACAGCTGCTTTTCGTAATTCTGAGTTTGGGCCTTTAGGAATCTGTAAATTTGCCTAGGAACCTTTATCATGGACTCTACCGTCACAGAATAAATTATTCTGCTGGGGACATAGAGTATACCCATCGGCCAAGAAGGCTTATTTCTGAATCAGAGGTGCCCTTTATTTTTCTACCTGTTAATATAGAAAAAAAAATGCCTCTCCTGACATCAGGGACTGGTTGGGAAGTTGCCATTACTGACAAGTTCTTCTCAGATAGGAAGAGCTCATAGTCATAACAAAAACATGTTTTCCCTGAATGTTCTTTCATACTTCTTCCACTCAAGGCCATGGCCATTGTTGAGGAAGTAAAACAACTTCAAGGTCTTGAGACTTGTACCTCAGAGTATTAACAATAAGCAGTGCTAAGCCTGAGTCTGAATAGGTGGCAGCAGAGTGTAGGTTAAGTAAAATTTCCTTCTTCCATTCTAGAGCCTATAAATATAAGAGTGACTTGGAATAGCTTTAGCAAAATCTCAGGACTGAGAAAATGAGTGGAGCCAGAAGTTTACATAGGGGAATAGTTGAAATTGATGCACAAAAGCTAGATTGTGATTGGACCAATTGTTTTCAAATCATGGTGCCTGTGCCAGGATTACCTGTGAACCTGTTGGAAAGCAGATTATTGGGTCCCAACTCATTTCTTCCTACTGAATCAAAAGCTTCAGAGTGTAGAACCAGCAATTTATGTTTTGACAAGCCCTCCAGGTGATTCTGATGCACTTTTGAAAACCCCAGTCTAAATTACTTTGGGTTTTTGAACACCTGATGAAGAAATTTGAACTTTTTCCCACAGGCAGTGGAGATTCATGGAACATTTGTGAGCAGAATTTTGGAATGATTAAAGTGGTATTTTCGGTAGTAGTCTTCTGCCTTATTTTTTTAGGAAAGTATAAAAATGCCACAATATCTAGCAATCTGATATAATTTGTAAATTTCAGAAAGGTGTATTGATTTGTAATTTTGTTTAATTAAATGAGGTGTTTAATATTGTAGTAAAACTTTAGATGTTTTAAACTTAAGTAATTTTTATTACTGTAAATAATAGAATGATGCCTTCCTTTGTATGTAATTTTATTCCCAAAACTTAAAGCATTTCACATTTTACAGTTTTGATATGATCTAGAGTATACTCTTAGATCCTGAAAATATTATCCAAATTATTTCAGAAATTGATTAAGGGCATTCCCTGGGTCATTTTACCATGTAATTTGTTCTTAAGTTTGTTTTACATTTTAAATGCTTGCTTGTTTCCTTTTAATCTTATTATGTATCAGTAAGACATGATGTGGTGGCATCATCTAGCATACATATTTGTTCCAAATGAAAAGGACTAGTTTCAGAAAATCTAGTCTACCAAGAAGTTTACCCAACAGAAACCTATATTGAAACTGAAACTAATGTGCTCACATTTCCCATCAGAATGAAAATGGACTAAAGTCAAGAAGGCACCATGAGAAGTTTGCTAGTTTCTGCCTTACAAGAATAACATTAACTAAGTGTGTTGTTAAGCCTGTAGAAAATAGATGTGCTGTCTGAGATAGGAATGGCTGCACAAAATCTGATTATGTTACTCCTCTCCTTAAAAGTTGTTTTGGTCATAGTTAGACCAATTTTCTTTTACTCTCAGATGGTCTTAATTTTATGTTTAAATGGAAAGTTTGTATAAAAATGCAGCAGGCATTTTTACTATTAAACTATTTAATCCTATTAAATATCCTTGAGCGTATTACGCTTAGATCTTGTTCAAGAGTTAACTTTCTGGAAAAGGACAGCAGCCTTTTCTTATAGGAATCAGAAGACTTGAATTTCAGAGGGTTGCTTTGCTACTAAATCCTCATGTGATTTTTGATATAAGTTTACTGTCTCAGAAAAGTAGCTGAAATGCTGAAATATTTTACAAGGAATGTTGGTTTGGAACACCATGATTGCATCTTTAAAATGAACATAAAAACTTAGATAAAACATGTTCTGCATTTAGCCTAAATGTCTGGTATATTTCAATGTTGTGGTATGCCTATGAACTCAAAGAAAATATTATAAGATGGAGATTGCATTCTGGATGGGAGACCTCAAGTCGTCTGCCCTGCAGCTTCTTTGATGCAGCCTGTGGGGCACCAGCAGGACAGGAGGTAAGTAGGAGAAACCTGCTAATCTTGACCAATAGGAGTTGGGAGTTTAGGGATAGTGACCTCCCTCTCCCAACTCCTATGGATATCCTAAGACTCATTTTATAATACCTTAGTGGTGGCCAACCAAAAACTCATCCTCATATTGCCATTTTCTTCTTTCTTGTTTCACACCTGCAGTTATGCATTACTGTTCCCTGAGATGACATTTAATAAATATCCTCCACGCAAGCAGTTGCCTCAGGCTCTACATTCCTGGGAAACCAAGATTTGACAGTATCTTCAAACTATATCTTGAATCTGATTGCTTCTCATCACCTCCACCAATATGACCCCTGTCCAAACCACAACCAACTACTTGCTTTAATTATTACAATCTCCTAACTGCCTCTCTGCTTTTGTTTTACTCTCTAAAGTCTATTTCCCAGCACAGCCACCAGATTGATCCTTTACAATCTCAGATTATACATTTGTTTCACCATTCTGTGTGGAGTAAAAACCATCTCCTTATACTTTCTAAAAAGGCTCTCTAGGATCTGTTCTTCCCCATTTCTTCTCTGACCTCGCCTCCTACTACTTTACCCCTTGCTGGACAGATTAGTATCTATTTGCTCCTCAAATATACCAGGTGTGCTTTCACTTGCTCTTTTTTTGTCTGGAACACTTTTTCAGGTTTCTTCATCTTTTTCCCTGTTCAAAAGCCACCTTTCCAGTAAATGAAAAAAAGTCTGTCTTTGCACCTAGGTAGATGGAGATCATGCTTATCAGAGAGATGACTGAAAGAACAGATTTAGAAAGGAAAAGAGTAGGGTAGAAAGTCCACAGGAGAGAAGAGGACACATTTAGATTTAAATATGCTAAGTTTGATGCATTGGTAAGACTTCTAAGCATCAGAGACATCAAAGAGGAGTAGCTGGAGAGTCAGTAGAATGTAAAGGTCTAGAGCTCAGCTAAGAGTCTGTGAATGTTAATGCTTAAAAAGAGAGTGGTTCCTTGAGATGAGCTAGGGATGTACAAAATAAAAAATGCAAACCCACGTATTTCTCTATGTGTTCCTATATGAGGACAGGAGTTCTTAACTGTCATCACCATTTCTCTTCTAGACGATTAAGGAGAAAAAGGTTAAAAACAAAAAAGCTCAGAAAAGAGAAAAGGAAAGAAAATTCCCTTGGTTCATTTAAAATATATATATTTTGAAAGAACAAAAAGGGCATTTATCTTAAGATGAAATGCCTAAGTACCTCTTGAGTACAAAGAATTTACCTTTAGCTTGTCCTGGCTAGCCTCAAACTCTATCTTTTGCTTTCACAGCCATCTTCTTTTATTGAAAACATGTTGAAGTACTTTTTATTTTCGTTTAGTCATCAGAAATGAGTAGGTTCTTCTGTAAAACATCCAGAATGAAAATAATGAAAAATGTCTAAACTTTTCAAGTAAGATTTTTGATATATATGTGTCTGTTTAGTAATACAAAATTTTTAGTGGTTGTATTCTTTACCAACACATCTCTCATGTATTATGAAGCTTAGGATTTTGCCAATAGCCTCATACCTCTGGTGATTTTTATTGCCTTATATAGTAGAGTCAAGTCGAGCATCTTGAACTGGTCTTCAACCTAGAAATTTATTAAACAATTTCATTTCCCAAGGGGTAACACTTGGAAAAGACTACTATATACAATTCTCCGGGCCAATAGGGAATAGAGATGGGAAAGATACTACCCAAGGAAATTCATAGAAACTAAAACAAAACCACACCACCATCTGATCAGTGATTTCTCTTAACTGGTGAGTGTACCTTCACTCTGGGTGAAATCTTTGACTTGTTATTTGAATTTAATCCTTGCTGTTTAATCTCATGTTGACACTTTGCAGCACACTAATAAGATGTTAATTGCTTTTACAATCTTACCTTGCATTTGTCACTCAACTGTGGTGCAGAGGTATTAGGGACTGCGTGGTCTGAATTGCTATCAATATGGAATGGATCCTGAATACACGTGTGAGATCTAAACTATATTGCTGGCAGTGAAATTACAATTCTTTCTTTCTTAGCTGGAACAGATGGTTAAAACCATAATTCAAGGGCCCAAGGGAGTTCAGATTTAATGAAAAGAATCTTTGTATTTATTTTAAAGAAGCTTAGATATTTAAGGAAACTTTGACACTAAGAATAGCCTATTTTAAATCCATTCAAATTCATTCTGTAGATTAGCATTTAGGAATTGCTCTGTGGATAGAGCAAGAGGGTCAGAGATTTGGGGCACTCAAAGGAAGTAGAAGACAGAGATCATTATTTTTGTTTTAAAATGAAGACCAAATAAAAGGTTTTAGCATTTGATACCACCTGAATGACTATTTTCAATAGAAGGGCCCACCCAATCTGGCACCACAAAGGAGAAACATGTCCCTCAGTGGGAAGGTGAATTATTTCAAGTGCACAAGTGAAGGAAAAGGGGAATCTTGCCCAAACCAGTTCAAAGTGAGAATGGGAGCTAGGGTTTTTGTAGGCAAAGAAAATGGTGTGGGGGTTGCGGATCAAGTGATGAAGGCATGATGAATTCTTTCCATGTTGGCGATGATGCTGGATTTTTCCAGAGGGTCTCACGAGGAGGACGTGGGCAAATTTCTTAATCCTATGTTATCTCAAGCTTAGCAAACTTCTGCTTGTCCCTGTTTCGGTGACTCGTCAATATAAGTTTATGGTGGATATTGCTGTGTAAGCTTCCACATGCAGAGTCTCCATGACTCTCTTCTTTGTTGACCATTCAAGGACATCAAGCCTTTTGTTGCTGAGGGGACTTACAGGTCTTCTGGGCCATAAGGTATTCCTGACTCCATTCTTTGGTTTTGCTTTAAAATGTTATCTTATTCCTGTTATTCCTCTAAGCAGAATTGGGATGGTCTGGTTATTGTCCATCTAGGAACTAAGAACAAAGAGTATCAGATTAATAGAAAAGCAGTTCAGGGAAGCGGACTTGACCCAATGGGTAGTGTGTCCGCCTACCACATGGGAGGTCCACGGTTCAAACCCCAGGCCTCCTTGACCCGTGTGGAGATGGCCCATGCACAGTGCTGATGCACATAAGGAGTGCCTACCACGCATGGGTGTCCCCCACACCCGCATAGGGGAGTCCCACGTGCAAGGAGTGCGCCCTGTAAGGAGAGCCGCCCAGCATGAAAGAAAGTGCAGCCTGCACAAGAATGGTGCCACACACACGGAGAGATGACACAACAAGATGATGCAACAAAAAGAAATACAGATTCCCGGTGCTGCTGATAAGGATAGAAGCGGTCACAGAAGAACACACAGTGAATGGACAGAGAGAGCAAACAACTGGGGGGCGGGGGGGAAGGGGAGAGAAATAAGAGAAATAAATTTTTAAAAATTAAAAAAAAAAGAAAAGCTGTTCAGCTAGATCTGAGGAAGGTATTAGAATTTCTCAGAGCCACTTTAGAAAAGAAATGTTTAGTAAGCACATTTCCCAGCTATCGTGGCTGTGTTCTTCACCAAGACCTTTTTATGTATTTTGAAGCTAACTACAATGGACTAAAATTGAATTTCTTACTCTGAAATTTAAAATATTAAACAGCTTTAATAATTCATCTTTTTTTTTTCTCTTTTTTTTTTTTTTTTTTTTGCTTTCTAAAGGGTATTTATTTGAGGTAGGAGCTTACAGATACCAGGCCATAAAGCATAAGTTACTTCCCTCACCAAAGTCTATTTTCATCTGTTGGAGCAAGATAACTGCCGACATTTGTGAAGGTTCAGGCTTCCTGATTCTTCTCTTCCAGGGTCTTGCTTCTCTCTGGGTTCAGGGTTCCTCTCTTGCTTGCTTCTCTTTCCTTTGTGTGCTTACATCTCAGGGCTCCAGCTTAAGGCTTCAGCATCAAACTCCAACATCAAAAACCCTCAACTCTGTCCTTTGCCATGCCTTTTATCTGTGACATGGCCCAATTAAAGCCCTAATCATAACTTAATCATGCCCAGGTACAGACCAGACTACAAACATAATCCAGTATCTATTTTTGGAACTCATAACCATATCAAACTGCTACACCATTATTTCCCTACTATGAAATTCACCATTTTATTATTTATTTTTAAAGGTTTATTTTTTATTTCTTTCTTTCCCTTTCCCCACCCCCCCCCCCCAGTTGTCTGTTCTCTGTGTCCATTCATTGTGTATTATTCTGTGTCCGCTTGTGACAGCAGCATCCAGAATATGTGTCTCGTTTTGTTGCATCATCTTGTTGTGTCAGCTCTCCGTGTGTGGCGCCATTCCTGGGCAGACTGCATTTTTTCTGCCCTGGATGACTCTCCTTATGGGGCACACTCCTTGAGCATGGGGCTCCCCTCTGCAGGGAATTTGTTTTTTTTAAATCTCCTTTGTAAATTGTTTTTTATCATAGTACATATTCATCTGGAAAATGGTAGTGCAATCATAAAGTAATGAACCAATAAAAGGTATCTTTGTTAAAAACAACAACAACACTATGTTATTATAGCTAGTAGATACTGCAATGAAAATAAAAACACAACTGTTGCTTCAATGTTTTGTGGTATAGGAGCATGCACTGTGCCTGGGAGTTGCATTATTCTGTTCTTTCATATTTGTTTTGCCCACTCTTTTGTGTCCTGTTTTTCTGAGTCCATACAGTTTAAAATGTCTCTTTGTTTACTGTTCATGAGGGGTAAACAAAGTATTTGTTTTATTTGAAAAATAATTAGTGTTTATAAACATGATATAATTATTTTTGCCACACAGAATAGCTTATTAAATAGTCATTATAGGCTTGCTCCCTTTCCCCATCTTGACTCCACACAAATTTAAGAGAGAAATATGTAACAATTGGGGAAACAATTTTAGGAATGTGATATGTGTATTTGGATTATTCTAGATATTTTACAACTACCAACTTGAGTTATACCGAAAACAATACAAAATTTTATCTGATTAGTCATTTTCAGTAAAAATTCAAAACCATTAAAATAATTTAATTCTGCATGTGGATCATTTTGGAAATTATAGAGGTAGAACTCTGTATACTTATTTTCTTAATTTAATATTTATATTTATATTTTATTGCCTTCAAATTTAACAGATATATCTCTTGTTTCTGGTTGCATGATAATGAAAAGATAATTGCTTTCATAATTCAGAGACTTTATAGAAACCTGCATGTTTATATTTCTTGGTTGGGAAAACAGAAGTTCTGAGACATAAGGAAAAAAATATTGATGTACATCTGGAAATAGCAAACATTTTCCCCTTTTTTCCAGGTCCTTATTCAGTAGTGATTCAGAAGTGCTGGGTTTTGGAGTGATCTGTTCTTAGTGAGTTAATATTTTGACTTGCCATGCTGTTCTCATTTTCTAGGCTGACCTTGGGAACACAGACATCACCATGATATCTTGTAGGCATCTCCCGCATTTGGCAAAAAGGAAATACTGAGCCCATGTCTTCCTTGATTCTTGTGTGAGATTGATGGAAAATACAATAATTTGGTGAATACTTTCTTTGAACACTCAAAGCCAGTGTGAAAACCTTTTTTATGAAGAAGGTTTGTGGCACTTTCATAATAGCAGGGCTTGCCCTATTGACCTAGATCAAAATCATTTCCTCCCAGCATCAGAATCATTTTGCTGTTCAGTGGTACAGAAAGCATTATATAGATTTGGTGAAATATTTGGATTTTTCAGAATTGGATGAGTGGTAAGAATGAAAATATTGTCATCATAGATGATACTGTGGAGAACATCTAAATAAAGGCAAAAATAAAGGTATTTATACCAAAAATTTTCTTAAGTATTCTAACTGTATCAATCATTCATTTAAATAGCTGATAAAAAACCAAATGTTTATAATTCCAAGATGTTTCCAATGTCTTTTCTGATGCATACTCCACTTTGGAATATTACTCTTTTCTATTTTAGCTTCGGGGGAAGTGGGGATAAACAAAATTTCCCTTAATGTCTAGTGAATATTTGTGAGGTCCTTTACAATTAAGGAATTATTAAAATTCACTTCAGAGAAAAGATATAAAAAGCACTTTCAGGATTTAGAACAAAGCAGACTGGTGGCAAGTAGAAACCTACATATCTCCTTGTTGTGAATTGTCAAGACCAAGATACACTGTAGATGAACCAAAATTCTTGAAAAAAATGATTAGTAGTAATTTGAATATAATAGACATATTTGATTATTAGGTGATTTTAATTTTGCATTGACACTTAGCATAGTGAGTGTTTATTTCTGAAGATACTTGGAAATCCTGCTTCTGTTTGGCTTCTAGTAATCGTTAGAAGATCCGGCTTTGGAGTCAGACATTCTACGTTTAAATCTTAGTTTCAGCTCTTCTAGCTCTGTGACTTTGAGCAAGTTCTCAGTGCCTCAGTTTCCTTGTATGTAATTCAGGGAAAATAATACTACGCAATTATTAGAAGCAGCAACTGAGATCATACACGAAAAGCACTCAGTATAGTGCATGGTGCACTGGTTATCTCTGCCTTGAGAAATCTTTCCTTACCAATTCAGAGGTCTCTGGCCAACCTAGAGCTACTTTAAAGTTCGTTGTTTTCCCCTGGCTGGTGTGGGACAAAGAAATAGTTAATGAATTCTTATTTTAGATGGATAGCATTTTAATTTCCTTCTTCGTTTCACTTTTCTCCATTCTTCCTAGCACACCAAGGCTTTCCATCCTGCATGCACTTCCAGCTACCTTGGATTGCAGCTGTTCTCTTGGCTCAAATATGATACATAGAATATAAGGAATGCCTAGAATGCCTATAGAATATAGGAATGTCAGCTTCTTTCAAAAGCACAGTTTTTTGTGAATGAGAAATTGCTAAAGTAAACAAGGAATTTTGAAGCTACAGCAGTTATAACTGTTAGGTGTGTGTGTCTCCTGTAAATCATTACCATTTGGTAATGGAAATAAATATCTGAACATGAAATCAAGCAGTGACCTAGAAAGTTATAAGCCTGCTCAGTATTATTTTAAATGTTAAAAATATATATATATGTTTTGGGATGAGCAGAGAAGTTATAAAATATCCATTCATTTTCAGAAGTAAGCACTGACCTAGAAACCAACATTTGTAGCTCTGTTGATAAATGTATCCCTCCAAAGAACACCCCACTTATTCTTAAGTAATTTGCTATCCTGCTTTACACAAGATAGGTCATAAGATTAAATTTATCTTTGTAAAGTGCTGAGTAGCTGTTATTTAACTCAACCTTATCTTTAAGACAAGCCTCATAAATTTAATAATAATTAGTCGTAGTTTCCACTGGAATTTTTACTGCTCTCATTCTCTGCTCTTTCCAGAATCTATATAAGCAAGGTATTGGATCTATTTCATATAAACTGAGTAAACTTTCATTTGTAATAATTGCTTTCTGTTGGGAAAGTGGTTGCTTCTGTTTACGATTTTTAAGAAGGCAGTGAATCTGCTTTAATTTACTCTTTGGTTTTCAGGTGCATCATAGGGAGACTTTACTTTCTTTTCATATGCAATACATGCTTGATAGTAATATGATGCTGATTGAATACATACAATAATTCTATCAATTAATAGTTTTTTAGTACTTGAGTGTATGCTGCTGGTTTTGATTGTGGTTAAATTTGCCATTAAAACTTTAGCCATAGGGAAGCAGACTTGGCCCAATAGATAGGGCATCCGCCTACCACATAGGAGGTCCGCGGTTCAAACCCCGGGCCTCCTTGACCTGTGTGGAGCTGGCCATGCGCAGTGCTGATGCGCGCAAGGAGTGCCCTGCCATGCAGGAGTATCCCCTGTGTAGGGGAGCCCCACATGCAAGGAGTGCGCCCTGTAAGGAGAGCCGCCCAGCACAAAAGAGAGTGCAGCCTGCCCAAGAATGGCACCACACACACAGAGAGCTGACACAAACAAGATGATGCAACAGAAAGAAATACAGATTCCCTGTGCCACTGATAAGGATAGAAGCAGTCACAGAAGAACACACAGTGAATGGATACAGAGAGCAGAAAACTGGGGGGCGGGGGGGAAAGGGAAGAGAAAAAAAATCTTTAAAAAACAAACAAAAAACCTTACATATATTCCTCCTTTTGGAGTGGAGGGACTTAAGTTTAGAGACTGCAGCAAGCTGTTTCCACCCAGATAAATTGGCACTGCCTGGCATATGCTATGATCAGGATTTTGTCTCTCAGCTTAGTATGGTCCATGGTTCCCTTCTCCTGTTCAGCTATTCTCACAGTCCAAATGACCATTTTCCCTTTGTAGTTGTTGATAAAAGAGAGCCAAAGCTGCAGAGGAGTTCAGTGGTCTAATGCAAAGAGAGAAAGAAGAGACCCAGATTTTAAACCATGAAAGAATGTCCTGTAATAAAAACAAAAACAAAACAGCTTAATTTTCTTGTGTGAGTGGTAAATGTTCAGAAAGCATTCACAAAAGGGTTCCCAACTGTGTACAAGAACAGAAATGTTCATTGACAAAGTTTGTTCCCAGGAGTCCTACATTGATTTACAACCCTCAGTTGACTATGTAGGTAGTAAAATTTCAGGATGGAACTGGTACTTTGCTTGGAGGAATGAGCTTATTTCCTGCTTTGTAGGAATCCATTTTGTTTTTATTAGTGTTATCCTCTGGAATGGTCTTAATGCTACAGTTAATTTGACTTTTAGTTCATTATGGTAATGGATATATAAAAACTACTTTGAAAATGTATAAAGAAAACTACTTTTTATAAAATAGTTTTTTTATATTTATAAGCTTAAAGACTTTTTTCCTTCAGAACTTTGCCAAAGCTAAGATCAGAGTTGGATGCATCAGTGAACCAGTTAACATCAAACAATAAAATTCTTTGGGCACAGATTGCAGCTAATAATAATAGATAGATGGTTCATAGATATGGGGGAAACTCTACTATTAATGTTCTAAACATTTTACACATATGTGTAAGACTATTATGCTCATTTTACAGAAGAGGAAATGGAAGTTCATGGGCGTTAAGTAAATTGAGGTCACCCTCAATTATTTAAATTAATACTTGAGTGGCTCATATGTAAACAAACTGTACTACCTGTGTTAAGGGGGAGATAGTTGCCTAGGCCAGGTTATATGTATGCAACTAACTATTATTGAAGGCAGAGCTAAGTATATAACATGGTACAAAGTTCCATAGAAATATCTAAAAAAGTATGTATTTCTGACTGGGAAATGTAACATAGATGGTGAAGGGGAGGGAGGCTGTTCTAAACTGAAAGACATGAGTCCTTAAAGGCATGGGAATGTGAAAGAACATGGTATATATGATAAGAATAATGTATGGACAGGGGTCAGGCTGTGGTTGGACATGAAACAAGAAAGGTAAGCTGAGGTTAATTTATGAAGAATCTTGAATGTCTTCCTAGAACCTTAGAGCTATTAGATATTTTTATTTTGCTTTACCTTCTTAGTTTAGAGAGAGTAGACATTTTTAGAAGGCAGTAGTGCAAGTAATAGAGTATAGAAGTGGGAGGGAGATCTTGTCATTGTATAGTAGTACTGATTAGGGACCTGTAGAAAGGAGTAGAAAGCAGGACTCCAGCCATTAGCTGATATTTTGTCATAATGGAACACGGGAGAGTTAGGAAAATCTATCCTTGCTACTGGGGGAACAAAGAAGTCAAAACTACACAAACCTGCTGGTGGAGACATAGTATTATTGTTATTATTATTATTGAACGATTTGGTTAAAACAATAATGTGCAGTAGTGAAAATCTTAGCTCAGTCTTCAGACCATATCTGTGAACCTCAGGCATTTGTAAAAAGGGAAATAATTGTACCGACTTTGGGGTTCTGGTAAGAATTAAATGAAAATTCTTAAAACAGTATTTCCTGTGTTATGAGCTCAGTAAATAGTGGCTTTCCTTCTTTCTTTTATGTATTATTTCAACAGTTGTTATTTACTTGCCTGAAGCATTCCAAGCCATTTTGATGGTCTTTATATATAGTAAAGGATTTGCTTGACGAGCCACTTTCTATATAGCATTTTGCATAGCCTTCTGACCTTTTAAACTGAGTGTCCATATTGTCTGTATATTCTCTTCATTTCCTTCCTATTAAAATAGGAAATTAGAGTCTAGTAAGGTTTCAGACTGGTTTCATATAATTATATAGCACTGTAAGAGCTAAGGGTAAATGTTTAAATATAGGCCAATTTAAAATATTTTGTGTAGATGTAATAGAATATGTGTATATTTTCTGAATTCAACATACACATTTTTATTTTAATGAAAGTGTCTTACAAAGTATAAGATTCCATGCAAATATAAAATGATAAAAAGTAGTAGCTAACATAACTGAGGAGTTGGTATTAGCTTGTAAAATAGATTGAATATAGCATACAAAGCATGCTATTTTTAAGACCCATTTAGGTAAAGTGCTCTGAAGGCAAAGTTGACAAGAAATACTAAACAATCCCAGTAAGAGTAAGTAGTACTTGCGCAATTCATCCTGTGTGGCATAGTGCTCTGTAGTGTTGGTTATTTGAACAGTGCCTTGGTAATTTACTAGCAGTAGCCATGATATGGAATTTCAACATGACTTTCCTTCCCATTAGTGAAATCATTTTTCAAAAAAAATGACTGCCTGAAATTGACTAGAATTTGGGGATATGTAACATTCTAGAAAATAGATTTGTGCATGAATATTTTTAAAATTCGTATGTACATTAGTTCTGGATTCTCAGGTAGTGGCTTTATACCTTATATAATTGCAGTGAAGGTTATATTCTCTTCTGTGTTACAAACCTTACAGACTTTACTGTCAGGTTTTAAGCTATGGATTTCTGAATAAATTAAGGGAACTAATATTCACTGGGCAGTTATTCCATCTCAGTCGCTGGGTCCTATAACTAACTGCTTTATCTCATAATTCATTTAAGATTGGCAACAACCCAGTGAGAAGTAGATATTATTACCTTTATTTTCAAGATGGAGAAATTGAAGTACAGAGGCACTAATGCATTTGCCCAGGGACACATCCTGGGTGTGAGCTCCAGCCCAGGTGCTTTCCTCTGTAATGTACTGTGCAGGTTACATTGGCACTGGAGACTGTGCAGAACCTTCCTCTCACCCCATGTTCCAATGTTCCATTCCTTCTTAACTTAAAATATAATTGAATTGAATTGGTACTGTCAAAGTCTGTATTTCTTGAGTTTGAAAATTACATGACTAGGGAAGAAGTGGTGTCAGAAAAATCCAGCTGCTTTTCCCCTTTTTGTTTTCAATTTAAAGCATTTGAGATTTTACCAAGTAGCAATCACAATTCACCTGAGAGAACATCAGAATCATATATATATGTGAGATAACAGTGTTTTCACACTGGCTGGTATCAGGTAATCCTTGAAACCTTCATAGTTGGGAAGTTTTCTCTACCCAGAATATTCAGTCAGTAATAAAAAATTTATGACATACCTGCCAGGTTGTCTGACTCTCTTCTAGATGCTAGGGATACAGTGGTTAACCAGAGAGATTTAACCCTCACTTAGATTCTAGTTGGAATAGTGTAAATATGTCATAAGTATGAAATAATAGTACATTTAAAATATCGTGTGAGAAAGATATTTTTAGAGTTTTTCCATGAAAAACATCTTCAGGAAAGAAAAAACACTCTGCTAAGTATATTACTTTTATGACCTTTATATGATGCAGAATTCGCTGTTTTTCTACAGCATGTAAGAAAAACCCGTCTTTGGAAATAAAGAGTTAACTAAATTTAAATCAAAACAGAGATAAATACATCTAAAGTTAGAGAAAAATTTGTTTCATTATAAATAACCTTTCCGTTTTCTGCTTGGAAAAAAGACACACAGAACAAAAAATTATGTAGAAGCAGCAAGAAATATTACCTATGGTACCTTACAACCCAAACCCAAAGCAGTCAATCAAAGATTAAAAGAAAAAAAAATCAGGACTGATTAGTGGCACATTTGAGAAACTTATTTTTTTTTAAATTATTTTTCTGAGAATGTGAATTTTCTGTTCCAATTTTTAAATTTTCACATTAATGGATCATTTATTCTTTTTTCAGGCATTTGGCATTATTTAATAACAGGCAGACTCTAAGTGGTATTAGATTAATTAAAGTTCTGTATTATGCCATTTAAAGACCAATTAAAGCACTAGAGTATAAATTTCCATTAATAATTGTTTTAAAATGTATTTGCACACAGAATAATTTTGTGAGCAAACTAATATTTATGAGTTTATAGTTATCATTCGAGTACAAAATGGTTTAAAAATTACAAATATTTTCTTCATTTTTTCTCTGTGTTTAAAATAATGTTATCCTCACTGATTCTCTGGTTGTAATGACTAGTAGTCATCCTCTAGTGCAGCAATTCTCAAAGGATGATTTGCAAACATAATATTAAGATGCATATTAACATTTGCACTGATTATACAAAAAGAATGGTAGGTAAAACTGCTGGCACCTTAGCACAAATCAAGGCAGGTCACCAAATTGTACTCATATTCTTCATTGCAAAGTACTCAGTAAAAACAGTCAACCAACCAGCCAACCAACCAGCCACCCAAAGTCAGCTTCACTTAAAAATGTCCTGAATGAAGCAGTAAAAATTAATTTTATTAAATCTCAACCTCTGAGTAAATGTCTTTTTAATATTCTGTGTGATGAAATGTGAAGTATATATAAGGAAATTCTGCAGTGTACTGAACGTCAGTGGTGGTCCTGAGAAAACACGTTTGCGAGCTGTCAGCTGAACTAACCACTTCTTTCATGAAACACAGTTTTTACTGGAAAGAGCGACTGACAAACTGTGGTTATTAAAACTTGGGTATTTGGCAGACATTTTCTCAACAGTGAATGAAGTGAGCCTGTTTACTTCAAGGAAAAAAGCCTTCTTTCCTGCTAGTGATCAAATTCAAACTTTCAAGCAAAAATTAGGATTTTGGATAGCCTTGTATCCTGATAACTGATCTATATAACTGAGCAAAGCAATTTTTTCCCCCAGATGACCAATTTTTTGTTACAAATTCATGCAAGATCCATTCAAAAGGCAAGATAGACAGATTTTAAGAGTGTACAAATATTTCTTGATATGATTTCAGCTTCTATATTGCAACTAAATTTTAAAGATTCACCCTTGTCCAATTTTAGGGTAGTATCAGAGAAGAATGCCCACTATTATGTGAAAAGACTATTAAAGCACTCCTTTTCCAGTTATATTTCTATGTGAGACCATATTTTCCTCCTCTATGTCAACCGAAATGATGTATTGCAACAGATTGAATGTGAAAGCAGATAGGAGAAATCCAGGTCCTTCTATTAAGCTAGTCAGTAAAGAGATTTGCAACAATGTAAAACAGTGTCGTACTTCCCACTATTGTTTTAGAAAATATGTTATTTAATATATAATGGGTTTATTGTTATTTTAAATGAGTCATAGTTATTTAAAAACTTTTCTGTTTTAATTTCTACTATGGTAAATATTGATAGCTTTAATCAACACAAATACTTGGTGCCTGCAGTAGTTTTTAATGATGTAAAGGGATCCTGAGAACAAAACATTTGAGAACTGCTGTCTAGAATGTGATTGTTCTTAAATGCCCCAGAGACTGGAGTTTGAATCCCATCTTTGCTAGCTGCTCACTTATTTGCACTCAGGCAAGTATTTAACCTCTCCCAGCCTCAGTTCCCTTACTATGAGAATAGTAACACTGATGTCACAGAGATGTTTTGAGGATTACATTAAATGAAATTTATAAACATATATTAGAGAATAGATCAATGATTCCATATGGATAAATGATAACATCTCATTTACTCCTCTCAAAAGCTCCATAATGTGTAGGTACTATTACTATGAAGTTTTCTTAGATCAAAGGAAATAAGAATTTGTCTCAGGTCACACAACTAATAACTAACAGAACTGGGATTCTTACATTTTATTAACATAATATTCATACCCTCTTTTCTTGCTGTAGATATGAAAACTAGTGCATGTCAGCAAAGTGAACTTATGTAAAATCATATTATGTTTGAAGAAGAAGGTAGGTTAAAGAGCAATCTTTCAACTGTCTCCTTTTACTGATAAGGTAATTCAGGATTCACACATATGCCATTATGGCTCCTAAATTGCTTTCAACCTGGTAGTATTTTTAACATGTTTGTTCTCATCATTTTTAGCCAACTCCAGCTTCTACTATTCGCTTAGCAGACTAAAATAACTCAGTAATCTACTGCAAAAACTATTCTTATTCATCCCACCTAGATGCCTATGAAAACAAAAACAAACCAGAAGACAGAAATGTTATTGTAAATACCTTCTATGACTACTGGCTAATTTTCACTACTTCTGTTCAGATCTTTTTTTCAGTCCTTAGGAACTTGGTAATTAGAAGTTTATAGGCAAAGCAATATAAAAAGTTGGATGTGCAGGGTGACCTAAGATTGCAAGTAAAAAAAAAATTGTGGAGAGTGTGTAGCTTGGTGGTTGAATGCCTGCTTTGCATATATGAGGTTCCAGGTTCAATCCCTGGTACCTCATTTTTTTAAAAAATCAAAAAGAATTGGAAATATTTGGAATAGGAAAGTGCAGATGATGGTCAGGATCAGGCAACCTTTCTCCTCAGAGCTGACTAATAGGATTTTAGCAGAGTGTTATGAAGGTATAACTCTATGCTTTCTCCCTGATGCACCCTGAAGATGCCTTGTGAGGGGTGTAAGTAAAGTTTCGGTACCATCACTCAACCATGTATATCCAGTCCTTTCTGTATTTCTTCATAATTTGTCCCCACTGTACTATTATTAAGAAGAATTAGAAACAAAAACTTTATTTACTGAGCTAATAGGCTGCATCAGAGTAAAATACAACCTTTATTTAAATATACTTTGTGTAAACAATGAGGCCAAGGGAAATACAGGTTACTTCTTGACAGCTCTAATATGTTAATTTTGAGAATTCACAACTGATTCTCACTTTTGGCTTTATGGTCTGTAATATTTTTATGATCTCTCATATAGTGTAGTCTTCTTTCAGTCAATTCAAATACTCTTCACAATAAATGCAGTAATGCAAGCTTGGAAGCATAAGTGATTTTATATTATCTAAATATATCATGTAGATGTCAGCCATTCATTCTGCCAGAAATTAGGTGAAATCACGTATCCACATATACACCAATGTATAACACACAAAAATATATGAACTTAACCGTGAGTGATCACTTATGTTTGTGGCCAGGCAGGCTTGGATTCATTTTCATTCCTGCTGTCTGTGAGTAGTTATGATATTAGGCAATGGGTTTGGGGGAAGGGGGCTTAGATGTCCTTTTCCCAGATGCTTTATTAAGTAAGCATAGAGTTGAAAGTATGTAGAGGATAACCTGTTACCACGTTTTGGAATATTTTGAAGTTACCAGAGCAGCCACTCCTTTCTGCACATGATTCCTTTCTTTAGATACGCCCATTATCACTCCCTTAGTTACCCATCCAGGGAATGTGGTCATGGGAAAAGCAGTCACTGTGTGACACTACCACATTGTGGTGTTGACTCAGGGTCATTTCCCTTTCACTGAAATTCTAATCTAGACAGGTATGTTTGACCATTTTTTAGTGGCCTAATGAATTCACTCAACAAACATGTCCTGAGAGAACCTACTATGTTTAACATACTGCATAAAGCCTTATTTGGTAAATTATCACTATACTATTTTTACAAACAAAACATTCTTTACTTCTGGAGATTAGTAAGTCATCAGCATTGGTAGGGCTAGAAATTATAATTCCTACACCTGTTTGGAGTCTGATTATCCTGTTACCCATGTGACTTGGCCTATTGTAAGAGTTGGTACTTGGTTACATGTTTTGTATTAAGAATCTCCTGTTTTCCTATTGGTATTCCCTCGAACCTTTCTTCCCAGTACACTCATATTCTCTTTGTCCAAAAGCCCTTCTTCATCTGGCTGATCTAGGCTGGGAAGGCTCGTCTTTGATCATAACAAAGCAAGGGATGTATAAAGGCCAACCATCCTCTGTGGGAGAGAACAGGGCTCGGCTGTGCGTATGGGGGTGTGTGAAGAGATGGGATCCAGAAGACAAATGGTGGGGTATCTCCCCTGAGACCACAGCAAGGATGAAAGACAGTTCACAAACAGTTAGGAGTTGTGTGTTGAAGTGGAGGGGGGCAAACTGGAACATTTCACACCTGGTGTTTCCTGTCTTCTCAGTGGGAGTGGGAGGGAAGAAAGGAGACATCTGGGTCTTGAAGAATATTGATGTTTTGGAGAAGCCATTGGGGCCTGGGAGACAAGAAATAAGGAAGACAGGCAGAAAAAGGATCACCAAGGCACATAGACTCCAGTAGAGGGAAGGTAGCTCTCCTCAACTTCTTCGTGCATTGTGGAATATTGGTAATGAAGGTCTCTGGGTGTGCTGCTTCTGAGATGAAAAGTAAAGCTGAGAAACCTAGTATGAGTAGACGTGAAATATGCAAGCAAAATGATCAACCACTTGCAATACTGTTGCTGAGATAAAGAATGTGAAGGGGCGTTCTGCTCTCGCGGTAGCTCTTCTGAGGCATGTACTTTCAGACACTGGAAGATGAACTGTGAAGAATAAAAAGGAAATTTTTAAAAACAGAGTTTTGATCGCTGGCTTGGCTATTTTCCTAGTAGGAAGACATTTTTGAGGCTTGGAAAATCTTAAGAACATTTGGCAAGGAAAGTCAGGTTTTGTGGGATTAATTTGTTACCTGTGGCTCCTCACTGTGGACTGACTTGTGATGTGTGTGTGTATAGGAGGGATTATATTTATGTAAATACTGAATTTTAAAAATGAGTGTTTATATGTATTTTTAAAGTCTAAACTGATGTAAATGTTCAGGATCAATATTAAGAATAATCAGAAATGTATGCTTATCAGGCCATTCTTACTGACAGGCAGAACTTTTCTAGTCTTGATTGGGCACATAGTCATTTAATGACAAATATTCCCTTCTGGCTACTTTAAAAAAAATAATTCTATTGATACCTATTAATAAAGCATACAATTCCTCCAAGGTGTACAATCAATGGTATTTGCTATAATCACAGTTATGCATTCCCCACTTCAATCATTATTAGAGCATTTTCATTATTTCGATATTAATAATAAACAAAAAAAAATGTCCAGTCACTTAAAAAAAATTAAGTCCATGTTATGTTTAAGTTACCTTGTTAATAGAGGTTTTGGGTGACGAAGCACACAGTTTCTTAGCCTGAATGCATGATAATTTTGAGTTCGAGAGTCCTATGGCCATCTTTATGTCCCAGGCTTGTTATACCAGCAGTCAAATCATAAAATGTTTCCTCTAAGAACAAGTGGCCATTATTGTGAACCAGTTTTAAAGCATTTGTTACTGGTAAGCTAACATTTTATTTTTTGTGGATCCTCGTAGTTTTCATGGTTTGACAAAAACTTATGTGTTAATACTGAATATGTTATTGTTGCTCAACCTGTTGTATTGTCAGTGAAATAGAACAGAAAAGGTGACACTGGAGAAAACAAAGGTTTACCACGAGGTGGTGGTGAGTTTGATATTACTTGCAGAGATGCTTTTGAACAATACTGCTAAGGAATAGGTCTAATGAGATTTGGGATGTTTTTAAAATTAGTCAGCATTAGTGTAATATTCTTTCAGGGAGCGTTTGTAATGCCCACAAGAATGTGTCCATCGAGGGATCAAATTCCAGGCTAAACCTTCAGTTGCTTTCAGTAGTTGACATAACTCACACCTGTGTGTTCTCTTCTCTGACCTCAAAATTGTTTTGAAAAGCTTCTGACATCTGGTAGTTTGAAAAAGAGCAGATTTTGATTTGTTTTCTGACAAGAAAGGAAAAATAAGTTTTAAATGTAGTGTTTTACCTATTTGTGCTACATTAAGGGTCTTGATTTATTGTTTGCTTCTTATCAGTTGTGCACGAAAATCTCTAAGATTCCATGATGGATTTTATTTAACATTACAGCGTTTTCTTGAAGCATTTTAACGTGGTAGAGATAGAAATATGTGTGTGCATATATATTTACAGTTAGTTGCAAAATAGCACTCATGGTCTGTTTTCCTGGTGGGGGAGGGGTCATCTAGAAATTTCTCTCAAAGTGGTTCAGTCCTGGAAAAGAGAACCTACTGAATTCAACTTCACCTTTTACAAAGTGATATACTAACTTCCTTTGATAACATATGTTTGCTCAGTATTGGTATTACCATAAATTTTGCCACTTAAGAGAAAATGTCTGTCAGATATCAGTAAATTTACTTTGAACTGTTTTACAGTAACTTCAATAACCGAGTCAGTTGTCCTTTTAAAACATGATAAGGGGACATGTTGAATGCTTTTATGTTTCAGCATCTCTGTGGTCTTAGATTGAATTTTATTAAATACACAGATTTTTCTTTTCAGAATTAAGCTTCACTTGGTTTGGCATATGCAACTTATTCCTTGCAGTCTATTTAATTGAGAAGCTTCTATTGTTTATCCTAAAATGCAGATAAATGGCTTTCAGCACAGTGTTTACAGTTTAATAGTTCCTGAAGTGACTCAACATTATCTGCTAGCGTCTACAAGTTATAACTAATGATCTTTCTGCTTATACTTTCCTCCTAGTGAGGAGACACTGAACTCTAAAGAGGCAAGAGCCTGGCACAGGAGGGGTGGGGGGATTGGTTGGGATGGCGCCTATTGGATACAACTTTTTTTTTTCTTTTTGGTGTAAGTTGGGAAGAGAAATATGCCCTTTACCATGACATACAGGCTGTCACAAAGTGCCTTTTTCTAAAGGCTAGGTTGAGGAATCTATATAGTGTAGCTACTAGAAGGATTTGGTTTACTCCAGGTCATTGAATAATAGTAGTTAACACAATTTTAATACTTTTGTATTTTGGCTATTTGAATTGATAGAGAATGGGAGCCACCAAGACATTTTCACATTACTACCAAATAGCTACTGTGGTTTTTAGTAATGAAAGTAAATATTTTTTGTATGCCCATAAAGACAGAAAGAAAATAATTAAATTGTTAACTAAACATTTATCATAATGAGGACTATTAATTATGAAAAAATCATTATGTTCCTTCTTTGAAAAAAATAAAAACTAGGAAGTCTCTCTCCCAGTGAGGATCAACAGGCCTGATGGCCGTAATAGTTAAAATAGTCAGATTTTCCAACCTCTGTTTCCTTAAATTATAAGAATTGTTGTCTCCCATATATTAAATATTTTCTAGTATTTATGTAAATACTGCATTTTAAAAATAATGTTTATATGTTTTTTTAAAGTCTAAACTTTCTCTAGGTAAACATAGCTGAAGTACCAACTAATACCATTTTGGTAAAATATTTTGTTTGATCTCATATGCTCTTTTAAAATGTGGCAAGCTTTCTAATTGAAGTGACCATTTAAGGTAGCCACTGTCTTTTGCCCCTATATGAGTGTTCTGAGTGTTTGAGAACATTTTGGTTATTTACATGGAATGAGAGTAAATATGCATTTCTTACCTTCTTACTCTGATGCTGAAATTTAAGTTCATATACCCAACTTATCAAAATGTTTTAGTGTGAATAAATATAACACACATGGATACATCTGCCTTATGTTGGCCTGGAATAAAACACAGAACCATCTCAAGAGAGGGTTTGAAAGAGGAAATAATGTAGCAGCTTAGATTCAGATTGTTTTTCTTGTTCTTTTTATAGTTTATTTGTTTTAAGATCCCATATTGATAATTATTTAAAAGAGGAGGAAGTAAAGATTTTAACCTTAAAATATAATGTGTAGGTTTGTACATTTTTGGTATAAATGAGATATGTATTGGACAAAGAAAGTATAAATAAAGAAAATTTGAAGGTGTAAGGTCAGTAAAAGCTTTTCAAAGACTTGGACCACTGAGGCTACCAGATTTTATACAGTTAAAATATCAAGAAAATAAGAGTGCTCTTGAAGAATGTTTTAAAATTTGAAGCCATTTGTTTATCAAGACAGGGACAACTTGAGCAGCGTCAGGCCAGAATGTCCCAGTGTGTGCCATGCCCAGATTTAAGATAACACGATCATTATAATAACATATCAACCCAGATCTTTCCTTGGTGTTTCTACCTGGAATGCAACAATGTTGTCCTTTGCAATTGTATCACTACAAGTCAAAGCAAAGTAGATGGTGGTACAGAATTTCACTACTATTCTTAAGTATAATTATAAGTATAATATAAGAAAAAAAACACCTTTTGTCTGAAACTACCCTGCATATCTAGTCATATATGTACCAAGAACCCAATTCAGCAGTCTTCCTTTGAATGCACAGACTGGATTAGTGTGACTAGTTAGGAGAATAGTAATACAGATCTTGCAGCAGACCTCCTAATCTTGATCTTCCTTGAATAATAATGATACTGTCTTCAGAGTGTTGCTTGGAACTTTAAATGCAATATTATCTCTAACATTAGTGTCTGAACACAAGGGAAAATGATCAGACTTGTCAAATTCTGATGAGAGAAAATGTTCTTATATACACAGGAATTTCTTTTGGTGCTAATGCTAAAATATTCTATAAAAATAAATGATTTTTCTAGTAATATTTTTTTTCAGTGTTTGGCTTAGCAAGTAATTATTATCTAAACAATGAAAACAACATAAAATATTATATTCTTTAATATGTACATTTAAAATATATTTTGTAATTGATTTACTTTCTTCATTTTAGCTGTTTTTGTTTCTATAAACCATCTGCTGTTAGAAAAGGAAATCAGTTTTTGGATAAGGTTTTAGGTTATTTATTTAAAATGGCACAGATATGAGCCCGGGGGACAGATGGTTTTGTGTTTTTATAGAGTGTATAAAGGAAATAGAGTAAAAGTTTTGGTGTGAGTGAACAGATAGCAGCACTTCAGTGAAAAAGAACAAAAATGCCAACTTTTATGCCACTTTCCCTAATTAGATTTTAAGTGAGCTTGGCATAATGGCCATTTCTTCTTCCTTTCTTCATGTCCAAAGTGCTTTGTAGTCAGCCTTTTGTAAAATAAATATTTCTTAAATTGATTTGTACTTGCTAGCAGTTTTATGCTGGTTCAAGTAAATATTTCATGCTGGTTTAACCATATCTGATGAACACAACTTTTATCTCAATTTTATATCAAAAATTGTAATGAGTCAGGTCAAATGTAATGGTGGATTTAACAAAAAGATATAAGTAATGACAATCATTACTTATTCAGTTTTCCCAACATTTTGAAAGGTTTAAAATTATAAAAGGAGTTTAACATTTAGTAAAGGTAAACCTCTTTAAAGAATGATTTTTAAATGTTTATGTAGTTGATCGATTTGTGACCTTCTGCTTATTTTAAAATAAGGTTACAACATTGCATGTTGAAGTACCATTCAGAATGTCAAAAGATTATAATGAGAAAGTAGACTTTTAGATATTTAAATGCCACATATTTTTCTGCTTTGCATAATATTAGAAGCAGCTTTAATCCATCTGGAAATGTTACATAATACACTGTTGTGATCAGTGACTTTTTTTTCTTCTTCTTATTTTGTTTCTAGCGTTTCCTTTCTCTTTTACCTTTCCACTGTCCTATGTGATGTATCTAGAACATAGCTCAATGCCTGACTGGAATAATCTCTCTTGCCAGCTTATAATCAAAGGGAACACTGAGAAAAACAGCTGAGCTGTATTAGGCAACCACAGCCTGGACGGGCTTTCTTAACTGCTGAATAACACATCACAGGTGCAGGATTAGCGCTGCCTGTGGTGCTGGGCTTTTTAGTAGAAACCCCTAGCAGTTCTGTGCCTCCTCCTCATGTCTCTTATCCCAGGGAACCTGGCAACGATATATCAAGCATACAAAAATCAAAAGTGAGTAGTGGGAGCAGCTTTATAATCTTACAGAGGCTCTTCTTTTTCTCCAGAAAAATGTAAATAAGAAGGGTGAAGCCAATTCTGGCACCAAAAAAAAAAGATGATTTTAGAAGTTGGTCTTACTTGACATAGAGGGTGGAATAAAACAATTCAGAGGTTTGAAAACATTTTATACACAAAAAACGAATGACTGGAAAATGCATTTAGCGTAACTGTCCTGATAATTATAATTTAGGTTACTTTTAAATTAGTGAATCATTTTAATTTATTTACTTGTGTGTGTATATGTCAGTGTATATATGTATGTGTGTACGTATGTGTGTGGGTTTGCTCCTACACATTTTCCAGCACTGTCATGGTTAAAGTCAAATGTTGTAGTTGTGAAAAGTACTTGTGCTGTAATTTGTTTATAGCTTTTGACATTGTGAATTCTTCTGCTATGTCATATAACTCTAAATGCATAGATTATAAAAGTCAAGGTTGCTTGCTTACATAAAAGGGATTTTTAAAAGTGCAAAACTGTTTAAAGAGTATAATTTAATTATTCAGTATGTCAAATGAATGCTTTGAAAATATACTTACTAAGTTATTTTTTTTTTTCTTTATTAAGGAATTTTTGAGTTTACAAAACATTTATACATAAAACACAGGATTCCCACTTACACTCTATTATTAACACCTTGCATTGGTGTGTGGAACATTTGTTAATTGATGATAACAAGTTTTTATAATTGTGCTATTATTATAGTCCATGGTTTAAATGAGATCATTTATTTTTTACTAAGAAAGTTATAATTTTTTTTTTTTTTAGCAAGATACGGTGTACACTGGGAGAGACTAAGACAGGCTGATTTTAGTATTGTAATTTTTGGAATCTATCTTAGAAAACTTTTTTATGAAGCATAACACATAAGCATAAAATACAACTATATAAATAACACAGCAGGCTTTAAACAATTGTTTCTTTAAAGTTTTCATTTTTAAAACTCTACAGTTGCTTTTAAATATTTAGCTTTGGTTTTAATTCATTTTGTGGCTGGATAACATTATTCCATATTATTAACCTCAGATTGTCCTTTTACGTCATTGGTGATGTTGGTAGCTGACAATTTTATATTCTGAGTTTAGTTTTCAAAAAAAATACGTTTTATATATTTTATACTTTAAATATTTAAACATTTGAACTTGCAATATATTCATGTGTTTTATGTCAATATGTTCCATAACTATGTATCCTTTAGCCATTTATCCAATTATAGGATATAGTGAAGATTAGAAACGGAGAGATCCTAAATGCTTTCCACGGTTTTTCATTGGGAAAAAAGAATAACATGAATATGGTAATTTGATTCCTGAAATGTTTGGGTTCATTTTCACTTTTCTGTCTATATTATATGGGTCTGCTCAAAGTAGTTTTATACTTCAGTTGTCTTGGAGATGCCTCTGAAAGCTGCGGAGTAAGTTTTGGTGTGGTAGGAAGTTGAAAATCTACTTCAATTAGCTTCAGATCATTGATAGAAACTCCACTGAATAAAACCATAGCTCCTGGCTTGGAAATCGGCCAAATCTTACTTGCTTCTTTTACTTTATTGTCAAAGACACTCTGGTTCCCTTTTCCAACAATGTGAACTTGAACTCATTAATTAAATGCTTTAAAATACAGACTTAATTTTAATTTTTAATCATCTTATCAGCTGTCATTTTGCTACCTATGGATATGAATCAGTTTGATGTTAAATATCTTTAACATTGTGGTTCCTTGCTTGTCAAGTTCATTATTTCTTATATTGCTCTTTTTAGAAAATATTTATAACCATGCTGTGTTTTAGAGTATTTTCAAAGGTTTTTTATTTTATATAAACTTTATTTTTTAGTTTCTGTAAGTTTAAAAGCATGACAAAACCTTAGAGAAGGGATAGTTATGTGTACTTTCAAGAGAGTACAAATTTGATGTCCGAAGAGCCATAGTCAGTTATTATGCTTATTCAGTTTCATTACTCTGTACCAGTTTTCTGCAAAACAAATTAATGTGAAAGTATGTGTTGACTGCTGAAATTACATAATAATTTAATCTTTTTCATGATTTCCCCAAGTCAGGTTTAGGTATCAGAAAAATAAACTTGAATGATTGGAACTTTCATTATATCCAGATGTTTGGGCTCTCTCAGGTGGACTTCTATGATGCAAGGTATAGAAAATATGATTATATAGCTAAACTTGAGTGGCATGGTAGTATGAATGAGTGTGGTGAAAGAGAAGTAATTTCTAGTGAATTGAAACATGAAGATATATTTTATGTTAAAGAACCCTTTTTTTCTAGAGAGAGCCAAAACGTCTCTAATATTTTAAAATTAATATGTTTTCTCAACCTACTCAATACTGTCAAAATGAACTACTGGTTTTGGTGCTTAAGTTTTTTCTAAAAAGATACTTCTTGGTTACTGTCTCCTAATAGGAATCTTCTTTTGCATTCTTAGTATAAGACCTACTAAATTTGACAATTCTGTGTGACGTTATGATGTCTGTTTTATTGTTTTCATATGCTGTTTTTGGTTTTTCACATGTAGTTTGATTTATCTCACAAATGTAACTTTTTTTTTTTTTGAGGACACTGTCAAGTGCTTTGGGTGGATTTATCGATTATTTGCTGATACAAATACTGGTATTCACTAAAAGAATTTACCACAGAGGAAAAAAAAAAGAAAATTAGTAACAATACTTTAGTCATCCTTGAAAAAACTTTCATATGCTTCTTAAACCAAAAACCTCTACTTTTTTTAGACCTTCTGTTTGCAATGATGAATCTTGGAAGAAAGGGAAAGTATAATACAGGGAAGCAAAGGAAGGGGAATTGAAGGAAAGGAGGAGACTCAGGAAGAGGGAAAAAGGATAGGGGAGAGAAGAAAAGGAAGAGGAATAGAAGCACATAGGAGATGAAAGAGAAAAGAGAAAAAAAAAAACAACCCAGAAAACAAAAATTGAGACAGGAAAAGTATGAAAACAAAGATTGAAGAGTTAAGCTTCAGCAGCGCAGACTGCAGCAGCAGTAATTTATTTATTTACTCTTACTGTGCTCAAGGTAACAAGGTAGATGCTTATTTGAATTATCTGATCCTCACAACAAACTAATGAGTACTTCTACTGTCTTCATTGTCTGTAAGGAAAGTTAAACTTGTTAACACTAGGTAACAAGGATATAGCTGAACTGGAGTTTGAGCCATGTTTTGTCTATTTTGCCCAACACTCTGGTCAAGTCTGGGTCTGCTTCTCGGCGGCCATACCTGTGATAGTTTTGTCATCTGTTATTTTATCCCCCTTTATATCCTGTTCAGGAATTTACTGCCATCATCTTCTCTATCCGCCCCCTTCCCCCAACCTCTGACTTCTGAGACTCTTAGAAAGGAGAAAGATTCCAATGCAGGTAACACCAATAGAAAACCAACTCTTTAATTCTACATTTGATTTTGCTCCAGTATTTTAAAATTGAAATTGTGTTTATATTCTTCTTTTACTTTCCTGAAGTGCTATAGCACATATCCCAACTTTTTATTAATGAATGATTGATTGGGTTTTGTGTTGTTCCTGTATGTGTATATTTTTGCTGAGCTTTATTACAAACAAAATAGAAGGTGATTTATTGGAAAATGCCTTAGTATAATGACAGATGATTAGGCAATAGAAAAGTTATAAAAAATACCATGTTTAAGATCAAGCCTTTTGAATTCAATATGACCAAATAAACTTGTCTGGGAATAAATTTTATAATTAAACTGGGTTGAATGATTTGAGGCTTAAGTGGTGAAAATAAAAATAAAAACTATCTATTTAAACTCATATTTGAGGTCACTAAAACTTGTTTTTAAGATCAGTATTGTTTCTGGCTCTGATTCAAGTTTTATTCCATGTATTGGAGACCTTTGTCTATGAATCTGGGTATTTAAACCAGATTTGGTTGAGAAAGAGAATAAACATTGATGCACGTTATTTATTATCCTGGCAGTAAAGACAGGGGAAACATGGATCTTTCTTAAGACTGCTGTTGGCCAGTTCAGTAGTTTCAAATTTTTCTCCCACTAACCTTTTTACCCAAGGCAGAAAATACAGACTTGTGTGATAAGAATTTCAATTCCTATTCTGGCTCCTGCCTGCCCTCTAGTGTAGATGGTGAAGAACAGTAAAGACAAGTCAAAATTTTATTGTTTAGTGCGTTGAGATTTTCAGAGAGCTAAAAATGATACATAAAAAGAAAAAGGAGGAGGCTAGCTTACCAGTAGGACCTTGTGGTACAAAATAATGTCATTTTACAATAAATTTTAAAGACTCAAATCCATTTCTAAATGTATTATATTTAGAGCTTTAATTTTACTTGGATTATTTCGATTATTCATTAAGATTGTTCTGTGTGTTAAAATGTGATAGTGTATTCTTTTTCTTTTCTTTTTTTAAAGATTTATTTAGTTCTCTCCCCTCCCCCCGCTCCGTTGTCTGCTCTCTGTGTCCATTCCCTGTGTGATCTTCTGCGTCCACTTGCATTGTCAGGCGGCATCGGGAAACTGTGTCTCTTTTTTGTTGTGTCATCTTGCTGCGTTAGCTGTCCGTGTGTGCAGCGCCACTCCTGGGTGGGCTGTGCTTTTTTTCACGTGGTGCAGCTCTCCTTGCGGGGCGCACTCCTTGTGCATGGCAGCGCTGCACGTGGGCCAGCTCACCACACATGTCAGGGGGCCCTGGGGATCGAACCCTGGACCCTCCATACAAGAGGTAGACGCTCTGTCAGCTGAGCCATGTTTGCGTCCCATTGATATTCTCTTTTGCCTGTGACATTTAAAACAAAAATATTTTTGAGATACTGGGCAGAGGATTGAACCCAGGACCTCCCATGTGGGAAGCAGGCACTCAACCACTTGAGCCATATCTACTCCCCTAAGACAACTTCTTGTATCACAAAACTTTCTTATGTTAATTATGAGTTTTTTTAAAGTAATAGGAATGTATACAAATAATAGAATAAGAAAAAATAATTTAAATATGGCTAAAACATAGTATTATGTTACCTAAAGTAGGTAATGAATGTAAGTTGAAGTTAAAATTTAATTTTTGATTTGTAGTATTATGAATTTCTTTAAAAAAAGATTTTTGTTCTTCTGTTTTCTGATTTTTTATTAAAAATATTTTATGACAATAAAAAAGTAAAAAATAATATAGAATGTTTTAAAAATAAATAATTGTGATGATATTAAGTATTACATCAGAGTGATTTATTTTATAGTGTTTGTAGGCTTGCACTGATTTCAGATTGACCATAGATTCCAAGTACTTTAAAGAAATACTTTATGATTGCCTTATTTCCTAATTTATCCAGGAAGACATACATTGACCACTTGCACACAGCAGAAGATACAACATAAGATATTCAAGGAAAATAACTTTCTAATAAACCTTTGAAATTGAATGAAATTTACACTATTGAATGCTAGTCAATAGGTCATTTTATGAAGATGATTAATTTGCCTGAAAATATTTAAATTTCTTTCTTAATGTGAGAATCATAAGGAATATAGTTGTGATTCGGTAAGGAACACACATACACACATATTCACATGTTATAAAAATGATCTTGTGGCTCATTTGCTTCCTAAAAAATGAGTGCTCCTCTGAAAATTTAAGAAACAATTTTAGATTGGCTTTCCAACCCCATACCCTTTTATTTATCATGGTAATTTAGTAATTAACTATTTAACTGGGTTAACTGATTTAACCAACTAAACTAACCAGGTATCGGAAGTGTCTGGGATTCACACTGTTAAGCTAAAGATTGGCCATTTCAAAGAAAGGAAGGAAGAAAAGAAGGGAAAGGAGGAGGTAAGGAAATGGACAGAAAAATGGAATAGGTTCATAAACAATGACTTATTCTATGTAGCATTGATACCTAAGAAATTTCTTGGCAGTCTTCTTTTCCCTGTTTTTTTTTTTTTTTTTTTTCTTCTATTTATGTCAGGTTTGTGTATAATTCCTTTTTTCCCCTCCATATAATAAACTTGATTTTAAAAGAAGTTTCAAATTACAGAAAAGTTACATTGAAAATATAGGGGATTCCCATATACCCCATTTCCTCCCCCTTTCACAATTTCCCCTATTAATAACACCTTACATTAGTGTGGAACATTTGTTACAATTGATGAACAAATATATTGGAGCATTGCTACTAACCAAGATCTGTAGTTTACATTATGGTTTACACTTTGCACTGCACAGTTTTATAGGTTCTGACAAAATGTATAATGGCCTGTATCCATCATTGCAATATCATGCAGAACAATTCCAATGCCCTAAAAATGCCATGTGTTCCACCTATTCTTCCCTCACCCTCCCCTCAGAACCTCTGGTAACCACTTTCTTTATATCAATGTTAAAAGTTCTACGTTGGTCCAGGGTTGTATTCTTACCTTATGTTTGTTCATTCCTCAATTTAGAAGAATTTGTGATGATAATGCTTGCTCTACTTCAGATTGAGAAGGAGCTTAGATATTTTGGGTCAGATGGAAGGAATTTTTTGCTTGCAGTTGTAAATACTCTTAATTTTGGGTGATTGGTATTGTCTATCATCATCCTTTTGTTAGTTGTCCTGGGCAAGTCTGTTGAACTGGAGAGAAGGTGTTCGTGGCAACTCTGCTAAGACGCAGGGCTCAACCATCATGTGAACAGAGCGAAGATTTAACTCTCTGGGACATACAATCCTGTTGGTGGCCTTACTTTGGAATATATGATAACCTGTTTCTCCAATATAACAGACTCATTTATAATTTCCCTACACATACTTCATTTTCCCTTTCATTTGAGCCTATAATTAGGACTATATCCATTAAATATATGTACATAATTCTAATGGTAACATGAAAACACCATTATCTGAAATGTTATTGGAAAGAAATAGTCAATTGTGTTCACATTCTGCTCAAATTAAGTAGAAAGAAAATACTCACTATTGGGCTTTGCTTGGTGAAGAAATTTTTTTTAAGATTTTACTATATCAATTTAGTAAATACAATGCACTTAATTATACTTGATGTTTCCTTAATGGTTAGGCATCGTCCAGGTTTTTTCAATGATTACCTTTTATATAAAGTTTACTTAACACAAAATCAAGTTAAATGAGAATCTAATTAATAAAAGTCTTACATTATTTGGATGCGCCAACTAAATCATTTTTTTAAAAATTATCTTTTGAGGTCTGCCTTTCTCCCTTAAATGGAGAGGGGTACTTTATTATAATAAAATTGGAAAAATATGTTCTGATAAACTGCCTTAACCAGACATCTGGTGGTTGGGGTATATCTTCATCATTGCTGTTGCACAGTTCATATGGATGTTTACGTTATTTCCTATGGCAAAGGTATACAGGAGATAAATTTTTGAGAACATGAAAATCTTAAAATGCTTTTTTCCTATCTCACACTCAATTTATAATTTGCCCAATTATTAAATACTGGATTGGAAAGACTTTCCTCCTGGAATTTTGAAGGCACTACTTCTAAAAAGATTTTTAGCTTCCTCTTCTTGCAGTGCTCCCTTCACCCTCATTTCTGTAAGTACCTTGTGATGTTATTTCTGGAGCCTTCGGGGAATTCCTTGATAAGCTTCTCCCCATCTTTAGCTTTAGGAATCAGCTTTCTTGGCTTTGTTAAATCAGTTACTGCTTTTCCTTCTGCTATTGTTTGTGCCTCCCCTCTTGATCTCTTTTCTACATTCATTTTTTTAGCCCCTTTTTGTCTTTTTTGTAATGGGATTTCAGGAATAAGCAGACATGAAAACCTGTGTTCAATCAATCATCTTTAACTAGAATACCCTTTTACACCAAAACTTATATTTTAAATATCCTTTCTTGTCAATTAATATGTTCCAAACCAACATTTTCATTGGCTACTTAGGAATTCCATATTAGAGACTACAGCCAATCCCCTATTGCTATACACATGGATTATAAGCAATATTGCAGAAAATCTTCTAGCTAAATTTTATGGCACTCTTCAATTTAAATTCAATTAAATGTAAAATGTGAGTAATAGATAATCCTCTCTGAAAATGTTTCTTGCAAAATGGATGGTAAATGCTGTATATGTTTAGTTCATCACAGTTACCCAGGCTGTGCCTAGAACATGGTAGGCATCCAGCATATATTTGCTAAATAGACATATGCAGAATAAATAAATTTTTATTATTATTATTTTTTTAACTTCAAAAAGATGAGGTCTGGTACGGAAGGAAGCAGGACATAAGTTTTAAATAACTATTTCTGTCACTTGTCCTTTGAGGTAACTCAGGACATAAGATTACTAAGATTGAGAATAAGATTTAAAGAGAAGGAAGGTGCTGCGGCAGGGTAATATATAGATATACATAAATACACTGCACCTGGAGAGAAAACAGTGCTGACACTCTTATGTGTACAGACTTGTACCAAAATGCTTTCAAGGCAAGGTAATAACATGAACTGTGCTTTTTAATTATGGTTTTATACACACATGTGTACACACATATATAGATCACAGAATTTCCCATTTTAGCCAATTTTAAGTATACTCTTAGGTAGTAGTAATTGCATTCATAATGTTGTTCTACCCTATTACCAAGACTTTTATCATGAATCCAAACAGAAATTCTCTACCTACTAAGCAAAAATTCTGCACTCCTTCCCTCAAGTCCCTGATAACCTCTAATTTACTTTCTGTGGCTATGATTTAGTTTATTCTAGATAGTCCATATAAGTGGAATCATACACTACTATTCATCCCTTTTGTACAGACTGGTTTGCTCCACTTATTGCTATTGTGAATCATACTGTTAAGAGCATTGGTGCATGAATTGTGTTTTAACTTAAATGTTTTTTGGAATTTAAGATTGAGCATCCAATTTGTCTTCATTTTCTAGGGCTGCCAGAACAAACTACCCCAAACTGGGTGGCTTAAACAACAGATACTTATTGCCTCACAGTTTTGGAGGCTGAAGTCCAAAATCAAGGTTTTGGCAGGACTGTGCTTCCTTAGAACCTTGTAGGGGAGAATCCTTCCTTGCCTCTTCTAGCTACTACTTCTGCCAGCAATCCTTGGTGTTCCTTGAGTTATAGATGCCTAACTCTTGTCTCTGGCTCTGTCTTCATATGACCATCTTTTCTCTGTCTCTGTGTCTCTTTTCTCCTTCTTGTAAAGACATGGGTCATATTGAATTCAGGTCCTACCCTTTGCCAGTATGGCCTCACCTTAATTTAACTAATTCCATCTGCAAGAGCCTATTTTCAAATAAGCCACATTTTGTGATACTGTGTGTTGGGATCTCAACATATCCTTTAGGGGACACAATTCAACCCATAACATCATTGAACAGAAATAATACATACCTATTGGGATTGTGTGGTTGGATTAAATAAATACTATTTTTTCATCTTGTGCATTCTCAAGGTGGAGCCTATGCATCATCTCTCTGAGAATCACACGAATATGTGCTTTCCTTGGCTTACCTGAGGCCCATGGAATCAGAATCACAGTGGCTTTGGCCTGGTTTCTGCAAATAGCAAGCTCCTTCTATGCCTCATATGCACACTGTAATTAACATCTTTTCTCTGGTCTAAGTTTAAAAGAAATTAATTGTTTGAGAAAGTAAGATGCACATCTTATATAAATTTGAAAAACCTAATGAAATAGTAATAGAGTTAATGAGTAGGAGGAAATCTGATAAATTAATTTAGCATATTTTATTGCTTTTCTCTTCAATTATCACTAAATAAGAATTTAATTAGCTCAAAGCATGCAGGAAGTCAAAAAATCATCACTAACCTTTTTCTGTACTTCTCATTCTGTGATATAACCAATGGCTGGAGTTATTCATTTGTGCATTTAAGAAAATACATACACACACAATTCACATCTATGGTGAATATTGCACTTCTGACCTAGATTTCCATTTTATCCCAACAGTTTTAACTTTAGCTAATATTCTTGTTGAAATGTGACCTAATTACAGGCAATTTGGATATGTTCGCTTTGAGAGAATTTTAAATTGGGCATTGCTCAGGGTGACAGTTAGTGCAGTAGCATAGCATGTATGAGAGCTCTTACTAATATATCTGAAACATAACACAGGTAAATTAATGTATACCTCTTTCTTGGACATCATTGCTCTTCTAATTTGGTAGTAACAAAGGAAAATATGAAAGGTATCTCAGGGATATATCACTCTATGTTAGTGAAACATTGTCTTACTATTAAAAAGGTAAAAAACTAGATTCTTCCAATAACATTAGTGAAATTTATCAAGTATTATTATGTACTGTGCACACTCCATGTTCTTGACATGAGGTAGGTACTATTATTATCTCCATATTAAGGATAAGAAAATGAGGCATGAGATGATTAATGTAAGTTACCCAAGGTCAACTAGCTAGCAAATAGTAGAGTCTAGGTTTCCACTATTTTTAAAATTTAGAAATCTGTCTCTAGAGATCATGTCTGCTTGGTCTCTTTCATCAAAGATGACAGGATCATCACACTTTAATAGGTAGACACTTTTGCATGAAAAAAACTGATAGGGAAGATATGTCTTTTGAAATATATTTTAATACTAATTAAGTTTTTGTCTTCCTCCCCAGTTTTGCAGAATAGATATTTTTAGTAATTTCTTTAAAAATATAGGGTGTACTCAAAGTAGAAGGGTTTCATATTATAGTAGAAAGACTATTTGAGGGCCAAAACAAGAGGGTCTGTGTTATGGCAGGAAGTAATTTTAGAGTCCAGACAATCTGGGTTCAAATGCTGGCTGCCTGATATACTAGCTGTGTACAGATCGCTTAAACTTTCTGAGTCTCAATTTTCTCACCTGAAAAATGAGAGTGATAATTGCCCACAATATTACTGTGTATAGTATGGATAATCTATATAAGCATCACATTGAGCTCCTTGCATTCAATTACATACAGCTGTTGTACTTTAATGTTTAAAATATATCCAGAAAGAATTATGGGAATTTATTTGTTCTATATGAAACATACTATAAAGAAAGTATAATTTTTAGTATCAAAATATCTGTTTTCTGTTTAAATCATTAAGTATCATGAATATTCTCTCTTGTTTAGTCTCATATTATTCTTTGGACAGAAACTGGCTAGACCATGTCACTGATGCTTAAAATCTCTCTCTCCTTTTCAGCAACCTTCCTTGATAACATGCTTTTGCGAAGTTCAGGAAAATTAAATGTGGGCACCAAGAAAGAGGATGGTGAGAGTACAGCCCCCACCCCTCGTCCAAAGATCTTGCGTTGTAAATGTCACCATCATTGTCCGGAGGACTCAGTCAACAATATTTGCAGGTTGGTGATATAAATTATTTAAACCTAGCTTTAACAAGAAGTCACAAGTATATGGTGGATAGAACTGTGGTCTCGTGTTTCCAGAAACATGTTTTGTGTAATAGTGCCTTACTCCATAACTCTAAAAACTGTGCCTGTATGAAAAGAAATATTAAGGTACTTTATTTCCTAGAAGGATACTGAGATTGTTCTTTCTTTCACCAAACAACGCACATGGCTATATACACACAGCACTGGTCCAGGATTCCTTGTCAGATAATTAAAATCAGCTATTTTCTTTCAAAAGACCTAGCCCTGAAAATCAATTCAATAGCAGAGAGGGACAAATATGTCTGATTTTTTGTTTGTTTGTTTTAACCATTCCTAGTGCTGTTGGTGCTAGTATTTTAGATAGAACAATTAAGAAGTAGGAGTAAACATAAGCTGACTATGGGAGGAGTAGAGTTACAGAGCTTTGTGCATCCAGCAGGTGTTTGAGAGACATCATCAGAATGCTGGAGAACAAATTCATAGTATATGTTTATGCTGGTGTAGATGCATTCTCATTTGAAACTGTACTATTTGCTGCTTCTCCCATTATATGTCTTTATGCAGCCAAATTTATTTTGCTGGTCACTGTATTTAGTCCCCAAAATGAGAGCATCTGCGGTACAGAGGCATAGCCTCATGAGGCTAGAGTGTGTCATGGAGGAAGTGGGTAAGTTAACCAGACAAGTGTAGATCTTGGCAGCTAAAATATCAGAGAACCAGGATTTGCCTCGAGAGAGAGGTCATGGACTCCACCAAGGAGATGGGCCTTTTGGGTCAGAGTCCAGGAAGTATGTTTGAGCAACCATTTGGTCTTCAATATCCAAGAAAGAACATCAACCTGAGCTGAATGCTTTTTACTTTCTGAGAGCTTTCCCCCCCCGCCCCCCCCATCCCTATCACTAAGTCTCTTCTTTTAAAATAAGGGAAGTTACGGGTTTACAAAACAATCATGCTTAAAATACAGGATTCCCACGTATCACCCTGCCATTAACACCTTGCATTGGTGTGGTGCATTTGTTTAAAATGACGAAAGCAAATTTTTATAATTGTGCTATTAACTATAGCCCATGGTTTAAGGGTTTACTGTTTATGTTGTACAGTTCCATGGATTTTAAAATTTTAGTATCATATAAAAAAGCTTCCTATGAAATCTGGATCCAGTTTAGCATTGTCAGTGAATCCTGAGAATCTAATAGATATATAACTAGAAATACAAATTAAGTGAAGACAGAGGGAGTGTGTGTGTGTATACTATATGTCATATATTCACTAATAGTTATTTAATTTAAAAATAAACATGGAAGGAAATGCTTATTCTGACTTAAGATATAAGGAGATTGGGGTTCAGAAAGCTCTAGTAACTTTGTTCTTGTAATGTAGAAAATGCTTGGGAGACAGGCTCATGCTGAGTAAGTGTGATTCCAAAGCTTGGACAGTTTCTCCTGGGAAATGCTGCCTCTTTATTGTTAAAAGAGTATCAGAAGAATTTGAAAATTTTCTGAAGAAAGGAAAATCAGCAGAAGGAAACAAAGTAGGGGATTCAAAAAAATGGCAGTAATTTTACTATTTTGTATCAAGCGGTGGTACTCAAGTAAATCCATGGGTGTCATTTGAACTACAGCCCAGTAGCCCAGTGAATTTTGGGAAACATATTTAAATAGTTCCATTCAGTTTAGACTCAGGAAACTTCTGAATATAGGTATTTTAAAAATTTGAATCTTTAAACTTCTTTTTTTTAAAGATTTTTATTTATTTAATTCCTCTCCCCTCCCCCGGTTGTCTGTTTTCTATGTCTTTTTGCTGCGTCTTGTTTCTTTGTCCGCTTCTCTTGTCTTCAGCGGCACGGGAAGTGTGGGTGGTGCCATTCCTCGGCAGGCTGCTCCCTTCTTCGCGCTGGGCGGCTCTCCTTATGGGTGCATTCCTTGCGCATGGGGCTCCCCTACGCGGGGGACACCCCTGCGTGGCAGGGCACTCCTTGCACGCATCAGCGCTGCTCATGGGCCAGCTCCACACAGGTCAAGGAGGCCCGGGGCTTGAACCGCGGACCTCCCATGTGGTAGGCGGACGCCCTAACCACTGGGCCAAAGTCAGTTTCCCTTTAAACTTCTTAATGAATAAATATTTCTGTTGTAATAAAGTTAAAACATCTTGGGACTTTAATACACTCAGCAAAAATATATTTATCTGGAAACTTATGTGAAAACACTGATGCACCAGAATACATTTGTTTAATTGTTTGTGTTGCTATGTGATGATTGTGCAAAGTAGATCTACTTTCTAAAAGTCATATAGATATTCTAAAACATAAAAAAGGAATAGTCCCAGTGAGTATACCTTTGTTTGAAGGAAGTAAGAAGTTGCATGGTACGTTGTCTTTTTAGTATATTCTCTGGAATTTACTTAAAATGGAGTATAAGTTAGAACCATTTAATTTCCTCTTGACCCTGTGGCAGGAGAGTTATTGTATTATTTGGATAAGAAAGTGTATTTGGATTTGAGTATAGGTCTTCTTTTTCCTTTCTTTTCCCTTGCTGCTTTTGCTTAGTTCCAATAAGGACTAATAATGAAGAGAGAATACAAGTCATAATCAGTGCTTTAACCTGCAATTACAAACTATATAGCAAAAACTTTTAATTAACAGGGATTTCAACTATTTAACTGTTCCTTAAGTAAATGAAAATAGTGCATCCAAATCTACCTTGAACAAAGTACTGGTCAGTGATAAGAAAGAAAAATGTGGAAAATAATTATTTGTAGACTTCAGCTGAAGAGCACATCAGTGATCATTTGGATCAAAATTCTTATTGTATAAAGCAGTAAAGTGTGGCTTAAAGGCTAACACACAGTAAGAATATTGTACAAAATTAGTACAATGTTCTAGGTTCCCTTAGTTCAGAGCTTTTATAGTTTTATTGGCTTCTGCTTTTTTCCTTTTGTTACTAAAGCTTTTTTTTTTCAAATGAGATCTTCAAAATGCCAGGTAGCTTTAAAGCAATCAGCTAACATGGTTTTAATAGCCATGTGTTTGTTCCCACTCTATACTCTAGCTAAATAAGCAAATTTAATTCAACAATCCATTGAAGGAGACTTTTCAGCTTTTAGCGGTATGAGATATATCACATGATAAAAGCAATCTGTAAGGTAGAATAGTCTGATGGTAAATACAGGATAGAGAGGGAGGGAAAAGGCTGGTGGGAAAATTTTGCAGTAATCCAGCAGGAAACAATGTACTCTTGGGCTAGAGTGGTGAGTGAGAAAATGGAGTAGGAGAAAAGCTGAGAGACACTTTGAAAAGACTGCATGACTTGAATCAGAAATAAAGATTAATGGCCAGAAGGAAACAATGCTTCATGTTTCAGAAGAATTAATTTACTGCTATAGTTATTTTTTACCTACTTTCTACCTAAATTATTTCTTGTCCCTAGCTTTCTTGAAATTATTTGCTTTTCCTTTACGATCTGTTATTTTCCTCCTTTAAAAAAGGCTCAGGGCCTAGCTATCCACATGGAGAGTCCAGAGATTCAGGTCCTCCGAGTATATAATATATATGTTATTTGTATGCTTTTCATCCCTTGTAATTTGTGGTGTATTATACACTTGGAAATTTTTTTTGTGTGAAGATTTACTTTTATTTATTTCTCACCCCTTCCCACCCCCCTCGTTGTCTGCTCTCTGTGTCCATTCGCTGTGTGTTCTTCTGTGTCCCTTTGCATTCTTGTCAGGCGGCACCAGGAATCTATGTCTCTCTTTGTTGCGTCATCTTGCTGCATCAGCTGTGCGTGCAGCACCACTCCTGGGCAGTCTGCGCTTTCTTTGCGTGGGACAGCTCTCCTTGTGGGAAACACTCCTTGCATGTGGGGCACCCCTACGTGGGGAGCACCCCTGCATGGCACGGCATTCCTTGTGCGCATCAGCACTGCGCGTGGGCCAGCTCACCACACCAGCCAGGAGGCCCTTGGTATGGAACCCTGGATCTCCTATATAGTAGGTGGATGCTCCATCAGTTGAGCCACATCTGCTTCCCACACTTCAAAATTAAGATATCTTCAGTGAGAGTATTTGGGAAGAAAATATATGTGCAATACAAATTTAATAATTCTAAATAGCTGTCCAAAATCCATTCCTAAAAAATTATCATTGACTTTTTTTTCAGAGATAATGTTTAATACTTTCTCATTTATCTCACTGTGTTCTGACTAAGAATTCTAACTAGACAGTTTTCAGGGTTTGGAGGTAGAGTAAAACATAGTGTGCTTGTGCAAAGGATGTGGAAATCATACTAGGCTGCCTAAATGAATAATTAGATAAGTCCTCAACTCTGTATCTGGAAAAGTCACAAGGGACTAAAGGAAAAGCTTAAGGCCTGTGAGCCTTTTTACAAAATTTGTATTAACCTAAGACTGCTCAAATTGTTTGTCTGTTTAGCCATCTAGCCATCCAGCTATCCAATAAGTTGTGAGTTTACAGAAAACCATGCAGAAAATACAAGGTTCCTGTATACTACCCACCCCCCCCCCCAACTGCTTAAATTTTAAACCTCCTGCTGACTGTGGTGTTGCAAGTTTTCAGACACATGCTTCACAAGGTCTTATAGTATTTAAAAGTGCACATTGTCTTTGTTTATTCATACATCATACATGCCCACACTCATTATAAGCCTCCAGTTTATTCTACTGTTGCCAAAACCATCTGTACATTAAGCTCTATGATCCTTTTCTTCTGGTAAAAGTTGAACTCATTGAACTTATGAAAATACTCATTAAAACTTGAAATGTGGTTATAAGAGGCTAGGATTTCAAATTCTTTTTTGATGTGTTTTTATCAGGAATAATGCTCCTTTTGTGCCTCTCAATTATTTTGGTTAATTATAAATAAGAATGTTAAATGGGCCCAATTTTTCATTGGACTTAATAGTGAATAGTTTCAAGCTCTTTAAAAATTATACATAGGGAGCCATTGATTATTTTTGAGCAGAGAAGGAAAATATAAGATACATCAGATGTTGTTTTACTGAATAGGTTTGTGTCAAGAGAGAGGAGATGGGAAGTCCCACTAGAAGGCCCTGAGAGCAGTGTCAGTGAGAAGTAGTGAGGGAATATGAAGGGTGGTAGGGTGAAAATATACAGATGCCTGATTAATATAAAAATTGAGGCAAGTATAAAAATCTTCTAACTTATAGGAAAAGGTGAACAAAACAATAAATACTCAGAATAGATTCTGGAGAAGTTTGTGTGATCATTGCATGCATGCTCCTCATAGAGTAAAAAAGGTCTTTCTCACATTGAACTTTATTAAAGTCATAACTTTATCTTCTCTCAATACCATATGACCCCCTCAGATGAAAAGCCAGAGAAGGGAGAGAAATTTTTTACCTTCTTTTCTTATACCCCAATGAGAATCCTGCCATTTAAAATGATGAGGGAAACAAAAATAAACAAAAAACAAATGTTAAGATTCTCTTATGCTTTACTTTAATAACTACCATAGCTCAACATTCTTTTATTTGCTTTTTCTCCAATCAGTAGAAAACCCTTAACTAGCTTATGATTTGCAGCTCTACTGCTTGATTTTGACTTTCTCTCCACTATGCTTCTAAGGTTGGTGACCTTTCTTAGTAGACTATGCGCTCCTTAAAAGCAAAGACAGCCTCATCCTTGCATTCTCAGGACCAGACTCTGCCTGACTCATAACCTGCTCTATAAATGTTTGTACAATGAACCACTGTTAACAAAGCTATGAGCAACTTTTAGACGTTTTAAATGATTAACATCTACATGATTTAAAATAGCAACTCAATGTTTTATGTATCTTTGAGTTTACTGGTAGAAAAAAACTTTGAAAACTTCCTTTTTCCCCTTGAATATTAAATAGATATTTGAGAACCAGAAAGGGCTTGGCTTTAGAATGGGAATTTTATTAGAGTAAAAACTTTTACTCCCAAGGCTGTGTAAATGTCCAAATCAGACATCATCAGAGATGTTTCTCACCAAAATCAGATATCATCAGAGATGTTTCTCACCAAAGGTTGGCTGCTAGTCAGATTCTGGACTCCCGCCATGGGCGAGGCAAGATGGCGGCTCGCCATTGGGTTTCTACCTTCTCCCATCTCTTCCTGGGCCCACTGTCTTCAACTTTTTTCTCAGTCTCTCTTTCAGCTGTAGCTAATCCTGGAAATGTCTTTCACATGGGAGGGTAAAATGGCAGCTGTTTTTTTCTCTGAGTGTTTCTGCTTCTAGTTTTCAGTTTATATAAGACCCCAGCAAGAGGGCTGAGACACCCTGGGTCACACCTCACTGACTCAGTCCAAAGACCTAAATAAATCTAATTAAAGGTCTCTTAACTAAGTCTAACCAAAAGGCCCTATCTACATTGCCTTCATAAGCACAGGTTTTGGGTTAGCTTAAGAACACAATTTTCTGGGTTGTACAAAAGACAAACCAGGGCAGAGAATATTCTCAAGGACCTCTTTACAGATGACCTCAAATCAGCTGACACGTTAAAAGTGATCCTAACTGAAAAAAAAGAAATATGAAAGAAATTGAAGAATTCTAGTATTTTTCACATACTGAAAAAAAAAAAAAGGAATAAGTAATGATCAACAGATTTTAATCGTTGAAGGTAGATGCAGTTGAGCAGGTAGTCAATTATATAATTTAGTATTTGTCAAGACTAAATTTAAAATAATGCTTTAAAATGCCCTATCTTCCTTATTGAGCAGAGCAGATAAACTCTTTTAAACTATTTAATAATGTTTAAAATTCAGTGTATTATTAAATTAATCTTTATAATGATCTAGACTAGTTAATTAAAAAGCTCTACATCCTTTGTAAAATGTGATGGTGACTGAACAACCCTGAAGTCTTCAATAGAGAAACATAAAGTCATAGTAGAAGAATACTGTTAAAGGGATCAGGTCTTTGGTAAAATTATAAACACTCTGTTCACTAAAATGAAACAATAAATAGGCCAATTTAAATAAAGACACTGAGTGCAATTTTAAATATCTTAAGAAATGGGTCTCTAGCCATTATCCTACCACTAATGAGTGATTTGTATTCCAGAAGACTATAAATTCATTTGACCATAAATCTGTAGTGACAGAGAAGAGTTAAAGCTTTCGGTCTCTGGATATATGTCCACCTATAAAGGGGTCATTTGGTCCCTAAAAGTTTTAAGCCAGATTTACTCCTTTTTAACTTTCTAGTATTTGTTTGATGGGCATACTGAAAATGTCTTGAGACAGTTAACCCCTTATGATCTTTCTAGGTGTTCTAGACATTATTTTGTTTTTGCAATATTGGGCATATTCAAGGAGCTTTGAACTTGTGTATCCATCAAGTTTTTACCGTAAGTTTTATTTCACTGCTTTGACCTCATATAAACTTTCAATTCTCAAATGCTTTGTTTTCTAATGAATTAAATGTTGAGAGGCATTCAGTATACATGACTACTCCTCTTGGCATGCACTCAAATGTTATTCCATTTTGACTGTTTTTCTTTACCTGTTGCAGAGGCAGCGTTTTTGAAATGTTACATGAATAATTTTTTTTTGTTCATAATCATTATTCTTGTCAAATTATTCTCCTTATATTCATGTATACATTATACTACTTTCAATTTTGTTAAAAATTATTTTTTACTTTTGTTTCCTTCTTAATTCTTCATCTCTTCTTACTGTTACTTTTAACACTCTGGGAATGATCAGTACTAATGTATATAAAACATTTCAAAATTTTCAGCCAAACATGACAACCAGGCAGCAGTGTTGTGGAAGCAGAAAGGATTCAATGATCACATATTCTCAGGAATATTCGGAGAAGGAAGATTTATTATGACTGGCCAGCCTGGAGGACTCCTGTCCAAAAAGCCAAGTTCTGGATAGGATTCTGGGTCCCTTTTATACAGAGGATGTAGGAGTGGGGAGTCAAACGGTGCTTTTATGCAGAAAGGACTTTTCTTTGTTAGCTTCTTAGAGTTTTAAGTGTTTGAGTACCAGATGGGTCTTGAATTAACATATCCCCCACATTCCAGGTAAGCTTGAATTAAGTTATTGCCCACTTTCTGTCTGGATGTAGCTTTGAATATACATTCAGTCTACATCCTTTCTGAATATTTAATGCCTAGGGCCTGTATTACCTAACTGGCTTTCTAGAAACTAGGTACACTTGGCTATAGAATTAAATAATTTTGAATTCACGCACAAGCTCTATTAGCAGGATGTTCAAGTAAGCCAATGATGAGACCTAATAGCCCTTGGTGACTGGCAGCAGCCATCTTTTAGTGCCAGGAACATAGCTCTGATTATATTTGTGCTTGCTTGAGAGTTGAAAGTTCTTAAGTAATTTTTAAGCTTCTGTAACTGTACTGCTGGCTTCCAGTTGATGTGGCTTACTAGCTAGTAATTTCAAAGAGAAGTTTATAAATTATCTTTGCTTTGTTGCAGATAATACGCACTTGAAGTGGCTCTTCCCCCTCTACCCACCCCCTGGCTGGTCCTCCAACCAAATATTTGATTCCTTTCCAAATTTATGACTTATGGGATATTGACTCTTTTCTCCCTATCTCCTCCTTATCTTTTTAGCTCATTATTCTTTGCATACAGGGAAGTTCATTTTTAAAGCTTGAATTCACTTTCCATGAAGTCCCTTTATATTTCTCAGGATATTGTAACACTAATTAGCCAACAACTTCACCTGTTTTATCTATTCCCTTTTTTGATTCTTGTAAGTTGCCTTAAAGTACATTTCCGCATACTCAGATTTTAAAGGTGGAGAACTCATAATTAAGTCTTTTTAGATTTAATATAGTGTACCATCATCTCTAGTTGCTGTCAATTCCTAATATAAGAAAATTAGGAACACTATTATTTCCAATTCCTGCATTTGCCTTTGTTGATAAATATAAATTACACATGTAGTCTAAATGTATAGGAGAAGAATAAAAAAACACACAAGTATTGTTTGCTCATATTTCAAGCAAATTTCTAAGAAAGACCTATTTTATTCATTGCCTTCCATGTTTATATACTTTGGAGTTTTGTAGCAATTACAGTAAGTTGACTAAAAAGCCTCAAAGAATTCAGACCATTGGCTATTCATAGTCATTCTTTCTTCCACAACAGTATTCATGCTTTTGACCTGAGTCTAACAAAGAGATTTATCATTGGTCCTTCGAAGTCATTCATTTTTATACTCGAAATTTGCTATAGTAGTTCTTATAAACAGAGGTATTTTGGATCCCTTGAGGCTTATAAACTAAGTAAATAATTCTAAGAGTGTTAATGATAACTCAAGGGCTAATGTATGGCAGAATGCTACTACCACTAATTTAGAATAGGCAAACCCGAAAATCATGGCCTATACCATTCTGAGAGCTTTCTTTCTATAGCCTTTTGGGACTACATTGTCATAACTGCCTTGGACTCTGAGCATGAATGTGTATGAGAAAGCAACAGTGATGTAGTTCAGTACTTTATTTCTTTATTTCTTAGGACATGGTAGTAGTGGTTTAGGATTTGTATTTGGAGTCTGCTCCCAAATGTTTAAAGACAGTAATGTCTGTTTATGAATAGTTCTATATATAACAGTACTTGTTTTTCATTTTTAGTCTCAGGAGGGGATAGCAAAAAATGCATGGGAATGAAGTTAGAGGTCCCTGATTCAAGGCCTGGTTCATAATTATTTGTTTTGTGATCTTGTATAAGTTTATTAAACTCTCATAGCTATAATTTGCTCACCCATAAAATAGAGATAATAATGTTATTTCCTTTTCATTGTTATAGAGGGGATTAAATGAAATAGAATAAGAGAAATTAATATTTAATCTAGGAAACCATACAAAATTAAAAATTGTTTCTTTGCTTTCCACGCCTTATTTGATTAAACAGCTTCTTTCTGTTGTCCATTCTTACCCACCCCCCAACTCAAACTCAAGTCTACTTACAACAAAAGCTTAATTTCTTCATATGATAGGCCAAGTGAGAAGCAGAAGTATCAACTGTCAGAAATTCTTAGTTACCTCAGTTATGCCCTGCTGACCACAGCCTTCTACCTCTTTCCAAGTTTGTTGCCTTAGTAAGAGAGAAGTACGGTCTACTAACCACCTCAGAGCAAGAAGAACGAGCATAAATATTCTCCTGCAATGGGTTCAAATCCTTGCTCGTCTCTTACTAGCTGTATGGCTTTTCAGAAATTACTTAGTTTTATTACCTGTATGGCCTTTCTCAGTTACTCTGTGTGTGCCTCTTTCTCACAGAGAATATGAGAGTATTACCTCCTTACAGAGTTGTTTGTCTGGATTTGTGGAGGTGATTACCATGAAGTAACGAAAGAGGTGATCAGTATTTGGTACATATTGCCATTAATGGTGATTAATGATAAATAGCATATGGAAATTTTGAGTCCTTATTTCTAGCAAATTTTAGAACAGGGGGAATAATAACTCATGACTTTATGATAATTAAAATCACTTATATAAAAGAGAATTTTTATCTTCTTAAGAAACTGCTTCCTGTAATGGTCATTGACTTTCTCCTTGTTTGTAATGAAACAAATGATAGTCACTATTCCTTTCCTTTTCTTCTAGACACACACACAAATATATACACTTACTTTGCTTGTTTGGTCTTTAGCACAGACGGATACTGTTTCACAATGATAGAAGAAGATGATTCTGGGACACCTGTGGTCACTTCCGGATGTCTAGGACTAGAAGGCTCAGATTTTCAGTGTCGGGTAAGGAAGATAACTTGTTACCTTTCATTTCCTGTACTTCAGACAGTCAACTTAGGAGCATAATATAACAGTTGTCTCTCTTGACCAGCCTGGTTTTAGTAATCTGAAAATAATTTGAAAATTCTCGTTGGGTCAATCTTTTCTTCATTTTAAAATCAAATATCCTTCTTATTTTTATTGTTAATTTCTTGGTGAGCTATACATTAGATCATCTTTCTCAAATTCCAGTTTAGTTAATTTCATTAAGCCAAGTCTTCCTCTGTTTACACCATATGCACTAGTTATTAACAAACAGAATGGTAATTTTGTCCAAAAGCCAAGGTTAAGATAATTCACAATAATTTGAAATAAATTACCTTAATAGACAACAACAATTTCAAGGTATGAGTATAAAATTATTATGTTTTAAGTGGATTTTCTAAATAGTGCTAATTTTTTCAGTTTTAGATTATGGAAATTTGAAATTTAAAGGAAACCCACTTATAGCTGTTTGGGTTCCATTGTAGGACACACCCATTCCTCATCAAAGAAGATCAATTGAATGCTGCACAGAACGGAACGAATGTAATAAAGACCTGCACCCTACACTGCCTCCACTGAAAAACAGAGGTAAGGGAGGAAGGACTCCAGGCTGAAGAAACTACAGGCATAATGAAAATAACTGGAATCAGTCTCTCCATTCCAAATTATCTGCCTGTACCAGGTTCCACTGCTGGAGCAAAGAACTAAGGCAAGGTGACATAATGCAATGGTCATTCAGAGATGTGTACAAGGAGTACTTGGGAAAATAGTTGTACATGGCTTCACTATTGGGATTGTTATTACTGTAAGTTCTCCCCTGTTTCCCTTTAGAATTGCAAGTACTAGAGCTTGCGGTGGGTAGCAGGAGGGTAGAGGTAAGAAACAATATTTTAGACTTCAGAAATTGTATTTCACTTAAAAACTACCACTCATCTACATTCATTTTAAAAATAAAGACTTTATAAGGGACTAAATTAAAGATTATTTGCTGTATGGCATTTCCTTTTATCTTTGCTACAGTAAATAATTTTCTGTCAAGTCATATATCAAGGTACTGATAAAATTGGGGACTTGTCCAAACATTTTCATTTAAAAAATTATGTATTTAAGTGTTACTCATTTAAAAAGATAATTATCACATACCCAAAGACTTGTAATTAAAACAGCTCTGACATTTCTTTTTCTCCTCCTTTTTCTCATCACAAAAATAAATGATTTGTAATTATTGTAAAGTCCAAGTCCTACACAAGCAATTTAAAATGATCCTTCATCATTGATTTTATTTCTTAATATAGAGAAAATATTTCCTACAAAATATAATGCTGTTTCATTGTTTTTAAAGAGAGCATTTTACATTTGTTCCTGCTATATCTTGTTATACCCTAGGAAAGCTATATAAGATCGAGTTGTCATAATTCAAATGAAAAAAAAATTTCACATTTTACAATTTTACCAGGCAATGTGTTAGGGTTAGTGATATAAAAATGAATGAAGAAAATTCTTGCTCTCAAAACATATACACTAGGATGTGAAAGAGAAGCATATAAATAACTAAATTATATTTGGTCAGGAATAGCTCAGTATTAGAATTGATAATAAAGTACATTAAAGATACAAAAGAGTGAGTGGCCAGCTCTGTCCGGGTTGGGAGGATATATATAAGAAAGCTTCATAGAAGGGACACTTAAATCGATACATTAGGATTTATAGAAGTTTTGCTAAGTAGATAAGGCAGGAATAAAAATAAAACGTAAAAATAGCTATCATCAGGTAACCACCGTGCTAAGTATTACGTAAAATAACCCTTTTGAGCCTCTCAATTATGAGGTGCTCACAGTTATTATTCCTAGTAAAAAATGAGGCAGTTACATCATTGAGTGGTTAATAACTTTCCCAGTTGAGAGTGTCAGTCCCTCTAAAGAGAGGCAGTTGTGTATACAGAGGTTTGATTTGTAATATTTATGAAGCATTTGCAACATACTAGAGTATGAAACAGTATGACTGGTTGCTATTGATGTGGGTCGTTGGACCAGTAGCATGAGTATCGAGCATGTTAGAAATGAAGGATCCTGTCAGGCTCAACTCCAGACCTACTGTATCTGCTTTCTTAAAAAGATTCCCCAAGTATTTCATAGGCACACTAAAATTTGGGAAACACTCTCTGTAGGAAAGGACCTATTTGTAGTTGAAACATTTGACTAGTATACATAGCCAGCTCCACTGGTATCTCACCATGCAAATTCAGCAACATCTTGTTCAAAGAGAAGTCCAAGGATAAAAAATTACTGCAAAAGCTCTAAATGTTTACTCTCATTTTCTGTAATTATTTCCTTGTGAGCCAGTTACAAAAAGCAGCAGCCCATGGATAACAATTTGAATAGTATTGATGTTATGTGTTAGGAGTTGGGTGGGGAGGGAAGAACTAGAGGAGTGACTTGAAAGAAGGAGGTAAGTGCCAGATTTTAGAACTCTCTTCAGGAGGAGGTTTTTCACATGCTAGTGGAAGTGCTGTGTCTTAGAAGTAGCAGTAAGGCTTAGGAAAACTGTGACTCTCTTAAGTGCTGCCATACAAGTACTGTCCTCTAGATGAAGACAGATTCTAATTAGGACCAGGAAGGTGAGGGAGTTTACCCTGAGGTCCAGAATGTGGGTCTTCTTGAATAGTGAAAAGCCTTTGAAAAGGACAGCGATGGGAAGGCAAGGTCTTGTTTCAAAGCAGTATGGTAATGAGGATGCAAAAGTAGCTGCTAGATTCTACATAGGATTAAACAACTTGATAGGCTTGGGTGGTATTAAGTGGCATTAGGGCTTATTTCTTTGAACCTTGAGGATTCTCTGTAGCGCCTAGAAAAGGTCTCTTCAGATTCCACCTTACACTTTGGGGCTAGTAAAAGTCACTGTAAGACTTGTAGTCTTGAGAGCACTGTTTTTTTTTTACATAGCCATACCATAGAACTGTGTGTGTTTGCCTTTACTGTACTCCTGTACAGGGTTCTTAGTTAAAGTATATTATGTGTGTCTAGTGAATATCAGTCATGCCTTGGGCAGAAACATTTGATTTGCAGCCATATTCAATATATGCGAATATGTATAGTGCCAAAAATAAAGAAACAGGGATGGTATCAGAAAGACATGAAACCCTGTGCTTTTACATTTTTAATTGTAGTGGATTTTTTCATACACAGGCCAAACCATAATTTTTGTGGGGTTGGGGCAATATATAAATGGAGATCCACATGCTATTTGCCTAAGTAATTTAAGACTCACAAACCAGTATAGCAGATTGGTAAATAAAATGCATTCTATCAACCTATCTTAACAGATGTACTTTCAAAATGAGAAGGAATATCAGTTTGGCCTTTGGGATGCTTGAACTCCTTGGACTTGTTCACTCTGACATGGAGACATGAGTGATAGGGAGAGACCCATCCCTGGGTTTCCCTGGCACAAAGAGAAGCTTCTCATGCATGAATGGGGACACCTCAGCACTCAGGCTCACACTGTGCCCATACCCCTTGCCATGGCTTTCCCTTTGCCATCTTTTGGTCATCTCTCAGATCTCAGGGTACATACACCAACTGCGTGGTCTACTTTGGGAGACAGGTGGTGAGAAGAGGGTCTCACTGGCCCTGGCCAAGGATATGGGGCCATTTTGGAGGCAATGGAGTTTTGTTTAAATGGGGAGTGGGGTGGGGCAGGCACTGGTCAGACACATCCCCTTGGCCCTGTGTACCTCTTGCTCAATAGGAAGGAACAGAGTGGGGCACAGTAAAAGCTCAGGGCCCAGGTCAAAGGTTCCTATTTTCTGTCTAAAGGAAATGGGAATCCTCATAATAGTGATATTTGCTAGTGCAAATTGAGAGCTTACTATGGTTCTTTTCTAGGTACTTTACATATAAAAATTCATTTAATCTTCACAACATTCCTGTGAGGAATGTGCTGTTGTCATCCCCATTTTACAGACATGAAAGCTGAGAAATAGTGTGGTTAAGTACCTTGCCAAGGTTTTACGGCCAGAGCAAGTGATAGAACTAGGAAATGGGCCAATGACGTCATCTCATTCAGTCTTCTATAGAAAGCTCTGATTGATATCCCCCCAAAATGCTTTTCCTATTTATAATCACAAAACTCTATGGACAGTGGTTAACCATTTCGCATAATAATCAATAAACAATTAGTATGTTTATTTCAAAACCTTTTATTGCTATATTTCCCTTACACAGAATTTTCTGAGACAGGCAGTAGTTTCTAGTCTCAGAATATAGTGTTAGTGGATTTGTTTCTTCCTCCCTCCTTCTGTTTTTATTTCTTTCCTCCTCTGTTTCCTTTTTTTCCCTAAGAGGTATTTGTATACATTCCAGTTTATTTTGGTGTATATCCAAATGAATGAGATTACAGTTATCTCAAAGTACACATAAATTATTTAGATTTTCTCATGCATGAAACACTGATAAAATACCTAACATTATTTAAGGACTTCAGTATAATCTAAGCCAATATATATTTGACATTTGGGTTACATGTTCATATAAAAACAAATCCATTTGTCAAAGTCAGCAAAAGGTACAACAGCTTTCTGGATATAATTAAATTTTTAGAGGCAAAGTGGTCCAAATGGGAGCAAAAGCTGACTTACTTATGAAGTACACTAGATAAACACAAAAATTAAGAATAATCAAAGATACTGAAGATACAAATGTGCACTATAGGTGTGTGTGAATTCAAAATGCTTCCAATTAAAGATTGTAAACTCTTATGACCAAGGAAAATATAGTTTAATAAAATGCCCTGGGGTAAAGAGGGGTGGTATAGGTGAATAGGGGACATTTGTCCATCAAGCTATCCCTATCAACTTACTGAAAGGTAGATTATTAAAAGTTTCAATGGGCTCAGATTTTGACTTGGCCTTATAGTGATATGTATTTCATTATTTATTAAAATCATAACTAAGCATATAGAATGCTAGCTGTCACTAGATTAGTACCTTAAAGCTAAACTCTGGAAAGAAATTACTGTTACAAGACACATAAAACATTATTTTTTGTGGTTCTACTGTTTGTTCTTTTCCATTATTTTTGTAATTGGGGCAAAATAAGAGGTCCAACTTGTTTAAAAACATTTAATGTACCCCATACGGTCTCAATCAAAGATTTTTATTAATATTTCTGCCAAACACAATACTGATTTCCATTACAATTATTTCAGATGAGAAATAGTCAATTAAAAAAAGTGTTTTTTTCCTTGAGTTATGAAACATTAACACACTGATTGAAAAATCTAAAACACCACTGTAAAGATGTTAATCGTTGTTGGCCCTCAGCAATGAATGGATGCAGCTTTACTGTGACTTCTCCAAAACTGCTTTGCAAAAGCACCTAACACACTGCAGGTACACAGTCTCAAAGTCCGGGCCATTCCCTTAGTAGGGATCTTCAATAATAAGTTGTTTTTGTGGATCAGAGCTGCCAAGTAATTCATTTTTAGCTTTGCAGTTTTTAACATGATTACCTTTGTTACTCAGATCTCTCAGATTGTTTTCATCTATACATAGTGTATAATTAAATGTGGCAAACTCTTCTGTGGTAACCTGCTGGGCAGTGTGATTCATGGGAACATCATGCGTCTTCATGCAGATTTGCCCTCGGTAATCGGGGGGCTTTCTTATCTCCTGTGGATGTTGCAGCACTGTCCATCCTCCAATTATCTGAAGTATTTTGATTAGTTACAAGTTTTCTGAAAACTTCTTCTGCACTGGGTGATTGCCAGATGTTACCCAGACACACAAACAGCGCTGACTTGGATGCTTGCTCTGCCATTGTCTCAGGTTCAAGGAATGGCATAGAGTGCCCTTGTTTCCTTTAATGTAACATTTTTATGTCCCAGTTGTATCTCTAGCCAGTGGTTCTCGAACTTCAGGAGCATCAGAATCTACTGGAGGGCTTTTTAAACCATGAATTGGTGGGCTCCACCTGCAATTTCTAATTTAATAGATCTGAGTGGGCACCAACAATTTATATCCCTAAGACGTTGCAAGATGATGCTGATGCTGCTCTTCCAGAGACCACACTTCACTGAGAACCGCAGAACTAGGCAAGGTCTTAAATGTCAAGTTATTATAAATCAGAGACCGTGTCATTAAGAAACTTGGGAGGCTGAAGAATGAAGAATCCAGCTTACTGTTTTGTTTTTGTTCCTAAATAATTGCTCAGAGCCAGCAAAGTCAAATGATTAACCTTATCAGGAATCCTATATGTTACTAGGGACCCAGTAATAACAGGCTTCATGATATTCTAAGGGTAAATTCCTAAAAGTAAAGAGTTCTTATTTAAATCAAATAAACAAACAAGAACATTTTTTTATCCCCCCCCCCCAATCTGGAGTGTTCTAAGAGAGAAGACTCTTTTTTCCCTCTTTTTTCTTTTAAACTTAAATGCATTTAGTAGGAAATTAGATGTAGACAATCTCATTCAACACATATTTATCAGTGTATATTTATGTCCTTGAAATTTTATTTGCCTACAAAACCAAAATAGTTTCAGAAAAGAAGATGTAAAGTGACCAGAATACAGCTTACAATTTTTATGAATATTAGTTTTCCACTTGTTTTGCTTATTCCATTGTAGCACCAGTAAACCAGAATACCCTGGAGAAAAGGTTCATTCTTCTTCTTAAGGAGGAAATGTGAAAAATAATTAGATTAGATGCAACACCTTCATCATAAACAATAAAATACCATTCTGGGAAGCCCAGTAACACTTCAGCAGGTGCAAAGAGTAGGAAGAGAGATGTTTGTTTCGATGTAGGGGCTTCTAGAGAGAAGTTGTGGTTCCATGGTGTCTGGCTCCCGGCTAGTGCAAGGCGCAAGTGATGTGCTGAGAGCATCTCAGCATCAGACCAAGAGAATGTGAGTAAAACGTCCTCTTGCAATGTGGGATAGGCAGGATTATTTCATGATAATTCAGGAGGTGTTTTATTTTTTTTTTCAAAATTACTTATTATAATACTTATCTGTGTTTTTTGAGTACATAGAGAAATAATAAAATACAGGAAAGTGTGAAGAAAGAGAATAAAAATTGGAGTACTATACCAGCAACAACATATCCCTGAGAAATGTGCTCAGTTGAGTTTGTGTTCAAGTGTGAGATGTTTTGACCCTATCACTCCAGTACATAAAGAAGATTTAAGTCCAAAAAGCAAGAAATAATAGACTGAAATTAAAATGAAATCAGCAGAAAACCTGGGTTAATATTACACTTCACAAAATAAGCTAAAATTTATCTAACTTTTTGAGGTAGTTGTAAGTTTAAATGTTTGAACATGGCATTTGCTCCTATGTCTTACATTTCCTTCTTAGTATAATAAATGTATCAGAAATAGCTTTATGTTTTGAAATATGGTAATATTTATATAGTTTAAGACAAATTATAATACAAGAATTTTAATGTAAAAGTTTGTCTTATTATTTTTTAACTTGACTTCTATATATATATGTTTTCTGAGCAGCTTACAAACTTTTTGAAAAGTTTAAATATTGTCAGTTGGAAATTAAACTCTGCAAGTAACAGGTATTTAACCAATGAAACCTTCTCCCATATTCTCTACAACACAGACATATTGACTATGTGATATCTAGCAGAGAAAGATTAATGCCAGCATTTTCTTTCTAATACATACATTTTGCTGAAAGTTATATAAGTTAATACATGCACCTGAGCTAGATACTTGTCAGTGAGTAGGTCTAACATTTCCTGAAATAGTCACCTCTTAATTATTTTGGAATTTCAGATTAAACTTGTGTTTGGGAGAGATGAAAGGAATTTAGAGACCAGCCCTCTTTTTTCTTATTAGATACAATGATCTGAATATAAGAATTTCTTAACCTTTGTTATCAGGAAATATAATCTTAAATATTTTTTATGCAGGGAAATATCTAGAATGTTATGTCTGTTCTTATAGAGAATTTATTTCTAAAGTTCATTCTGAGAATCACCTATATGTGATAAAAATAAATTTATAAGTATAATAATGTTTGTTGATTAAAAACTTCTGACAAGAATATGCTTTTTAGTTACTTTGTGCTCTATTAATAGAAAAATATCTCTAAGTTATCCATGATTATCAAGACCTATATATGAGGAGGTCTTTGGTCAAGTGGTTATTTCCAAGATTCTTTCTAGCTGTCTGATTTTTTTTCTTCTATTTCTTTTGGCATTATAAATATAGCTCTGGCATTTTAAGCAGTTACAAACCACATATTTGTCAGAGAGGAGACAAGTAGTGACAGGATGCTATTTTGTTATGAATGCACTCCTGATTCTTCTCAGTTCTTGCCTCTCAGAGTGAACCAGACTTCCCAGGGGAGATCTCAGTTTTCTCTCTTTAAGCAGTTGGAGTGACAGCACAGGTAGAAATCTACTGCCCGGAGAGAATGGCTGGGTCTGCTGTTTTCCTGATAGGCATCTGGAAGTGTTCCCTTTCCAAGGCTCGGGCAGTGACTTGAATGTTTACATTGTTAATGCTCTGAGCAGAGGTAATGGCAGATTAAAACATAACCAGTGTGACCAACAGATACAAAAGGCTTATTGATATGGGTCACCTATTCATGACAAAGACAAGGAGGCCGTGGATGAGGCTGCAAGGAATAGGGTTATTGGGGCAAAGAAAAGGTAAATAAGAAAGTAACACTAGCCTTTAAAAAAGTGTTTGGTATGTAAGGAAGAATTCCTGGTCTCACTGATCTCATAAATCAAAAATATAATAAGATGAATAATAAATGTGCAGTTCAGGGTGTATTTACATGGAAAGTGAAATACAATGAGGTTGAGAATTTTAGAAAATTTTATCACTGGAATGAAAAAGTATGCTATATTCACCTACCAACGATAGGGTGTGATCCTGTGGTTAGTTCTGGTTTTAGCTGAGTATGCAGACTTTTCTTTGGATTTATGTGTAAAGTCAGGCTTTTGGCTTTTGTCAGCTCTAAATTGGAAATGCAGTTGAAGCTAATGTTTTCAGCAACAATGTTTGCATGTATATGTCTAATGCTATATTTACACCTATAAATGTATAAAAATATTGTGAATTTTGTTTTCACTAGCTGAAGTATTGTGCCTACCTTGGGTTTATTGTAAACCTTGCATATACCTAAGGAAGGGTAGCGGGTGGGGCAGCGCAGGAAGAAGTTTACTAAGACAATTCATTGTGTAAATGTTAGCCTGCTTAATTTGAAGAACCTAGACATTATTTTCAAATTTTACTAAACAACCTTTCAGACAAAGCATGTGCTAATTATATGTGATTCCTGTCTGTGTTAAAACCTTAACAGCTTTTTGGACACATTACTGTAGTGTTTCAGGTTTCTGAACTCCTTTTTCCCTGACCATTAGCAATGTCTCTGTGTTAATATTATTAATAGAAAATTGTTTGTTTTTAATGTTCTCTCAGTTTTTTCCAGATGTAGCTATTCTCATTAATTTTTGGCAAGTAGTGTAGATCATGGCTAGCTGTTTAAATATATCTGTTTTAGAATGGTGAGTAAATCACAACATTGACCGTCATGAGGTTTGAACAAAAAATTAGTATAAAGCTCTGTGGATATAAGTTAATAGTAAATAATCCAAATATTTCAAAGTGAGATTTACTTTCAATTTTTACGTTCATGTTAATTTCCTGATTTTGATAATTATATTATCATTTTGTAATAAAATATCTTTGTTCTTAAGAAATGCATTCCAAAATGAATACAGGTATGAACATTATGTCTGCAACTTCAAAAGGTCTAAAAATATTGCGTGTGAACATGAATGCATTCAAACATGTAATAAATAAATAGGCACAGACTGAGACAGTAAGAGACTTCTAAAGCAAATGTGAAAAAATGTTAACAATTGGAAATCTGCGTGAAGGGTCAAACACTGGAGTTCTTTATCCTTATAGTTTTTCTGCAAGGCTAAAATTATTTCAAAATAAATAATTAAAACATATATTCACAGTGATGGAGAAAATAAAAACTGTTACAATATTTTAAAAGGATATTTTGACAGTATGTATGAAAAGCCTTAAAATAAATGTTCTTTGAACTAATAGTGCTACTTCTAAGAATGTCGACTAAGGCAATAATTCTCGATTATGTAGAGATGTATGTATACGAGTGGCCATTACAGCATTATTTATTATAGCAAAATTATGGGAGTCTCCTAAATATAGAGCAATAGAAGTTTGGCCCTGGAATTAGGATATATTAATATATAATGCCATGAAGTCTTTAAAAATGATACTGCAGAAAAAAATATTGTTTTGGAAAACTGTTTGCAATATTATGTGAAAACAATTTAGTTGAAAAGCAATATATAGTATAAGGCCTTTTTGTAAAATATTTTGCTCATTGACATTTTTGCCGCAAAGGCATTGTGATGCTTAGGCTAATGTGTCAACTCAGCCAGGTAATGATATCCAATTGTTTGGTCAAGCAAGCACTGGGCTAATTGTAATACAAGGGCATTTCATGGACTTTAATCATCAGTGAGTTGATTGCTTATGTGGCTGATTACATCTATGATCAACTGAGGTTCTTGCCCTCAGCAATGAGTGACATCTCATACAATCAGTTGAAGGCCTTAACAGGAAAAGTGATTTCAGCATTCAGAGAGAGAATTCCCATCTGTACTTCAGACATCCAGCGTCTCCTGGGGAACTTCATCTGATCCCAGGCTTGCAGCCTGCCCTACACAATTATGGACTTGTGCATTGTCATTGTTACGTGAGATAGTTTTTAAAATCTTAATAGTATTAGGTTGGTGCAAAAGGAATTGCAGTTTTGGACCATGATTATTAAATCATTATAACTAGGTTCAAACACTTCGATGTTTTTTTGGCATGAGTTTGGCTTTGGGAAGTGCTTTGAAGCTTGTTCTTGATCCATCCACTGAGCTGGTTGTCACCGGTTATCATATAAAATCCACTTTTCATTGTACGTCACAATCTGATTGAGAAATGGTTCATCATTGTTGCATAGAATAAGAGAAGATGACACTTCAAAACGATCATTTTTTTGATAGCTCATGAGGCACCCACTTATTGAGCTTTTTCACCTTTCCAATTTGCTTCAAATGCCAAATGATCATAGAATGGTTGTGTTGAGTTATTTGACAGCTTCTTGTGTAGTTATAAGAGGGTCAGCTTTGATGATTGCTCTCAATTGGTTGTTGTCATCTTCCGATGGCTGGCCACTATGCTTCTCATCTCCAAGGCTCTTGTATCTTTTACAAAACTTCTTGAACCACCACTGCACTGTACATTCGTTAGCAGTTCCTGACCAAATGCATCATTGATGTTACGAGTTGTCTGCTGCTTTATGACCCATTTTGAACTCAAATAAAATCTCTCGAATTTGCTTTTTTCTAATGTCAATTCCATAGTCTAAAATAAATATAAAATAAACAGCAAGTAATAAGTCATTAGCAAAAAACATTAAGTGAGAAATGCACATTAACATGATACATAACATCATCACATTTATTTAAGAATGTATTCCATTATCAAATGGCAAATTTCAACAATGCAAACTGCAGTTACCTTTGAACCAACCTAATATTTACAGATATCTCCTTTCAGTTCTGTTTCCCTGGAGAACCCTAACTAATACAGCTTGGTACTGGGAGTAGTTCTTGAGAAACAGAATCTTAACAATGGGATTTCTGAATTGGTTCAGGGATTTTGCATTTGGCTCTATACTGTGATTAAATTCAAGGGCACTCTGTTTACAATAATCAGGAGGTCAAGAGGTCGTGATAATCCATGGCATAAGTTGGCAGTAGAGATACCCAAAATATCACTACTGGATACAGCTACTTCCATGCTCATAAGAGGCAAGGCTCTGAATGAGAGTGTTTTTAACACCTTAACAGAGTTTTGTGGAATTAAAAGGTACAATGATGTTGGCTGGCTGTTCCTAAATATTCTGGACACAATTATAAAAGAAAGGGATGAGGTGAAGCCTTCAAATTTGCAACTTAAGTACAGCATGAATGATGTGAAAGTTTCTACCTGTGCCCCAAAAGAAAATCTTGTTTTGTGCAAAGGCATACTTGAAATCTCTGAAAACCAGACTCAGAGTCTCATTGTACAAGTAGCAGGGTTACAATGGAAACTAAAATCTCAGCCTTGCAGGGTGTCTGCTGTTAAAGTGAGGGCCTTGATTGGAAAAAAGTGGAATCCTGAGAATTGGGAAGGAGACATGTGGGTAGATGATGATGGCAGTGGGAGCTTTGAAACCTTAAATTCTTCTGAGACTTTGCCAAATAAACCTGAGTCTGTCCTGAGCAGACAGCCACCAGACCTCCTCCCTACCCAGAGGAGAGGACCACTCAACCTCAAGCCTATAGCACCCAAACCTCAGCTTACCCCAAAGAGTCCAGACCTCCTCCCTGCCCTGAGGAGTCACTTCCAACCTTCACCTGAAGTGATTAATCCATTCTCACCAGATGAAACTTCAAGGGAATGCCCTGAGGTAATTGTCTTACAAGATACTTGTAATGCTTCTCCTTACCCACCCCACCACCCCTCTTTACTTCCAGATCTATAAGTAGACTAAAGTCACAATAGGTCCAAAAGAACTGCATGAGTTTTCTAATTTATATAGACAGAAATCAGGGGAATATGTGTGGGAATGGATATTACAGGAATGGGATAATGGTGGAAGGAATATAAAGTTGGATCAGGGTGAATTTATTGATATGGGTCCACTAAGCAGAGATTCTGAATTCAGTGTTGTAGCTTCAGGGGTTAGAAAGAGCTCTCTAATGGCTGACTGAAACATGGACCGAAAGTCAAGCCTGACTGCTTGAGGTCGAGATGTCAGAATTGCCCTTGTATACTGTAGATGAGGGGATCCAAAGGTTTAAAGAGATAGAACGTTAGAATGGATTTACCATCTAATGCCTGCCCACCCACACCAGGACACAACTTTTGTCAGGATTGTGAGGAATAAATTTGTGAACTAATTCCATCTTCCCTGAGGAGATTGTGGTTGCTCTTCTTTGTAAGTCAGATATAACTTGGAGAACTGCTGTCACAGAATTGGTATCCTTAGACACTATGAGGAGATCCCAGGCCAGCATAAGCCAAGTGGCAGCAGTTAATTGCCAAAGACAAGTTGGGCATGGCTACCACAATGAAAAGCAGACTCAGAGCAGCAAATAGTCTTAAGTCACATACACCTATGACATTGCCTAATAGATCACGGGATACCTAGAAGTGAACTAGATAGGCCGTCTGCTAAATTCCTACTTGATCTGTATAAGCAAAAGAGTTCTAGGTCTAGTGAACAAAAACCTAACTTGATTATAGAAACGGAGTCACAACCCCTTAATCACTTCCCAGATGTGGGACAGTTTATAGACCCAGAGCCCCTTGAATGAGGGGAAGGTTGGTTGCCTTAGGGAAGGAGCCTGACACTGCCAAAAATTTATACTGTTAACCTTCTTCCCAACTTTCCCCAAAGACACCTATGGCCTTTTATCAGAGTAGCTGTCCATTGGAAAAAAGGAAATAATCAGACATTTTGGGGATTATTAGACAACTGGCTCAGAAGTGACATTAATTCTCGGAGACCCAAAACACCACTGTGGTCCACCAGTCAGAGAAGGGGCTTATGGAGGTCAGATGATCAATGGAGTTTTAACTCAGGTCCATGTCACTGTGGGTCCAGTGGGTCCCCTGACCCATTCTATGGTTATTTTCCCAGTTCCAGAATGCATAATTGGAATGCTCCAGCAAGTGGCAGTTTCCCTACATTGGTTCCCTGACTTATGTAATAAGGGCTATTATGGTAGGAAAGGCCAAGTGGAAGCCACTAGACCTGCCCGTACCTAACAAAATAGTGAATCAAATTCAATACCAGATTCCTGGAGAGATTGCAGATATCAGTGCCACCACCAAGGACTTGAAAGATGCAGCATCTGGTGATTCCCACCACATCCCCGTTCATCTCTCCTACTTGGCTTGTGCAGAAAACAGGGTGACAGTGGATTATCATGAACTTAACCAGGTAGTTACTCTAATTGCTGCTGCTGTTCCAGGTGTAGTATCATTGCTTGAGCAAATCAGCACATCCCCTGGTATCTAGTATGCAGCTATTGATCTGGCAAATGCTTTTCTCTCAATTACCATTGTTAAGGACCACGAGAAACAGTTGCTTTCAGCTGGCAAGGCCAGCAAGGCCTACCTCAGGGGTATGTTAACTCTCTCGCACTATGTCATAATATTGTATGCAGGGACCTTGACCATCTCTCTCTCCCACAAGATATCACACTGGTCCGTTACATTGATAATGTCATGCTGATTGGACTTAGTGAGCAAGAAGTAGCAACTACTCTAGACTTAATTGTAAAGCATTTGCATGAGAGATTGGCAAATAAATCCAACAAAAATATAGGGACCTTCCAAATCGGTTACATTTCTAGTTGTTCAGTGGGGTAGGGCATGCTGAGATATCCTTCTAAAGTGAAGGATAAGCTGTTGCATTTGGCCCCTCCTACAGCCAAAAAAGAGGCACAATATTTAGTTGGTCTCTTCAGATTTTGGAGACAACATACTCCTCATTTGGTTGTGGTACTTTGGCCCATTTACCAAGTGTTCAGAAAAGGTGCTATGTTTGAGTAGGTACAGGAACAAGAGGAGGTTCTGGAACAGGTCTAGACTGCTGTCAAGCTGGGCTACTTGGACCATAATATCCAGCAGATCCAATGGGGCTGGAAGTGTCAGTTTCTAATAGAGATGCCATTGGATCCTTTGGCAGGCTACTATAGGAGAATCACAGTGTATACCCTTAGGATTTTAGAGCAATACATTGCCATCCTCTGCAGATAACTACTCTCCTTTTGAGAAACAGTGTTTTGCCTGCTTCTGGACGTTAGTAGAGACTAAATGCTTAACCATGGGCCACCAAGTTACCATGAGACCTGAGTTGCCTGTCATGAGCTGGATATTATCCGACACATTGAACCATAAAGTTGGGCATGCACAACAGTACTCACAATACAGTGAAAGTGATATACATGACACAGGGCTTAAGTGAGTCCTGAAGGCACAAGTAAGTTACATGAGGAAGTAGCCCAAATGCCCATGGTCACCACTCCTGCCACATCACCTTCCTTTTCCCAGCCCACAGCTGTGGCCTCTTGGGGAGCTCACTGAGGAAGAGAAAACTTGGGCCTGGTTTGCCAATGATTCTGTACAATAAGCAGGTACCACCCAATAATGGGCAGTCCCTTCTGGGACATCCCTGAAGGATAGTAGTGAGGGCAAATCCTCCTAATGGGCAGAATTTTGAGTAGTGCACCTGGCTGTTAATTTTGCTCTGAAGGAAAAATGGCCAGAAGTGTGTTTATGCCTGGATTCATGGACTGTTGCGTGTGGTTTGGTTGGAAGGAACATGATTGAAAAACTGATGACAGGTCTATGGAGGAGGTATGTGAATAGACCTTTTTGAGTGGGCAAAAAACATAAAAATATTTGTGTCCCATGTGAATGCTTCCCAGAGGGTGACTTCAGTAGAGAAAGATGTTAATAATCAAGTGGATAAGATGACCCATTCTGTGGATGGCAGTCAACCTCTTTGCCAACCACTCCTGTCATTGCCCAATTAGGTTGTGAACAAAGTGGCCCTGGTAATAGGGATAGAGGTTATGCATGGGCTCAGTAGCACAGACTTCCCCTCACCAAAGCTGACCTGGCTAAAGCCATTGCTGAATACCTACTCTGCCAGTAGCAGAGACCCATCCATATTCAGCCTTCGAAATGGCACTGTTCCTTGAGGTGATAAGCCTGCTACCTATAGGCAGGTTGATTACAATGGATCATTTTCATCATGGACTGTCAGTATTTTGTTCTAACTGGAATAAAAACATACTCTTGAATATGGATTTGCCTTCCGTGCACACAGTGCTTCTTTCAAAACTACCATCCATGTACTTACCAAATGTCTTATCTACCACCATGGTATTCCACACAGCATTGCTTCTGATCAAGGAAGTTACTTCACAGCAAATGATGTGTGGGAATGGGTACATGCTCATGGAATTCACTGGTCTTATCATGTCCCTCATCATTCTAGAGCAGCTGGACTGATGGAACAGTGGAATGGCCTTTTGAAGAATCAATTACGGTGCCACCTAGGTGGCAATACCTTGCAAGACTGGGGCAATGTTCTCCAGGAAGCTGTGTATCCTCGAAGTCAGCGTCCACTCTGTGGTGCTGATTTTTCCATAGGCAAAATTCACGGATCCAGGAATCAACAAATGGAAATAGGAGTGGCACCCCCCGTAGTGATCCATTAGGACAATTTTTGCATCCTGTCCCTGCAGCCTTAAGCTCTACAGGTCTTACATCCAGAAGGAAGAAGACTTCTACTGGGGAACCCAACAATGATTTCATTGAACTGGAAGTTAAGACTGCCACCTGGTCATTTTAGTCTCCTCATGCCCCTGAATTGTACCAGGGCTTGTCTCATACCATGCTTCTCCTCTCAGACTCAGCTGTTCTGCTTTCTTTCCAATTTCAGCTGCAAGCTATCAGGCAAATGGTTCATCTCTCCCCACAGTCTCAGCTGCTTGACCTCTCCTTTCTGTCACATGGCAGAATTCTGATTTTTGGTGTCTCAATTTTTTTTATCAGACCCAACAAGAAAGCAAAGACTCAACTTGTGTCACACCTCACCACAGTAGTCTAATTGAGGAAAGGTCTCACATCCACTGAAATGTACCAGCCTACAAATATAATCTTTCTCTTTTTGGGATTCATAAAATAATTTCAAACTACTACAAAGAGTTTGCCTGGAATAGAGGAGGTCTCCTAGGGCATCTCTTAGTAATACCATGTCCTGTGATTAAAGTCAATGGATGATTGCAACAGCCTAATCCAGACAAGAATAACTGACCCAGAATCTTCAGGAATGAAAGTTTGGGATACCCTACCAGGCAAAGAACCACGACCAGCTGAGGGTAAAAGGAACATGGAATGGGTATTGGAAGAAGATAGTAATTAATATGAACTTTGACCATCTAACCAGTTACAGAAATGAAAACTGTAATAGTCATGGATATTTCTTCCTTGTTTTGTTATGAGTATGTTTGTACATGTACTCTCTCAAGGATATGTGGTTCCCTAAATAAGAAAGGTACTAGAATAACATTGACTGTCTGAGTGTACCTGGTTTTATGACAGGTTTCTTAAAGTGTGTTCTAGAGTCTACCTGCATAAATATCATCTGGGATGATTGTTAAAAACTAAAGTACTTGGAATTAAAAATTTTTTCTGGGGTTGAAGTCAGTACATCTGCATTTGTATTAGGTATCTCCAAGTCATTCTTATTTATATAAAGTTTGAGAAATCGTGCTCTAGATGAGGTGTTCTTAACGAGGGGTCTGTGAGTTTGAACTGAAATTTAAAAGAAAAATGAAACATTATTCTTGTGGGGACATGTTGAGGGTGTAATAATATTTATTAAATAATACACAGTATAGTGTGGACTTATTAAGGCGTTCATGGCTTTTACCTGATTAGCAAAGGAGTTCATGGAACAAAGAAGGTTAAGAACCCCTGCTCAGGTTAATGATTTGTCAAGAACTGGAGTTAAAACAAAATGGGAAGCTTTAATAATTTATTCTATAAAAAGATCACATAATAATTCTTTGACTAGAAGATATACCCATTCATTTAAAATCTGACTCTATTTATGAAAAATTAAACTTCATAATTTTGAAAGACATCTTTGTTTAAAATCATTGACACCATATTTTCTACATATGGAAATATTTGAGGAGTCCCATTCATTTGTATCCATCACAAGATGGCTTTGTGTTTTATGTACGACGGATATAGATTTGTTTTTCAGACAGATTCATGATATAAAGTGCTCCAGAATCCGCTTGAGAAAAGCCTATAAAAACTGGTTTGGAATATGGATGAACTTTCAATTTCTATTTCAGAGACAGTGTTTCATTTACATTTGTTTATATTCCGTGGTTTTATCCTATGTCAGGCCTACTTCATTCCAATAGGAAGAAATGTGTGCCCTCCCTTGGAACAGGTGCCTAGATGAATGACGGTTCATCCTGGTCAAACTTGCTTAATTTGAGTTTATCTTATTTTTCTCATCAAAAACAATGTTAAAAATACCTTTCCCATCTTGCCTGTGGAGCTGAGCAAATACAGTAGGAAAGAGTTGTTTCTTAATTTTTAAGTGAGAATATTCTCTGTATTATGGCTGCCTTTACTTTCTATTTAATTTCAGATTTTGTTGATGGACCTATACACCACAAGGCCTTACTGATATCTGTGACTGTCTGTAGTTTGCTCTTGGTCCTTATCATTTTATTCTGTTACTTCAGGTAAGTTTCTAACAGTTGTAGAATTTTAAGTTTGTATTATCTTTTTTATATTACTAACCCACCTGCTTTTGCCTGATGTCATTTTCATCACAACTTTCACAAATTAGATCTTATATTTTACTGAAAAAATCAGTGGCTCTTGGTAAATATTTGTTCCAGTGAAGTTATAAATATTGCAAACATCAAAACTTCATTGCTAAATTTCATGTTTAGGGAAATTAGGGACATTAGGAACTCAGGGACTGGTTGCTACTGAGTTTTGATTCTGGAAAGAGTAATAACAGCCATACTGAACTTAGCATATTTCTGTTAATTCCTTATTTCCTGCACTAAATTTTTCTTTAGTGTAGAGAGATATTTAAAGATAATTTGTCGGTAAATTATTTAAAGAGCATAAGTTCAGTTATATTGAAGTTAAATTGTTGCTTACAAATGATTTTTGGTCTACCTACTTATTTTCAAGCTTGTGAAATAGCAAGGACCTTTTAAACTCACATATTTTGCCTTTTGTGCAATTTAATTCTCACTTGTGAAAATACCCTGTAATAGCATAGACTAGGTGATTCAAATAAGTTCATTTTTAATTGAAGATGTAATTGAAAAAAGTTTTTAAAGTTTCACTTTATTTAGTGTATCTGTTATTTCTTTTTGTACTACTTTAGATGAGAGAGTTAGCTATACTGCTTTCTGTAAATTAAAAATTTGCATTTTTAATGTATTAAAGACCTTAAAGGAAAAGATGTTAGGGAATTAATGTTGGAGCTATATAAAAACAAACAGAATGGAATCTGCTTGGGCATATGCAGTTGTATAGAGTAGAGAAGAAAATCTGTAGCCTGTTGAGACCAATTAACCACCACATCTGGGAACTCACAGTGCCTTCAACTCCAAGCAGGAGAATCGCATCCATCAACCATGTGGGATCTAAGCCCTTTCTTGATATAGAGGTGGAGTGGACATCACCAACCCAAGGTCCACAGGATGGAGGAATAAAATAATGGATTAGAGTGAACTCACTGGTTCTCTACTATAGAACTCTTGTGACTAGTAATGGAAGAAACTATTGCATTGATGTGGAGAAAGCTACAGTAGTTGCTGAGGGCAGGGAGAGAGGAGAGGAGATGAGATGTGGGGGCATTTTTGGGACATGGAGTTGTCTTAAAAGATATTGCAGGGACAGATGCTGGACATTATAAATCCTGCCATAACCCACTGAATGTACGGGGGGAGAGTGTAAACTACAATGTAAACTATAATCCATGCAGTGCAGCAGTGCTCCAAAATACATTCACCAAATGCAATGAAAGTGCCACAATGATGAAAGAGGTTGTTGATGTGGGAGGAGTGGGGGGAGGGGAGTGGGGTATATGGAGACCTCTTATTTTTTTAATGTAACGTTTTTTGTGATCTATGTACCTTATAAAAAAGACAATGTAATAAAAGTAAAAAGAAAAAAAAACATAGTATAATTTAGTTTTAAAATCGGTTAGAAAAATAATTATGACTTTTATTTTAGAAATCATAAGTTGTTACTGAGAGTAACAAACATCTAAGCATTTGATCTTGTTTCATATTTATGTGCTGTGGTTACTGTTCTATCTGCAATGTTTTATCCCTGTCGTTACATTCCAGTGTCCAAAATTATATTCCTTTATCCATCCTTAGGTATAAAAGACAAGAAACCAGACCTCGGTATAGCATTGGGTTAGAACAGGACGAGACTTACATTCCTCCTGGAGAATCCTTGAGAGATTTAATTGAACAGTCTCAAAGCTCAGGAAGTGGATCAGGCCTCCCTCTGCTGGTATGAGAAGAACATATTTCTATTTCAAAAGAATATCCTTGGAAAGGAAAAGTCAAGACAGGGTGTCTTTTTACTGAAAGAGGGCACTGGACAGGGAAAAAGTTCTATGCAAACAGCTGGAAGTCAGTTCTCAGATTCAGGGCATCCTGATAACATTTTGGCATATGGATGGTTTAATTTTTTTTTTTTTTCAACTGTAAGTGTATAGTTACAATCCAGACCCTCAGACGTTCTGATAAGGAGCAGATTAGAAAACATTAAACATGGAATCATCTTCCTTCTGTTTTCTGTAAGGATTGCATGACTGCACTTTGGCCTGGCTTTTGAAGGGAAAAGTGTTACAAGAAGGATCTGAATACTTCTACAAAGGGAGAAGGTTATGTTATAGCTGCAGGGTTTGTGTTTCAGGAAAGTCTGGGCTTTTGCATTCAGGAAAGGTTCAATGTTCTGAGGGTCAACACTGCCAACCTTGAAAAGACACACATACACACACACACACACACATATATATATATACACACTGAATCTAAGGCACTTGCTTTAATGAGAAAAGCATTTGGTACCTTTATGGACCATGCAAAAAGATTGTTGGAATTTAGGATGAAAACAGTATTTTTAATGAGAAATAAGCATTTTCCTTAATAAACTCTTAAGCTTGATTTTCCTATTTGTCTGTTTTTGACTTTGGATATCTTATTTACACTATTCCTCTGATGACCTTTTATTTAGCGCTAAAAATAGCATTTTTAAGACCAGGCAGAAAACAATTTATGAATGAGTCATTATGACCAAACTGTTACTACTTTAGTTTTTCAAAAAATTGAATTAATTGGCAAAAATTATTTTAAAATTTTCTTGATATTTTATTCTTAGGCTTCATTAATATGTAGCAATTATAGTTCTTGTATTCAAAAATTTTCCTTTTTTTGTTCTGTTTATTTTTTTAAAGAAATGTTCCAATAGTAAAACCCTCTGGTGTTAGTGAATGTGCTCCTGGAATTGAAACAATTTCAGTTCTTCCAGTGGTTCCCCACTTCCAGCTCATCTTTCTCATAAGCTACAGAGTTATCGCTCTGAAAATGTTGGTTTGTTACCTAGGGCTCTTCTTTCTTAGCTTGGCATGCATGATGAGTAATTGCCTGCCCAAGCTGCTTGCCCAACCTCTCCTCCACCTCTGCCCCACTTGCTTCCTGAGGTCTGGCATCACTCTGAAGTAATTGTTTCTTAAATTCAGTATGTTTTCAAAGTCCATGTCTTTCCAAATGAAACCTTTTTATGGAGCTCTCCTCTGACTTATTCCTGAAGGTCTAGTTCACAATTTACTTACATACCAACTTCCCAGTTACTCCAGGCTGAACCAGTCCCTTTGTCTTCTGTCATAACATTTTGCTTATACTACTAAAATAGCAGTTTAAAATAATATAATCTGTGCCTTTATTGGACTGTGACCTCTTTAAGGTTGTAGACTACATTTTACTCACTTTGTATCCCTAGTAGAGTGTTTGATTCATACAAGAGGCTGCTCAGTAATTTGTTTTAAAAATTTTCAGCTCCAAGTTTTAATATCTGTGAAAATGCTATCTTGTTTTTGTAACCTAAATACCAAAAAATAGCGTTTGGGTAACCATTATACACATGGTTAAAAGCACAGATTCTCGAGCCACATTGCGTGGGTTCCAGTCCTGGCCAGGCATTATTCCAAAACTTTAGAGATGTGATCTCATTTCATCCCCATAGCATCCCTATGAGGTAGTACTAGAAATGTATCGCAGTGTTACATTGTTACATATCAGGGAGCATAGGCCCAGACAGGCCAAGTAAATAGTAGGTGGAGAAACCAGAATTACCTCCAGATCTGTGGGATATGAACCACACACCATTAAATAAAACTAAGCAATGCATATGTTAGGGACAGAATGAGAGGGAGGGTTCTCTAAGACCCAGTTCAGTAAAGGAAAAGTCTTAGTATTTCAGATTTAATATCTGATTTTAAGACTTAGTTTTTTTTTTATAATTTTATTTTATTCATTTATTTTCCCCCACCCCCTTGCAGCTTGCTTGTTGTCCGCTGTCTGTGTCCATTCGCTGCGTGTTCTTCTATGTCTGCTTGTCTCCCTTTGTTGTGTCATTTTGCTGTGCCAGCTCTCCACAGGTGTGGGCCATCAGCTCGCTATGGGCACAGGCTAGCTTGCCTTGACAAGGAGGCCCTGGGAACCGAACCCATGTGGTAGACGGGAGCCCAACTGATTGAACCACAGCCGCTTCCCTAAGCCTTACTTTTTAAGATGAAAAAATGCAGAGGTGTGCAGTAGATACTTCATACCTTATTATGTATCTCACCTTAAAAATAATTTATTTCATAAACATAAAGGGAATATTGATGCCTTTTATGTAAGTATGTATATAAATCAATTTACCAAATAACTTTATGTATGTCTGTTAATTTTGGACCTTTTCTTATAAAATTTCCATTTCTTCCTCAAAATAAAGGAATATCAAGGGGTTGTAAGAATTAAGATAGTGTCTGTGCACCTCCCATATATATGTACATATGTGTTATGTTCATATGTGTGTGGTATGTATATATGTAATAAATGACTGGGATAGTAACACATAATATTTTCAATAAATATATATTTATTGAAGTAATGTATGGCTAGTTATATGTGCCCTATTTATTTGGTCTTGTAAAGGAAGAAAAGGTAAAAAATATCTAAATAACTTAAATGTAAGCCTCTTAATAAGAAAATTTTGTGAAAAATCTTTCCCGTATGTGCTATTCATTCAGCCTTATTAAGAAAACTATTTTAAACAGTATATTTATCTGTAGACCTGTGTATGTGTGTGTGTATTGTTAGTTCAGGGACATATTAGAGGGTATAGAGTTCTTTTCATAGCAATAAAAATCACGATTATGTGTTTTCCAGTGACCATATCTGCCCATGACCTTTTTTTTTTTTTTTAAAGATTTCTTGTTTGTTTATTTCTCTCCCTCCCCCCCAGTTGTCTGCTCTCTGTGTCCATTCACTTGTGTGTTCTTCTGTGACCTCTTCTATCCTTGTCAGCGGAACCGGGAATCTCTCTCCCTTTTTGCGTCAGCTCTCTGTGTGTGCAGCACCATTCTTGGGCAGGCTGCACTTTTCTTTTGCGCTGGGCAACTCTCCTTATGTGGCACACTCCTTGCACATGGGGCTCCCCTCTGCGGGAGACACCCCTGTGTGGCAGGGTACTTCTTGCACGCATCAGCGCTGCACATGGGCCAGCTGCACATGGTCCAGCTCCACATGGGTCAAGGAGGCCCAGGGTTTGAACCATGGACCTCCCATGTGGTAGGTAGACACCCTATCCATTGGGCCAAGTCCGCTTTCCTGTCCACGAACTTAAATGTGAGAGACAATAAGCTGACATTTCTAAGATAGAGACAAGTCATTTTAAGTCCTGAAACATTGTTGTACACAGTTTACAAAAATAATTCTTCTCATTTTGAAGTCGTAATTATAGCACTTTATCTTACAGGCATTTTATTTATATAATTAAATTTTCAAAAATTGATATCTAACAATGTAATATAGAATGAAAGTACCTACCAAATGATGAGAAACACTTGCTAAATCTAATAAAAACCCACATAAATCAGTTTATCGTGATTATAAACAATATAATTAACTCTAAAATTATAATTAATTACATTAATATATTAATAATAGTTAATATAATTTTCATGATTTGTTATAGTAGATCTCAAAACAAATGTATTCAACTGTATTTTAAATTTCTGAGTATAATTTAGTAACCCTCTATCATTTAGCTATGTGGTTACTGTTCTATTGAACATTACCAATTCTATCAGTAGTTTCATTAAATTAAAAGAAATATAAAGCAGAAGAATCATATCCATCAACCATGTGGGATCTAAGTCTCCTTTCAATTTAGAGGTGGAATGGACATCACCAGCCCAGGGTCCACAGGATGGAGGAATAAAATATGGATTAGAGCAGATTTACTGGTATTCTACTGTAGAACTATTGTGACTAGTAATGGGAGAAATTGTAGCATTGATGTGGGGAAAGTGGCCATGGTAGTTGCTGAGGGTAGGGAGAGGGAAGAAGAGATGTGATGTCGGGGCATTTTCGGGACTTGGAGTTGTCTTAAATGATATTGCAGGGACAGATGCTGGACATTGTATATCCTACCATAACCCATTGAATATACTGGGGGAGAGTGTAAACTACAATGTAAATTATAATCCATGCAGTGCAGCAGTGCTCCAAAATGTATTCACTAAATGCAATGAACATGCCACAATGAAAAAAAAAACAAAGCCAGAAGGGTGGTTATGTATAAAGAGGAGAACAAAATTAGTATTATTAAAATTTCTAGTAAATTCTTTTAAAAAAAGAATATATATTATCATTAGAGAAAAAGTAGATACAAAACTGTTTATATCAGGAAACATTTTATAGAAGTACATGACCAATGCTTTGCAATAGCTGTACATTAAACGTATTTATTTAATAAATGTGGGATGTTTCCTCTTATCAGTAGGTTAACTACTTCCTTCCTTCTCTCCCTCTCTCTGTCCTCCCTCACTTTCTCACTCTCACAAAGGTTTCCTTTATTTTCTTATGAGCCCTACAATGAATTACAATTTTGTTTTGTTATACCTATTATTTTTTATCCATGGTCAAGTTGTATGGTGGTAGGAATTCATTCAGAATATCTAGTATTCCACCTAGTGGGGAAACGAGAAAGTATACTGTTTATACCAATTACTGTGAACCCATTCAAATTTTTTCCCTATGAAATGATAATAAAATGAAATATTTAATCATTTGAAACAATCTTTTTGGGCATTAAAAAATCCAGAATCAATCTAAAATCTATTTAAAAGACTACAACATAAATGAACAAATAAATTGTCCATCTAAATAAAAACTACTGCCTAAATATACTCTACTTGCAGTAATTGTTTCTTCTTTGGAGAGAAAAAAGAGATTAAACAAATCTGTAGTGCTGTGAATACACTAACAGTGTGTTTTGGGATTTAACAGGTCCAAAGAACTATAGCTAAGCAGATTCAGATGGTGAAACAGATTGGAAAAGGTCGCTATGGGGAAGTTTGGATGGGAAAGTGGCGTGGCGAAAAGGTAGCTGTGAAAGTGTTCTTCACTACAGAGGAAGCCAGCTGGTTCAGAGAAACAGAAATATATCAGACAGTGTTGATGAGGCATGAAAATATTTTGGGTGAGTAAAAATCTGTATAGCAATGTTCAGTGTTTCCTAGCTTTTTCTTCTTTTTTTCAGTTAACATCTGCACATTGAATCATCTGTCTAGATCTGTTATGAAATATATAGAAATTTTCTTCTTGGCTTGCACCCCAGAACATTATAAGCTTCTAATGGGAGACCTCACAGAAGGAATGACTAAGGAAGGTTGGGCTGGGAGTGGGATATTCTAAAATATATTCTCTCCAGAGATAGGAAATGCAAATATAAAAAATTTTAATTTCCTAGGGTTTCTTAGGGATTGATTTGAAGGAATATATTTTTAGTGTAAAAGTTGTGAACAGTTATAGGAATTTCATCTGCAGGATTCATTTATACCTAGGGTTTATATTAAGAATGGACTTATTTTTGTGTCTTCTTAAGTTAAAAATGACCTAGCAGGTCCATTTAAGTGAAAGAAGTGTAATCTAATCATTGGGGTGTATGCCTTAACTCTTTTAAGACCCTGTTTTGTAAACAGTGTCCTACATGTAATTATAATATCATGGAATACTTGCTATTATATTAAAAGTAATTTGAATATCAATTACTAATGAGAGAGGAATCATTTTTCAGATGCAAACTCTATTCATTTACTACTCCCATATTTTAATTGCCTTTGTTTGGTGTTAGTAATTTATTCTGTCAAGTTAAGCATAGTCAGAAAATTGCACAAGATGCTAAGGAAAAGATACTTGTCTCACAGAATGACCTTCAAGAACATGAATTATTCTTGTACCTCCAAACCTTTTTTCTTTTTTCATTTTAGGGTTCATTGCTGCAGATATAAAAGGGACAGGGTCCTGGACCCAACTGTACCTAATTACAGACTATCATGAAAATGGTTCCCTCTATGATTATTTGAAGTCCACCACCCTAGATACAAAATCAATGCTGAAGTTGGCCTATACTTCTGTCAGTGGCTTATGTCATTTACACACCGAGATCTTCAGTACTCAGGGTAAACCAGCAATTGCCCATCGAGATCTGAAAAGTAAGAACATCCTGGTAAAGAAAAATGGAACATGCTGTATTGCTGACCTGGGCCTGGCTGTTAAATTTATTAGGTGAGTATCAAGGTGAACAACTACACTTTTTATGATTCTTTTCTATCATTTTTATAGCGTGTACATTTTTTAGTTCAATGCTTCTAGGATATTTAATAGCTGGAGAATTTTATTAATTTTAACTTTGCTTGGCAGAAAAAAAGAAACATTTTATTTGCAATACAGACTGGGGTCAGAGCTGTATTTTCTGTGTTGTCAGTGACCTGGTTTAGACAGTTTTCACTTTGGGTTTGCAGTTGTCATTCAGTTTTATAGAAAAGAGATAGCTAGTGCCTGGTAATATGTGGTCAGAATTCTGCATAATATTTTTAAGTTGGAAGAGGGCTCATGAATGATCTACATATTAAGTGTAGAAAAGATAGCTTGCATAGGTGTTAAATGAGAATTATTGGGCACTAATAAGCAAAATGCAACAGCACTATGATTCTGTGGCCATGGACCATGGCATGAAACTGGTTGTCAGATGTTGGAGTCTTCAGGTTTGGAGTTATCGCAGTAGTTTCTGCAGATGGGGGAGTGAAATGCCTAGGAGTTGGGGCTGTATTCCTCACTCCCACTTTAACCAGAGCTGCATCACTTTTACCTACCAGATGATTTAACTGGAAGAAATGGGTTCTCTGCATTAAACAAGAAAACACAAAAAATGAGTTTTAAAACCATCATTATGGAGGGATGATCATCAAACAACTGCCTTTTTAAAAACTCAATTTAGACTTACCCCTGATTGAAGGGCACAAAGGAAAAGCTATGGAAATGAAAACTTTTGGAAAATAAAGTTCATGAGAAAGGACAGAAGGACTCGTAGTTTCAAACCAGAAGTGAAGGCTGAGTTGTGATTTAATATTGGGCCCAAATATGTGAAGGTCTTCTCCACTTAGAGGATGGCAAACTGCAGTTCTTTAAGAACAAAGTGAGGAGAAATGATTTGACCCATAGATTTAAATTAGAAATATGAATCCGTTGCCAATAAAAATTATTAAATCTTTTCTCCCTTCTAGATTCTTCCTTCAGACCTACAACATTTTCAAGTCTCCCCCCAAAAATAAAAATTCCCATGATGCTTCTCAAGTTACTAGCTTCTCTCTTACCTTTGCGGCTGAATTTCTTCAGTTCCAAAGAATAATCTGCTTCCATAATTTAGTAATTCTTTTTTTTTTTAATTCATTTTTTTAAAAATAGTACATTCAAAAAATATGAAGTCCCATTCAACCCCACCGCCCCAACCCCCCACTCCCCCCACAGCAACACTCTCTCCCATCATCATGACACATCCATTGCATTTAGTAAGTACATCTCTGGGTATCACTGCACCTCATGGTCAATGGTCCACATCATAGCCCATAATTTAGTAATTCTTAATGTCTTATAATTCAACAACTGCTCCATCCTCTCCTGAGGCAGCTTTATTCAGAGTATACCACTGATGTTTATCATCAAAGGCCTTTTCTTCATTTTCAGCCCACTATACATAGCACTGAACCCCTTCCTTTAATGTTGGAGTAGCTGTGGGTTTTAGGAAAATCAGATTGTCCACATACCACCTTGCATCAGTGCAGTACATTTGTTACACCTTGCATTAGTGTGATACATTTGTTATAAATCATAAAAGATCACTTTTATAGTTGTGCTTTTAGCTGCAGTCTATAGTTTACAATAGGGTTCACTGTGCTGTACTATCCCATATTTTTAAAAAATGTTTTATTTTGGTAGTATATATACATTCTAAAATTGTTCCTTTTAATCACAGTCACATATATAATCCAGTGCTGTTAGTTACATTCATAATGTTATGCTACCATCAACTCTATCCATTACCAAAACTTTACCAACCCAAGTAGAAACTCTGTACAATTTAAGAATTAATTCCCCATTCCCTACCCTCACTCCAGTCTCTGGTAACCTATATTCTAGATTATGACTCTGTGAGTTTGCTTATTCTTTTTTTTTTTTTTTTTTTAAAGATTTATTTATTTATTTAATTCCCCCCCTCCCCTGGTTGTCTGTTCTTGGTGTCTATTTGCTGCGTCTTGTTTCTTTGTCCACTTCTGTTGTTGTCAGCGGCATGGGAAGTGTGGGCGGCGCCATTCCTGGGCAGACTGCTCTTTCTTTTCACGCTGGGCGGCTTTCCTCATGGGCGCACTCCTTGCGCGTGGGGCTCCCCCACGCGGGGGACACCCTTGCGTGGCACGGCACTCCTTGCGCGCATCAGCACTGCGCATGGCCAGCTCCACACGGGTCAAGGAGGCCCGGGGTTTGAACCGCGGACCTCCCATATGGTAGATGGACGCCCTAACCACTGGGCCAAAGTCCGTTTCCCTGCTTATTCTAATTATTTCATAACATTGAGAGCATACAGTATTTGGCCTTTTGTATGATATATTTCACTCAACATGTTGTCTTTAAGGTTCATCCATGCTGTCACAAGTATCAGAACTTTATTCCTTTCTTTTTTTTTTTAAAAGATTTATTTATTTATTTATTTCTCTCCCCTTCCTCCCCATCCCGGTTGTCTGTTCTCTGTGTCTATTTGCTGCGTCGTCTTTGTCCGCTTCTGTTGTTGTCAGTGGCACGGGAATCTGTGTTTCTTTTTGTTGTGTCAACTTCTTGTGTCAGCTCTCTGTGTGTGCAGCACCATTCCTGGGCAGGCTGCACTTGCTTTCACTTACGGGGCTCTCCTTACGGGGCGCACTCCTTGCGCATGGGGCTCCCCTACGCGGGGGATACCCCTGCGGGGTAGGGCACTCCTTGCGCACATTAGCACTGCACATGGACCAGCTCCACATGAGTCAAGGAGGCCCGGGGTTTGAACCACGGACCTCCCATGTAGTAGACGGAAGCCCTAACCACTGGGCCAAGTCCGCCACCTTTATTCCTTTTTAATGCTGACTAATATTCCATTATTATACACCTTATATTTTTAATCCATTCAGCAACTGATGGAAACTTGGGTTGCTTCCACCTTTTGGCTATCCATAATATCCCCACTTGTACTAAGCCAGTTTGGGCCCCCTGCACCATTCTAGATTATCATTATGTGGCACATTGCACTTACTTCCTCTTTGTCTTCCCTCTCTCCAGACTTTCCTACATGCCACTGTAAGATTTATTTTCTCAGAGAATTTGGACACCATAATAACTTCATAATTTCTTATGGCTATGGATTAAAATTTAGGGCCCTTCCTTTTCGGGCCCTGGGCTATTATTCTCTAGCCCCATTCCCACCACACTCCCAAACTTACCATTTACTATTTTTTATTTCTCTCCCCTTCCCTGTCCCCCTCCCCCCCCCCCCCCAGTTGTCTGCTCTCTGTGTCCATTCACTGTGTGTTCTTCTGTGACTGCTTTCTATCCTTATCAGTGACACCGGGAATCTGTGTTTCTTTTTGTTGCGTCATCTTGTTGTGTCAGCTCTCCCTGTGTGCAGTGCCATTCTTGGGCAGGCTGCACTTTCTTTCGCGCTGGGCGGCTCTCCTTATGTGGCACACTCCTTGCGCATGTGGCTCCCCTACGCGGGGGACACCCCTGCATGGCAGGGCACTCCTTGCACACATCAGCACTGCGCATGGGCCAGCTCCACACGGGTCAAGAAGGCCCAGGGTTTGAACTGCGGACTTCCCATGTGGTAGGTGGAAGCCCTATCCACTGGGCCAAGTCTGCTTCCCACCATTTACTATTATCCTGAGCACTTCATTTTCTCTCTCACCTTCAAATGTTTAAATGTTCCTTTTATCTTTACCTGAATCTCTGGCATCTCCACTTCTCTTTTGATAACTACTATTGATATTCATAGTTTCTTTTAAAGAGCCTTCATAATTATACCCTTAGGAGTCTGATTTTTGTTAGTCTGTCTTCCTTTATCCTCCATGTGAACCTGCCCATACTGCTGTCACTATTGTATGGTAGTTATTGTCTTTCCCAGTGGACAATAAGCTCCTTGAAAGCAGATACCACGTAGTTTTCAGTATTGCATTCTTTGTGCCTTTTCCCGGTACCCATTGCTTAAGTGTTTCTTAAACATTTTGTATAAGGGATGAATTAATGATTCCATATTGACTATGGGAGGAAAGGAAATATAGCTCCAGGGATCTATCCTTATGGTTTTATATCTCACAAAATATCCTACTTGAATGCTTTCTTTTGCAACACTGAATCAGTTGCATATTCTCCATATCCTACCCTATGCTTGCGCCGCCTTGCTTTTGATTGCATAGTCCCTCAGCTTGAAATACCCTTACTTCTCCATGGGCTCAATTTAATCATGGAGTTATCTTTAAGTTATTTTGGTCTTCCTTCGGATAGGAATAATGACACTATCTTCTGTTTTCCTGTAATAATTTCCTGGCCCTTGTGTACCTTGTATTATGATTATTTTGGTACATGCCTCATCTTTCCTACTGGACATTGGGCATCTTGAGAGCAGTATCCATGCCAAATTAATAAATGTATTTCCTGTTTAACATGACATAGTGGGTTACCCATTGTAGGTATTCCAGTATTGCATTGAATCAATAAATGTAGGCAATATCAAAGTAATTGAGAACAAATCTTCTTTATGGACTCTAGAATCAGGAAGTGTCCCTTACATTTTCTCAAACTTAGTTCTGCTTATGTAAGGTGAATGAACTTAATAATCTCTGAAATTTCATGTAAAACCTGACACGAGAAAGTGAAACAGAATACTTTTTAACGGATAATTCAGATTTTTAATGTATTTATAGACTAGTTTATCAAGAGATCAAGGGATGAGATTTGTAACTGTAATGGCTGTTGACTACACAGAACCTTCAATGTCTAGAAACTGGGTGTGGGACCATTTGTCATTTACCATTTACCATTTACCATTCTGGGCCTCAGTTTCCTTTCTCATTAAAAAAAGGTTGCATGGAAAGCGGACTTGGCCCAGTGGTTAGGGCGTCCATCTACTACATGGGAGGTCGGCCGTTCAAATCCTGGGTCACCCTGACCGGTGTGGAGCTGGCCCAGGCACAGTGCTGATGTGCGCAAGGAGTGCTGTGCCACGCAGGGGTGTCCCCTGCATAGGGGAGCCCCACGCGCAGGGAGTGCACCCCATAAGGAGAGCCGCCCAGTGTGAAGGAAGGCGCAACCTGCCCAGGAATGGTGCTGCCACATGGAGAGCTGACACAAAAAGATGACGCAACAAAAAGAAATACGGATTCCCATGCCGCCAACAACAACAGAAGCGGACAAAGAAGAAGACGCAGCAAAAAGACACAGAGAACAGACAACTGGGGCGAAAGGGGGAGGGGGCAAGGGGAGAGAAATAAATAAATAAATCTTTAAGAAAAAAAAAAGAGGTTGTATTTCATGATTTCAAAGGACTTTATTGTATTTTATTTTCTGTTACAGAGCTTCAGTTTTAAAGACTAAATTTTTTTTTTTTTTTTTTTTTTTGAGGTACCAGGTCTAGGGATTGAACCCGGGACCTCACATTTGGGAAGCTGGCACTTATCCACTGAGCCACATCAGCTCCCCTGTGTTATAATTTTGTTTGTTTGTTTGTTTTGCTTGTGGTTTGTTTTTGTTTTTTCTAGGAGGCACCAGGAGCTACTGAATCCAGGACCTCCCATGTGGGAAACGGGCTCAACTGCTTTAGTCACATCTGCTCCCAGGGAGACTCAATTATAATTCTTGCTTTAATAAGCTTATTTAGCTTCTATTCTCTTCCCAAATATTTTGTATTTGGGGGTGGGGGTAGTGTGCATATGCACACACAGGTATTTATTACAAGTGGGCCCATAGTTAACCCTGGGGGCCCATAGCTAACTCAGGCTTCATATATGAGCTTCCTGCTAAAACTTAATCTACTAGGGTTTCTGCATGGAAAGTGTTCTCTCAGGCTTTTCAGTCGTTACCGGGAGAGTCTCAAGGAAGTTCAGGGCCCCAAAGAGAGCAGATGGTGCCTTAGAAATTTCCTGCTTATATTAATTTTTTTATCCTGTGTTGTTTTTTTCTCTTGAAAATGATGTAAATGCTTATAAATTTCCTGCCCAGCAGAAATTTAATCCAGGTGATGCCATAGCAAGACATTACCATTACTCCATATCTGTCTTAGGAAGAGAAAACAGTGATGCATGAAATCCCTTGAAGAATCAAGCAACCGCTCTGGTACTTCAGTGTCAGAATCTTATATTTTCCGAGGGGGGAACTAACATCTCACTTAGGGCTCCTCAGGTATTAAATTTTAAATAGAAAACCTACCACGAAGACTGGGCTGCAACACTGATCTGCAAATGGTGATTGTCATCGTCTAAGCACACAAGAGATGGGGTGCAAGCCAAGAGTATACTGAATTTCCTCCAAGTCTTTCTGATTTCGTATTTTTAGAAAGGCTTCTTGATTTGGGTGCATATTGGTTTTTAAGCAAGTGGCATGTCTAAATGACTTGCTGAAGTCCTAGAACTAAGCTAATTTGTGGCAGATTCAGCCCTCCCAGTCCAGTCAAGGTTTCTGCAGCCATATCCACCTTCTGTTGAAGAGTCTTTAGTTCTGAAGTCTGTTTCTAAGAAACTGTGAGATTTTTTTCTGGACTGAATCATAGCAGCAGTAACTCCTGGTGAAAAGCCCTGCAGAAAACTCCCCTTCCTGGTTAACACTCGACTGGTCAGAGTTCAATTCAGCAAATCAATTCCACAGATGTTTACAAGGTGCAATAGGAAACACAGAGCAATGTGGGCAGCTCCTTCTTTTTAAGGTTCCATGAGAATCTCTTTCCCTTTGGGGAGTATTTTTCATCTTTCTGAGAGGTGTTCTAAGATTTTCCAGTATATTCAGTGTAGTTAATTTTCTGCATCAGTGATAAGCTGCAAGCAAAGGATCAGCCTTCCTCGTGTGCGTTCTCCATCTTCTTCCCTCTCCACACTGTCTTTCAGGTTCAGTTCATAATTTTTCAAAAAGCTTTTTAGATGATTAAAGGTGTGCGATGTTTGCCGCGTCTCTCTTTCGCTGTCTGTTGCCTTTTTATGTCCCTTCTCTCTCCCCTTTCCCTCCATCTTAGGAATCAGCAACATCCAGGCAGGAGGACCCCTCACGAGCTCCCAAAGGCTCATGAGCTAGAAGCACCTTGTCGGAGCTGAGCCCTCGGTGTCCTGCCTGACGCTCAGTGCCGCAGTGGGCTCTGCTGGTGACTTTTATGAGACTCTCACTTCGGTTTATGGTACAGTGGGGAGTGTGCACACTGCTGAATGAAGCAGCGGGCTTTTCCTTTACATGACAGTACTTGCAAGAATTCTTGGTATGGATTTATAATTAGGATGTTTAGTTAATATAACATTTTTAATACAAAATAAGGCTGAGAGGTTATATATTTATATACATATCGCTGCTGTGTTCTTTGCTATCAGAATAAAAATCTTTTCCCTGTCCTTCATCCAGTGCATGATGGGTGAGAGTATCAGGAGTGCCCTGATGCAGAAGTCCTAGGAGTGTGGCTCATGTTGCCTTCAGCAGCCCACTCAGGATCCTAACTGGCCCCACTTGCAGCCTCTCTGGTGCCCAGAGGCAGCTCTCAGATTTCCCTTCCACAGTTACTCTCACACCTGCAGTGTGTACTCACCAGACCTGGAGACAGTATCGTAGCAAGGGGGATGGTGGGAGCAGTCTGCCCCTGGCATAGGTAATAGGGGGGCATCTTGCCTGTAGAAAATTTCAAAATAATAAGAAAAGCGATTATCACCCTGTGCCTGCAATGCTAAGTAATGTCAGTGATAAAATTTTGCCTCCCAGCAGGGTGTATTCTTTCCACCATCCCCTCCTTGGTGTACCTTAGTTTTATAGTTTTTCTTTTTTCTCTCTCTCCGTGTCTTTCTACACATCAAAGTCTTCAAAGCCTTCTCTTTTCCTCCTTCTAAAGCACTTGCCTTGAGGACTCTCACTTACTTTGCACCTATACCGGGAAGGGAGCCACTAGAAGTGTCCATACAGTTAGGAAACCTTTCTTCATCAGTGTAGACTTCTCACTCCACCACTTTGCCATTTTCTTTATTGTGCCACTGTCATCCCAGTGGCTTTGCCCAGAAATATGAACTTGGTTTGCATGCTTCTTTTTGTAACCGCAGCTGAGGGCATCTCATAGTTTAAGATTCAGATAAAATTAGCCTTTAGCATCCCATTCCTCCAGTAAAGTAGGGAACTCAGCATCATTCCCAGTATATCTGGGAATTCAAAGGAGCTTGTTTTCCTCTTTAGCCTACCAGCTGTATACCTCCCATCTCTGTGGTTCCTTTCCCACATAATATAGCTGCTGGTTTGTTACCTCCCGAACACCACCAGCCCAAGGTGGCAGATATCTTTACTAAGGATTTTTATTGGAGAGTCTTCATTTAAATTTAATCCTAAAATCCGTGCCACAAGGACATATTCTTGATTTTTTTTCCTTCAAGGGCTTAACATCATGCCATGACCTTAAGCCTTCTATCTTCTCCCTAAATGAATTGTCTGCTAGCCCCAGCCTCCCAAATTAATGATCATTTCTTATTCAGAAAACTTTAAGTATTTAAGTATTTTAAATTTATCAAGTTCTAATCCCACAGTCCTTCATCTTCATAAAGAGAAATATCTATTAAAGTGTGATTCTCAGGCCAAATAAAAGGTTTTTTTCCTTGAATCATTTATCTGACATCCCTTAATTTATTTTCTTATCTTCCAATTTTATTTACTTGCTTCCAATTCTACTTAAGTCTCTTCTGCACTGGTATTCACATTAACAGGGACAAAAGCTGTATTGAGTCCAGATGTATTAATTGTATTACTTGTAAATGTATAAAAGGGTGAAATAGACTTCTGCCTGTATTCAGTGAACTTTTTTAAGTGTGACCATTTTATTTAAATATCTGTAGTTCTTCTCCATGGAAGGGAGAAGAGGGATCAATGTGTTACCCTCAGAGTGAAAGCATGTTTTTGACAGAACATTTTAAAGTCTCCGTAGGAGAAACTCACCTGCTCTATAGTTTTGTCCAGTTTATTTAGATCACTTTTGGTCATCAGGCCTTAGTCTATGACCTATCCTTTAATCCCTGAAATGTAACTTTTTCTATTTCCTGTTACTGCTGGGCTCTTTTTATTTTTAACGTATTTAAGTATATTTTAAATACCCAGAAAAGTATAAAAATATGGAACATCTGTGTGATAATTTAACATTAACAATTGGCCAAATTTTTGTTTGCTCTTTCTTTTTAAAAGAAATAAAACATCTCAAATACTCCTGTTGCTTACTCTTTCCTATTTTATTCCCCTCTATCATTTCCAAAGTAACCAGTATCCTTAGGTTGGGATTTATCATTGGACTACATATGTGTGTAGCCACTATGGTATATAGGATTATTTGTGGGTTTGGAGTTGTTTTCTCTAAACGCCCTCTTTACCTGGCAACCTTGTTTCCCAACCCTGCCAAGCATTCCATGGAAAAGAGGCCAGGGCAAGCTGAAGGCTCCCTGATGTTTCCTCTTTTCTTCTTCCTCCTCGACCCTTGCCTTCTGTTACTCTATACCCATTCTTGCATGCACAGTGCCGTCTGACTCTACTTCCCCTCTCTTTTTCTTCCTTCATTCTTGGTGCCCAGAATTAGGTCACTTTAATGTCCATTTCTGGCCTTGAGTATCAATACAAACTCAGTTTTCCTCCACCCTTATTTGGGAACAGGGAAGATAATGTTATTAAAAACCTGAGGGGAAATGCAGTTTGAACTCTAGAAACACTACTGAGGGGAAAGGGGGCAGAATTCTGTGTCCTGGAGAGTCAGATAATTTAACAAACAGATGGGAGCACATTTATTGTTAGTTGTAGTGCTGAGAGCATTTGCCATCAAATAAATAGTAATTTTCTTTTACAAAATTAATTTGGTTAACAAAATTCTATTTATCCTATCTCACCTTAGGGTCTCTCTATAACAGAGATTTTTACATTTCCCTTTAAATTATCTATTATGAAGTTTACTATAAACAGGCCTTTCCCTTCTTTCATTTATGTTATATTATTTGCCTTCCATGCGTAAACCATACTGTGAATGGAGATGGATTGGGGCCATACTTTAGGGGTATACCAAATGATTACAGTAGATATTCAGGGCTCAATGGAGTCCACAGTCTGGTTGGAAGACATATTTTTTTCAAATACTGGTAGTAAGGATATTTATTGAAAGCACCCAGGGTAGTGAGAGACAGTGGAAGATGCATGGTTCTGCTGAGCATCGCCTCTGTAGGAATTCATTTTGTGGTATTTGAGGGAAAAGCAAAATCTTTAAATACATGTGCTTGCAGTATTTTGAGGGATATATAGCTTAGAGATGAGTCTAGCCATCACAAGTCTTAATCCCATCATAAGGTAACAATTACTTTTCAGTTCTCCAAGTCACATATTCCATTATCCCTTTTTGACCACCCAGATCCAGATACACTTTTATGGGGCTGAGAGTAAGAATGGCGTGGAGTTGCCTAACATCTTTATCAGCTGTGGTCAGAGTGTGTCTTTGGCCTTTCTAAATGCATCCCTGTGTGGCCAATGCTGAGACTGTTCTTGGTTTCCTTTCTCAGGACATGTTTGGGAATTTAGGCCCTTAATCTTATTTCCATCTGAAAACCTGAAAACTCCCACATTTGTTTTCTCTGCACAGAACACAGAATTCCCTACCAGAACCCAACACTGTCTTCCTTTATTGATTCAATTAAATTATAAAACTACAAATAGCACATTAATGAAATACCCACTGTGTGCTCACTAGAGAAGTATTGGCGAATAGAGTAGGAGGAAAAATGACTTTATAGCTAGAAGTGAAGTTTTTGCAGGATCTTTAAAATCTGATAATTTTCCAGCTTACCATTAAGCCTCTTCTTGGCACATTTTTCTCCCTTACCGTTTTCACTATTTAGATATGCAAACAACATCTTTCTATTATATCGTGATGGTAAATGCTTAGAGATAACTTTTTTTTTTTTAAAGATTTATTTATTTATTTAATTTCCCCCCCTCCCCTGGTTGTCTGTTCTTGGTGTCTATTTGCTGCGTCTTGTTTCTTTGTCCGCTTCTGTTGTCGTTAGCGGCACGGGAAGTGTGGGCGGCGCCATTCCTGGGCAGGCTGCTCTTTCTTTCGCGCTGGGCGGCTTTCCTCACGGGCGCACTCCTTGCGCGTGGGGCTCCCCCACGCGGGGGACACCCTTGCGTGGCACGGCACTCCTTGCGCGCATCAGCGCTGCGCATGGCCAGCTCCACATGGGTCAAGGAGGCCCGGGGCTTGAACCACGGACCTCCCATATGGTAGACGGACGCCCTAACCACTGGGCCAAAGTCCCTTTCCCTAGAGATAACTTTTAAACTTCTTTTACTATTCTGAGAAAAGAGCCCAAACAGTAACACTTACATTCACAAATGCTAAAGAAGACCTATTCTTTAGTCCTTTCTTTTTTCTTTTTTTAAAAAAGTTTACACTTTTACTTTTATATTAGGAAATGAAGTTCCTTCAGAGTTGTTGTTCCTAAACGACCATGAGGGACCTGATGAGTATACTGATGAAATGTCTGTAGAAATAGCTTTAGAGTGAAGGTTTTATCTGGAAGTAAATTTTAAAAGTCTCTAAGTCCGAAGCTTAATGTTTATACGTTTTGATAACCATAAACAGTGTTGAGATATACATAGTGATGACTGCCACCCCTTAAATTTTCCCAAATGATGTTTAATACTTTATGTTTTAGAAGATAGAGATTGATTGAATAAGTTCCATCCAGAGGTTTTCTTTTATTACCAAAAGCTACCAGAGTTTGGTTAATTTGGTATTATTTGTCTATAACACAAGTTTTATAAATGTGTGGTGTTAGATATATGTACCTATTTTTTATGTTGAGGAGAAATAACATGTAAATGGTTGAGAGTCAATGGAGAGAGATGGAAAGAAAAGAAAAAAGATTCTCGGTAGTCAGGAGCTAGAAGATTTCTCCTAGATTTGCCACAAACTTTAGTCTGGTTCTAAGTTTTTGTGCGTTTTTCTGTTTTATTGTACTTCCATCTCTGTATAATGGCTCTTTTTAGTACCGTTATTTTCTGTTAAGGTAGTACTTATTATGCATCTAATATGTGCCTTGTATCGTGCTAGCAGGGACATTACATGTCTCATCTCATTCAGTCATCCATCCCCCTAGTAGGCAATAGTAATTCAGCCACTTCAAAATATGGACACACAACTCTTCTCCAGCTCACTGTGCTGAGGCAGTGATTTCTAGTGCCTCAGCAGACTGGTGACTGTCCATCACAAATTTTCTCACAGCCTACAGGAAATGAGAATAAATGGGACATGTTGTGAAATTTCTCTCTCCCTCCTTTTTAAAAAATGTCACTCAGCTTATGAAATATTAGTGGCAGTAGAAAGCTTTTGTATGTGTCCCTGCTTGTCAAAACAATACATTTGCATATTTTTGTTAGTCCTCTCCTTCCCTCTTTGTTAGCCTTTTTTACATGTTTGTAGATATAGAAGCCTCACAATACCTGACTTAAAATACACTGTCTCAACCAAACCCTGTAAATGTGTACATGTCAATTTTAAGAGCAAAGCTGGTAAAATATAAAGGGAAGGAAAGCATTCTTTAGATATTTAATAGATATTAAGCACTTGTTTAGAATTTAAATGTAATCTAATGCTAGTGCAGTTTTTTTTTTTAATTTAAAGATTTTTTTTAAATTTACTTCTTCTCCCCATCCTGTTCTCTGTGTTCATTCGCTGTGTGTTCTTCTTTGTCCGCTTGTATTCTCACCTGGTGGCACTGGAGATCTGTGTCTCTTTCTGTCACATCATCTTCCTGTGTTGGCTCTCCATGTGTGTGGCACCACTCTTGGGCGGGCTGCGGTTTTGCGCAGGGTGGCTCTCCTTGCTCAGGGGCCACTCTTTGCACAGGGGCCACCCTTACACGGGCATTCCTGCGTGGGCCGGCACTCCTTGTGCGCAGCAGCACTGTGAGTGGGCCAGGTCACCACACGAGCCAGGAGGCCCTGGGTATCAAACCCTTGGACCTCCTATATGGTAGGCGGACCCTCTATCTATTGAGCCACATCCGCTTTCCTAATGCTAGTGCAGTTTTATGTGTTGCAGCTTCACTCTGGTTTGAGTCTCATCTTCATTGGGTTTTTACCCAATGTGAGTACATAAGGTAATTTTTTGGCAGGAAATAATTTTCAAGGAATGTTCTTACTCTTTGCAATTTCTCATTCCCCATCTTTTCCTAAAACCCTTATTCAAGAATAACCTTGATTTTTCAATTTTTGGTTTTCTTTAACACTGAGAGTGTTCTACTTTACTTTTCCCGTAGTGATACCAATGAAGTTGATATACCACCCAACACTCGAGTGGGCACAAAACGCTATATGCCTCCTGAAGTATTGGATGAAAGCTTGAATCGCAATCACTTTCAGTCTTACATCATGGCGGACATGTACAGTTTTGGACTCATCCTCTGGGAGGTTGCTAGGAGATGTGTATCAGGAGGTAAGTAAATTATATCTTTGAAAAGCCACAGTGAGAGCTATCACAAATCCTTTATCTTTGATCAGAAATCAAGGTTATCATATTGTCTACAAAATCAGATTTTCTTTTCTTTTCCCTTTGGTTTCTATTGTTGTCTAGTTACAGTCCTCCTAGGAAATGATATTTCATAACTTAGAACCATCTTTGATTGACCCCTTCACTGACTACTGGTGATTCTCTTCAGATCCACTGTCAGTTTCCTCTGCCTTTTCAAGAATCACCCTCTTCTACTATGTGCATTGTCTGGTTTCTTTCTTGGGCTCTTCCTCTAGCAGTTGCTCTTCAAATCATACCTTCCAGCCTCTCCTCACCACCTTGCTGGGTGCCACCTCAAACTCTAGTGCCCAGTGGCCTGTGGCTTCCTCTGCACAGGCGACAGTAGAGACATAAAAAATGTGGGATGGGACACACATTCTTTTGTTCCTGTATTTCTTTACTTTCTATAAGTCTACCTTGTACAGCCATTTGAACACATCCATTTTCATTAGAAGGAAATTAAAGCAAAGAATACTATTATCTTCCATGATAATTTTTTTTTCTAAAAACAAAAGAATTCCCTAGTGAGACCAATTATAGCAAATTAGAAGACATCCTTCAATATCCAGAGGTATTATGATTTCTTGTACTGTTTTGATTACTGCCGCATAATACAATTCAAATAGATTCTAATACCTTGCAGGTAAGGAGCTGACTCTTAGGCGCTTCTCTAGCAAATACCCTTGATGTTTGCTTGAGCACATGATCATTCTCAGTGAGAAAGCTTGATGCTGCTGCCATTCTTCATAAAGGCCAGTTTGAGCTCACCTTCATGAACAAATGGACTTGACCAGGATTCTGAAAGTGCATTGTACACTAAAGTGTGCTGGGACTTGTTCCTGGACCTGCCACTTACTATCTGTGTGAGAGTTTGGACATTATTAGAATTTCCTTGATTTCAGTTTTCTCATATTTAGAACAAGGTTAATTATAGTATCTACCTCAGATGGTTGCTGTGAGGCATCAATGAGCGTAAAGAGAATTAAATCTACCTGGCACATGGATAGCACTCAAAACATGTTAGCAATTTTTTTTCCACTTTGGTTAGTAGAGCCTTTAACTTATATTTAGAGCCATATTTCAATACAAAGAAGATACAGGTCTTAGCAGACTACAGCTTTGTAGAAATATCATTTTCAGTGCTGCCGTTTTTCTCATTATCCTGGGAAATCAGAGCCTCTTGTAAGCAATTTAAAATAGAGCACATTCCGTCTAAAGTAAGAGTAGTCTTTTGTACAAAAGGAAGGTAAATCTAGGAAATTTTGCCTAATCAGATATTGAATAAATCTCTCACTAAAAGTATGAAAAAGGAAAAGAGTTACCAAAGTTGCCTGTCCTAGATCTCATGCTTTTTAAAGAGTATGTGGGCCTACCTTTGAATAATATGCTTACCCTTACATATTTAAGACAGGTTTACAGAAGAAGGAGTAGAGTACAAGTTTGCTTTTCTGATTTATATTTTCTTTTTTTTTTAAAGATTTATTTATTTATTTCTCTCCCTTCCCCCGCCCTGCCCCAGTTGTCTGTTCTCTGTGTCTATTTGCTGCGTCTTCTTTGTCTGCTTCTGTTGTTGTCAGCAGCACTGGAATCTGTGTCTTTTTTTGTTGCATCATCTTGTTGTGTCAGCTCTCCATGTGTGCGGTGCCATTCCTGGGCAGGCTGAACTTTTCACACTGGGTGGCTCTCCTTATGGGGTTTACTCCTTGCGCATGGAGCTCCCCTATGCGGGGACATCCCTGCATGGCAGGGCACTCCTTGCACGCATCAGCACTGCGCGTGGGCCAGCTCCATATGGGTCAAGGAGGCCCAGGGTTTGAACTGTGGACCTCCCATGTGGTAGGAGGACGCCCTAACCACTGGGCCAAGTCCACTTCCCTATATTTTCTTAAGCATCTAAAAAAATTGGGCTATGAAAGCCGGTATTTAAAAGTCTTTGGGCCTGGATATAGGAAAAAGGATTTGTATGTAAACATCAAGCTATTAATCTCATTGCTAGGGCTGTCCTTGCCTATGGAGATTGGGGAGTACCAGAATGTTTCCTTATTCCTGTGTGAAGTTAACATTCATGAATTGAGTCCCAGTTCAACTCCATATGAACCTTTGGCCAGTGATTCTTAAGCCTCAGAGCCATGTTCCTCCATTTTGTAGAGTGTGGATATTAATGCCCTCTTATAAAAGTGTTTGTGAGAGTTTAATAAATTAGAGCATCCCTATCTCCATACCTGGAGATCATCAACTCTCAACAAATTAGTTTCTTTTCTCTTTCCAGAGAGGCAAGGCGTACAAATTTCTATCCCTGATACTTTCCTTTATGAACATACTGAAAGTTTCTGGGCTTGTCTCAAGCTTAGATACTTTGGGTGGAGCAGACACATCCAGATACAGGTCATTCAAACATTGGAAGGAAAAAAGAAAGAAAAATTTTGAGGTTTTCAGGCACAATATTAAATGTCCATGAAAATGGAAAATGTTGATAACTTGGTTGAATGATGAGAAAGGAGGAAGGTCTATAGTTCAAAGCCAAACTTTAATTAATTCATTCATAATTAGATATTACCCCAGTCTGTGTTTCTTATAGTATCTACATCTATCCCACCATCCATTCATCAATCCATCCAGGTAATGGCACCAACATTAGACACTAAGGATAAAAATGACATGAATTAGATAAACATGGTTATTGTTCCCAAGATGGTTCCAGAGTGATTGGCTTGAGAATTAGTAAGGAAGAAGGAACTGAAATGAAGTGAGCATTCCCTGTGTACCAGGCTCCAATACTTATGTTTATCTTGTATAGAGATGAAACACAGACAAAGGAAATATTAGCATAGATAATACACATAATAATGCTCTAGGGACTCAGTGAGCGCTAAAATTAGTGGTGAGTTAAAATGATATGAGGCAGTTTGGCATCTCCTGAAAACTTTTTGATTATATGTAGGTTTGAGTTTACCAGAAAGGGTAAAATTCAGACACTGGATTTTGTCAGAGTAAACCTCCAGTGAATTTCATGATGCACTGTATAATGTGCCAATCTGGAGAATTCATCTTGGTCAGGGAAAAAGCCATGGCATTTCTATAAAAGATGATTTACCCTTTCTTTAAACAATTTATTTATTTTTCCTAATAGTAATGTATTTTTTTTGTAGAAAATTTGAATAATTATAGAAGCCTTTAAGAAGAAAATAATATTAGTACCTAAAAACCATTGTTAATATTTTGGAGTGTATATATTTTCCAAATTTTGAATGTACAAAAAAATATTCTTATGATTTAAGCAGAAAAATGTAAATCTGACATTTTGTTGAAGTAGGATACACTGCCAAATTTATTATGAGAGCCATAATCTCCTATTACAGTAATAGAAACAGTTACATATTTTGCAGTCTATGTTTGGATGTGCCTGCCAAATTTGCACTGAGATTTAATACAGATTTTTTTTAAAATTTGGCATATAAGAGACTTTATAAAATTGATAATTAAGTTGAGATGTTTGCTTTACCTAGCTATCAGAAATTAGAAAAAAGCCTGAAGACCTGCTATTATTTCCCATTAGGCTTTCTATTCACTTTTTATTTCTTTTTATTTTTCTATCCACTTTTTAAATATAAGATTAAGTGCTACTTGGGCAAACTTTTTTCAAAATGTGTTTTGCTTTTTCCAGACTGAACTGGTCTTTAATACTGTTAGCACCCTTCTTGGAAACTAGTTTGCATGCGTTTCAGACTTTTATTTCCATTTGATAAGAAATACTAATAATAGTAATAATGACAACATGTTTTCAGGTATAGTAGAGGAATACCAGCTCCCCTATCATGACCTGGTGCCCAGTGATCCTTCCTACGAGGACATGAGAGAGATTGTGTGCATCAAGAAGCTGCGTCCCTCATTCCCCAACCGGTGGAGTAGTGATGAGGTGAGGCTTGAGGTCACTGTGTGACAGCGACTGTCTTCTAAACATTTCTTCTTTTGCCAAATTCCAAAGATTCATTACAGGAATTCTTTTTCCCTGTGTTTTGATGGTGATGACAATTATTGCAATAATTTATATGGAGTGTGTTAAATTATCTGCTCCTTTTTTTTTCAAATTTAATTTTTTAATAGACTTTATTTTAGAGCAATTGTGGGTTACATTGTACAATGTAAATTATAATCCATGCAGTGCAGCAGTGCTCCAAAAGTATTCACCAAATGCAATGAATGTGCCACAAGGATGAAAGAGGTTGTTGATGTAGGTGGAGTGGGTGGAGTGTGGTGTGGGGTATATGGGAACCTCTTATATTTTTAATGTAACATGTTTTGTGGTCTATGTATCTTCAAAAAAAATACAATAAAAAGTTAAAAAAAAAGAGTTAATGGATAAAAATGTGGGAGGGGAAGGAATGAGATGTATAGGAATCCCCCTATATTTTTAATGTATCATTTATGTCATCTAAAGCTTCTTTAAAATAAAATAAAATAATCTTGTTAATTATAAAAAAAAATTGTGGATTTATACAAAAATTGCAGAGTTCCTATATACTCTTTCTCTGGCCTCCCCGCCCCACACAGTTCCCTATTACTCACACTTTGCTAAATTAATATGGTATATTTGTTACAATGAACGAAGCAAATTTGATACATTATTATTAACTAAAGTTCGTAGTTTACATCAGGGTTCACTCTCTGTGTTGTCTTTTCAATGTATTTTGCTTCTTCTAAACTATATACATGCCCATATACAACATCCTGTCATTTTAATGAGAGAAAAGATAGGCATCTGAAGAATTAAAATTTCTATATACAGAAATGCTACAATTCAGCTGAGTTGGGATGCCTGCCTCTGCGTTATCTTTAAGTAAGGGTGATGAGATGCAATTTGAACAAATGACTGTTCTGCTTGGCCATAAGGATGTGGTAGTGAAACTAAGGTCTGTAAAGGAGCTGCTGCTTTTTTGACCTGGCCTCCTCCCACCCTGTATTTCTCCCCATCCACCTTCTTAGCCTTCCAATTCACCCCAGTCCTGGAGTGGACTGGCAGACTAGAACATTCAGAGATGGGTTTGAGGCACACCCAGAAAAAAAAAAGATTCCTATCAAATCTTATCAAACATATGCAAAGCCAATGCAAACAAATGAACAGAGGACTATTTGTAAACTAATTCTTCAGTGTAAAATACAGTTAAAATACAACCTTTGATTCCTTAGTGTTGGGAAAGTTACTGAAATGCTAATACATATATTTTCCAAAGAGCTGGGCTGAAATCTTTGCGAGATGTTGCAGTTATATTATTTTGAAGGTGGTTTGGGGCATTGGTATTACTTGAAATTTCTTCACTGAGCAATTCTAATGAGGTGAATTAGCACTATTCAACAGAAAGAGTAATAATTGATGTGCCACATGAGAAAGTTTTAGCATTGCTATGCACAGGTCATTAATCTTGTTAAATGGTATAGTATGATGCTGTTATTGTAGCAGACAGTTGTGATTTAGGAATAACCATATTTATACATATAAGTCCTTATGGAATTGGATAAAAGATTTAAACTTATCAAGTGTTGTAAACAAACGGGAGTGTGGAATGGAATACTGCTTCCCTCGGTGTTTTTGTGTTTGTTTAATACTGACTTACAAAGAATCCTTCTGTAATCAGCAGAACCACCTGCTTGCTCCTTTCTCAAGGAGGACATGAAAATCTGTCATATATAATTTTGCATGAAAAAGGAGTTTTTATGAAATTTATGTCGCATGGTTTTTAAGGTTATCTGTTAAAAACGATGTTCAAACTTAAAAAACCAAATTAAAAGCCAAATATCGTATCAGCCTTGCAGCGAATACATTTCTCTAATGTTGTTCCAATTTCCTTTTCTCTTCCCATAGTGTCTAAGGCAGATGGGGAAACTCATGACAGAATGCTGGGCTCATAATCCTGCTTCGAGGCTGACAGCCCTCCGTGTTAAGAAAACACTTGCAAAGATGTCAGAGTCCCAGGACATTAAACTCTGACTTGAGGGGAAAAGTAAACATTTCCTTACAAAAGCCAATAGCTATTTTTCTGTTGGTGGGCAGAGCAAAAGATGTTAAAGAAGCATCCATAGTGCAAGCCTTGAACATCGTCCTGCTTCCCAGTGGGTTCAGACCTCACCTCTCAGGGAGAGCCCTGGACAGAGCGCATTCCCCGAAACCCAGATCCACCCACGTCTGCTTATAGGAGGGAGAAACCGCTTGGGTAACTTGTTCAAGATATGATGCATGTTGCTTTCTAAGAAAGCCTTGTATTTTAGGATTGCCTTTTCGTTTTTTAATTTTAAGATGCTTTAAAATTTGCCAAAATAAAACAAATAATTTAGATGTTTTAAGGTTTATACTGTTATAGTTAAATAATAACAAAAAAAGTTCTTCCCAGAAACCCTGCTGGACGGTAAATTATGAAAATATGGGTTTTTTCTATTGGTAAAATATCATTGCACTCTTCAAACCAAAAGACAGTCTGTGAAGGTGGAGAACAGGATGGAACTCATCTTAACAGTCCCTTGGCTGCCTCCTCAGACCACGGAATCCAGCCTGCGTTGGGGGTGGCCGCTGCAATGTGAATGCACCTGGGTACAAATGCCACCTGTCTGAGGCCATATTTTGGAATTCCTGCCGGTGGCCTTTTGCAGCTTCAGCCACTGTGGAACAAATGAAGGTTTTGTGTGACTCTGATAGAAGTAAATGTTGATGCTGTTCTTTACAGAAGCATTTTGTGTTTCTAATTTTCTGTTAGGCATTTCTTTCATGGTGAAATCCCTTCCTTTTCATTAAACGCAAACAAAGCTATGTTTATGTGCTTAAAGCACTGACGTGCATATTTTTGGTCTCTCAAATGAAAGGATCAATTTTACATAAAATTGCCATCAGTTGTGTTTAAGACAAGATGCTTTAAAATAGAGATAATTTGCTCTTGTGTTATAGGAAGGACATGCCTACAAGGTAGGGGGTGAGGGAGGGGTGCAGAGAGCATGTTTCTTATATATTCAGAAAAACCGATATCAGAAGCACAGGGTTGGAAAAGTAGGCACATCTTGTTTTGTATGAAGATGGATTTTTTGTTGTTGTTCTCTTTCTTTCTGAGGAAAAAGAAGAAGCATCTGTCAGATTAATTTCACTAAATTTTAATTTTAAAACATAATATAACCTTCAGATGGGGCAGCAGAAGAGGGTGAGAGGAGACCACAAAATATGGCTGCTGTGATTTATTACTCTAGGATAGGTAAGGATTGAGTATATATACCTAAACTGATAAGTCCACGTTCATATGAATGGTAACTATTTCATTTCATTCCCATGATGTTCACTTCACTTTTTAATTTATTTTTTTCTTCACTGTGGCACTTGTGCAGAACATCTCTTCACCTACTCTATAGGGTTTTAAGTTTGAGTGACTTGGGTGAAACGGCTGACAGGGCCAAGACACCTCAGCAATGGGAACATAATCAAGTCAGAAGTTGTGCACATCCCTCTCAACTCTATTCATTTACATTTCTTTCCTGTGGTTTTCGTTTGCTTCTTAGAAATTCTGTGATGTTTGATATAGAATTTGAAACTTTCCCCTTGGCCTTTTTAAAAAAGACGTTCCTTACAGAACACTCCAGGGGGCGGTGTTTTATAATACATCCTCATCATCTGGGGACTGAAGGATGGAGGAGTTGTGAAAATTTGACAGCTACGAGAGAAATGAGAAAACATATCACTCACTTCTGAAGTAGGCTTGCAGCTGGTGACTTGTTCATCCAGAAAACATCCCAGAGCAGTGAGTGGCTATGAGCTGTGCTTACAGTTTGAGAGAATCATAAAGAGAAACCCAAGTGTTCTGCATTCAGCATTCACGTCTTGATGCTTTATAGCCACATTTGTAACTAAGAATTTCTCAATCCTTGAATTTGAAAAAAAAAAAAAATCTGTTTTTTCAAAGACTAAAGACAGTGCCAAATATAGTTGCCATCAGAATGCTGCTTTGACTGACACTAAAATTAACCTCAGTAGTAATTTAAAGGTTCCTTTCTCATGTCAAATTATAGTCTTTGTGGTAGTTTAGAAGGAATATATGGTTAAAACTAAGTGTGATAATCGTCTGAGCCTGGAAGAAAAGGTCCAGTGCCTCTAATCAGATCATATAGAAATAATAAGTAAACGTTTATAGCAGTCCTATGTGGTATTCCCTAAATTTGAGTGAGGTTGAGATTACCTCTTAAATAAAAATGTGTTTTCTGTTTTAGAAGTTCTTAAGCATGGATAACCTAAAATCAGGATATTTTGTAGGGCGGTGATGATTTGAAAGTAAACTGGATTTATAATGTCTTGGTTCTAATGGATAATGGGAAGAAATTAAAATAGTATTCAGATTTCTTTGATATTATTTGTTGGTTGCTTTGGAAAAATTGATAGCTTACTTTCTAACCCACACCCTTATTTTACTCACTATGAACATTTCAAAATTATTCTTAAAAGGACCCACTTAGCTATTAATAGTCTTTTAATAAGACAAGAATTTATTTTTGAATAGATTCTTCTCTATATAGTACCCAAATCTACTTTAGTTAGGGAATACTAAATTTTTCTTAGACTGCCTACTCACTTCCAAATAATTCTTTTTGTTTTTCAAAATTTTAGCAGTCCAGAAGTGAATTTTATTTTGTTTTAGTTTTGTTTGTTTTGTTTTTCAGTATATTGTGGGATCCTGGAAATTAATAATTTAGTTGATTGCTTACTTTCAGGACTATTTGAAAGACTAATTTTTTTCCTAAACTCCCCCCAAAGGAATTCTAAAAGACTAGCTGTTAGATGATATAAGTTTTGTATGCTAAGATGTTCAGGTTTATAGTTTATGTGTGTATATATTATATAAATATATATGTATATATAAATGTTATGTTCAGTTTGGAGTCTGGCACAACTCCATTATGTGGCTTAGAGAGTAAAATTTTATGGATGATAAAGTACTAAATGAAACATAATATTTATTTATGAAAATGTGTAGATTGTTAAATCAAAAGTGGCTGTGCTCTGAACATTTGTGTCTGAAGAACAGAACTTGACTTTGGAAAGCACAGTTTGAAAGTCACTAGTGGCCATTCTTTTTATTCCCAAGACATAAAGCTTCTTAGAAAACATGCTGGTTTTTTTGTTTGTTTTTGTTTTTGTTTTTAAACAGGGGATTATTTGATACATTTCAATTGGGGTGTGGTCAAGTACACCAAGTACTTAAATGATGGCCAAATTTTATGTTCTTGGAGTCATACATATTTATTAGAAATTTATTAGAAGTTGTTGGTCTGTTCAGGTTCTTTACAAGTGAAAAGGCACTGAAAGAGGTTAAATTTTTTCTTATACTTGAATGTGTTCAGTAGATATATCTCTTTAGATAACTCTGTCACACAGCAGTGGAAATGAAAGAAGTGGCACCTGAAGTGATTTAATTTAGCAATTATGATTCCTCCTGTGCAAAACAAAACAAAATGCCATGTCTTTTGAGGAAAAGTTGGCAATGTATAAGCAGTTTTGTTGTCTGTTTCAAAAGAAAACTCATTTGTGTTTTTTGGGGAACCAGTGCCTTATTGAATTTGTATATACTGTAATTATTCAGAACTAGGGAACAACAATTGTATTGTATTTGCTACAAATTGTATATGCTTTTGTTTTAACATTCCCCCCAAATAAAATGGTTTCATTCTCCTCTTGGGAAAAAAAAAGTCTGTTATCTTGTAGCTCTGCCTTTCTTCCTCTTTGCAAATATCACATTGTAACAGGAGGGTAGGCAGAGTTGAAGGAGGGAAATTCAGGTAAGTTTGTACATCTGGTGTCAGGAGGGCAAGGGAAATAGTCTGCTGGCTTCTGTATTCTCTGTAAGTAGGAGGCTCAGGCATTTGCTTTGAGGGGAAACGCAAAGATCTCAGCAGTATGAAAGAAGTGGGGGTGTTTAAAATTGAACTGTGGGAAATCAGAGCTAACTAGGGGAGCACAGCTGGGTGACTGTGAGCAATGCTGGCGACACAGGACCGAAGATACTAACTGTGGCAAGAGGCCAAGACTGTGGCTGCTGGTCCTCCAGACTGTGTTTGTATCCAGGTTCACTCATTCCCTCAGTTGTGTGACTTTAGGCACGTTTTGACCTCTTGAAGGCTCATTTCTTTTCCCCAGAACATGAGGAAAATGTTAGTATCTGTTGCTTGGAATTGTTCTGAAGATGAAGTCCATGCATCCAGCATATAGTCAGCATTCAGCTATGACTAAATTATTGGCTGTTATTACTGATTCATAGTGTCTTCTTTCTGTGTGGTTATGTGATTCTATTTTTCTATCAGCAATCCAAATAAAGGCACAGAAGTAGCAACAATTGGAATTTTTCAGTGTTGGGGTTTACCAGACACAGCAGTGGGTAGTGGAAAGTAAGAATTATCCTCATCAAGGGTATGGATGACATGGCTCAGAGTAGGAAAGAAATTAAAGAGGAGGCAGCTAAAAGGCAAAACGAAATTAGGTCAAGGACAAGGAATCCTAATGTATTTGACGGGATGTGTAGCAAACATGAGAGAGGAGGATGGACAGCTAAGGGACGGTGGTCAAAGTGGAGTGTCAGGATCAGCGTTTCAGAGGGGACGCAGCAAGAGTAAGGTCGAGGCTGAGGGAGTAGTCAGGGTAGATTTAATTAGCGTGCCTGAAGATCACCAGTGAGGAGAGTCAGAGGAGCCTGGGCGCTGGACTTTTGGATCTGTTGTGCATTTTGCAGTACTCTTCCACCACCACAAAGTTTGATGACAGTCTTGAGGAGACAGAGACTGTGACACCAAAATCTCAAGGGCAGTCATGGAGTGGCAGAGGGTGGAGAGATTGAGGCTGGGAGGGCTCCATGGTTTGGAGCTGAGAAAAAAAAGTGTGTGTGTGTTTCTTTTTATGCAAGGGTAATGATCTGGAGCATTAGCTGAGGACAGCCCTACCCTGCCTCCCAGCTGTGAGGGACATGGCATGTGGAAGCTATTGCTATTGCTCCTCAAATGGAGAGCAGAAAACCCTACACAAAAGGAGGGGAGACGGTGTTAACAGTTGTTTTTCCATGGACTGTGCATCCTAGAGGGCAGGGTGGAAAGTTTGGTTTTGGGGAGCCATTAGAGATTGGATCAGGACAGAGGAAGCCCCAGATTCTTTGGGAATGGAGACTACAAGAGCCTGCATCTTAGGAGTTACCAGGGACTCAGAACTTGGCGTGTTACTGGATGTGTATAGCCAGCTGCACATTTCCCAAGAGAATTCATCCCAGGATTGGGATGGCTCCAATCCCATTTTTACTTTCTCCATTCTGTGGAAGCCCTTCATATCTTAGTCTCAGTCTTCTCACCTCGAAGTCGAGATAAAAATGCCCACCCCATAGGGCCGTTATGATCAGTTGAGAGCAATACATGACATGTGAGATGTTCGCACGTTGGGCACATAGCAATAGCAGGTACTCAGAAATACTGCGGTTCCTGACGGCTGTTAGTTTTGCAGGATATAAACTGAACCACATTTTAAACGGACCGAAGTTTGCTGTCGGTACACCCTCCCTCCTACTATACCCACCTCGATCTGCTGTGAGTGCCAGCACACGTCACCCTATTCAAGGGCAGGTAGGTGGTCAGTCCGCAGATGAGGAAATACTCTGGGCTTTGGGCATTTTATAAGCTGAAGCTTGAGTTGGTGGTTCTGACCAGCAATGGCAGGAAAGCACAGTGGCCCCCCTCAGGAGGACGTTTCCTAGCCTGGGTTCTGCGCATGCAGCTGTAAGGATTGCTGGGACTTTGGGAAGTTCTTTGCCTGGTGTCCGTGTGCTCGCACACACGGACAGACAGCACTGAAGGCCAATTCTCAGAACTTTCCAGTGCAGCCGCGACTTGAGACAGGACCTCAGTGGCGTCTGTCACAGGCTTGACTTAGAAAATGCTTGCATGCTGCTCTAGGCATGGCTTTCTCAACCAGAACCCCAGCTACTCAAGCTCCAAATTAGGGGTCAAAGGGCTGGGAAAGGGCTGAGTCTTCACCATGTGTTTCCCTTGTGAAGTCTAAATTTTAATGGGATTTTCAATATTTTCGATGGATTTTCAAATTCTAGTACAGCTGCAGCACCCACTTCTCCCTTTTTTGTTTTACCCAGTGCCCAGTTTACATATTTTTAGTATGTCCATAGCCCTGATAAACATTTGAGTTTGTGACCCCAGCTTTGAAGCAATCTTACATCACTGTCTTACTGCCCACACAGGATGGCACAGTTTCTTGCATTGGCAAGTGGGGCAGTGGCTTAAAAACCCTCGTTGGCTAGTTAGGCTGAGAAAAGAGGTGAGGGCTAGTAGAAGTTTATCCATGGACACACCTCAAAGTAGTTCTCTCAATAAGAAAGCTTGCTTTGCCTTGACTTCTGTTTCCTAGCTTCTTTCTAGCTCACATTTGGAGTCTTTCCCATGCTCACCCTAAGGGCTTGTCCAGGCATCCTTACCCTGTCGGGCATGTCTGGGTGGCATCTGCTATAGCTCTCAGCATCCTGAGTTATTGGATTCACCCTTCATTTTCTGCCTATTAGTGCAGTTGTTTGCCACCTTCAGTTAAAATTGGATCTCTGAGCATAGGTCCTGGTAATCTGTATTTATTAACAAGATTCCCAGGAAATTTAAAGGTGGCCGTTCCCAGACATTGATTCTCATACTTATACTTAGCTCTCCAGTAGTAGCACTGGGGGAACTTTTATAACTCCCAGTGCTGTGCTGCGCCCCAGACCAATTAAATCGGTATTCTGGGGGGTGGGACTCGGGCATCAGTATTTTTTTTAAAGCTCCCCTTGTGATTCCAATGAGCAGAGATGTTTGAAAATCACGTGTTCTAGAAGAAGCTCATCCTGTCACTGAGGGAGGCTGTGATTGCCATCCCTGCAGAATCCAGGCAGTCTTGTCCTACCAGAGAAACACACAGGAACTCCTCACATGAAGGAAGACTCTGTTAGGAAGCAATGAGGGGAGGCAGCACTGTCTGTTGCTTATAAATATAATTTATTACCTGTTTAAAAATTCTTTCTTACATTTTGTACATGTTGGCCGACAGAATAAATGCAGGCAATTTACAAACCAAGGGGACTGCAGGAAAAATAGGGAGAGGCAGCCAGGGAGAGGAGGAGGCACCCCCAGAGCTGGTATCCCTCACCTCCACCGCGCAGCCGGCGGGAAGGAATGCCCGAGAGCACGCGCCTCTGTCAGCGCGGCTTTAGAAAAGGAATTGCATAGAAGATACAGCAAGAGGGAATTCCACAACGACAAAAGAAGTGTTCCATATCTGCAAAGCCAAGGTTGTGTTGCTTTAAAAAAAGAAATGACAAAGCACAAAACCCCAATCTGACATTTCTTCAGTGGAACGGTCCCAAAGGGAAGAGCAGGCGGCTGCTGCAGCCTCAACACGGGCCGCTCGGGCTGGGGGTGGGGCCGGGCGGGGCACACCGGACATTTCTGCAACAAACATTGGTTGTCTCCTTTAGAAAGAGCAAAGAGGAAGGTCACCAACTTGCTACAGTCAAACATTAAATTCAGTGAACACATAAAGCACTGTGACATCCAACACACACACAGAGTGATGCTATATTCCCTGCAACTGGGCTAAATGCATCCCGCCTGGAGGCTGAGGGCTTCACTGCTAACACTAAGTCTAGGAAAGACTAAAGAAGAGAACGCAAACCACACATTCAACTTGTTAGACTGCTGTCCTTTTTCTTTTCCAAAGCCTGGAGGAGTACACATTTGTGTTTATACCCCTACATTAACAGCTGTCATTAGTGACTTTTGTGAACACGAAAGCACAAAGGCATTTTGCAGCGGCTGGAGATTTCTTGCTCTCGTATTCCCATCTAACGCAGATTTGTTGTTAACATCTACATCTACCACACGGTTGATGACTCTGGGATGCTGCCCCTCCAAAGTGCTGAGGATCAGAGGCCGTCGGGCTGCTGATCTGCAAAACTTGCGTGCAGTTCATGTTCTGAGCTCCAGTTCTGAAGGTTATACCACCCTGGGTCACTGCCCTCAGGCTTCACAGGTGTCTGATAGTGCCTAGTCCAGGAGACCTTTGGAATTTAAGGATGACACAGGCTTTTGGCTTATAAGAGCCCCTGAAATGCTATAACCTTCAGCAAAGTATAATTTTGCTGAGTCACAAATTTGAAGTGACTCGTGAAGAGGCCAGTGGGCAACTGGCTCTGTCTCAGGGAAGCTTCTTTCTTTTCTAGTCAAACCTTATAGACCACAACACTCATGACATTCAGTGGGGATTCCTGGTTTGGGATTTCAGAAGCTCTCCAGACAGATGCCTTCAATATGCAAAGGTCTAAGTACACAGAGGGCTGGGAAGCCGCCTCTGAGAGCTGCTCCGCTCTCTGCACTGGGACGTTTGTGGAATACCTGTGGGTTTGTCCAGGTGATGCCTGCCTCGACCTTGCTGACATGGCCCAGGGACCTACATCACACTGGGTTGAACGAGCCCATTAGATCCCACCACAGACAATCCAGGCAAAAGCCCACTGGAAAACTGAGGACCATGAACTCTTCTGAAGACAGATTTTTAAAGTGGGATTTCTGCAAATGGGGGCCACCACAAGGCCGAAAAGACTAAAGAACAAGGAAGTTAATGGTTGAATTTACTTTGTAGTGAAAACTTACCCAATGACATATAAGGCCATCTACCTACTTTTCAAAACTAGCAAGTTTTCAGGTCAGAGTATTTATGACTCCATTTTATTCACCTGGCCTGGGTGGACACAGGCTGAATTTAACTTTGGTCATAATATATCCTCCTTATGCCTTATTCTATTAAAAAAAACACACACACTAGATGCAAGGGGAATCTTTCAAAGTGATCATCACAGCCAGATATTATACAATAGATCTCTTAAGGTAGAGAAACAGCACTTCATTACATAAAGGCAAAGGTTCTCAACATTTCAGTCATTAGCTTCAGTAAGTTTAAAAAATTTTTGAAAATCCAAAATAATATAAGAGCAAGATCAAACCCCAAACCAAAGTGTAACAGCTGGTCTTATGAGGCACTCCAAAGTTAGAAAAATGTTTTATTACCTTGAGAAAATCAACAATAAGGATATTCTTCCTTATCAGCTCTATAAAATCTAATACCCATCAACTGTTACTATCCTTACAAATAATTGGTTTTGAGTATTGAAGTTCCGATTCACAAAAGCTCCTCTGTTCTCAAAGATGGATAAAACCCAATTTCATTTCAGCAGTGTTTCCATGGCCCTGCTCTCCCTCATCAACCATGGCCTTGCACGGAACCCTCTGTTCGAAATTGCCAACTTGTTCAGAGCAACCACTCAGTCAAAGCTAAAATACATTTGACTTGAAGACTGAATACTGAATGTGGAAACTTTCTCTACCTTCTTCATACTCTCTTGCAGGTCCTTTCGTCGTTTTCTGTTTGCATGGCCCCACAGGGGCAGACCTAAGAGAGACAAAGGCTTGTGTGTGGTGAGGAGACAGCGCTCCCCATCCTGCAGCCTTCCTCGTGCAATGGCTGTGGAGAAGTAAGCAGAGCAAACGACAGCTGCCGCGTCCCCGGCGGAACACAACTAGAGAACCATGAGACAAGGGGCTGGTTTGTTGTTCTCCAAAAGGAGCAAAAGGCCTTGATTCTACCCTCTGAATGTTTACTTTGAAGGTATTTTATTTATAGGAGAAATACATAAAAATAACACAAACCATCAATGAATGCGCAGTTTTCAGACTTCCTGAACTCGGCTCTCATGACTCTTTCCTAATGAATGATTTTACTATTTGACAGTAGAGAGATTAAAAATAAGATAAAATAATAGTGCCTATGAAAAATAGCTAATGATTATGAGTTTAATTTTGAACACCTCATCTTAACAACTGTCCTGCTCATTCAGAGCTTAAATTGTTCATATGAGAATGATGGTTTTTTTGTGTAATGATGGTTTTTTGTGTGTGTGCTGGTTGGAAGATGCTGTTTGTGAAGACTGTCAGCTGTGAGTACCTCAGTGTTACATGTTTGCCACCACCTTGTGTTCAGTGATTGATTCTGAATCCAGCGTTTATTCCTTTCAGGTGACTTCAAAGAAAGTTGAATGAGTGTGTTCAGAAGAAAATGAACAGGATGAAAACTCTGTGTCTAGATTCCAAAATTCATAAGAAAGGAACCTTCTTTCTTCTTGATTAACAATCATAATTTTCCCTTCCTCAGACCAAGTATTCCATTTTCATATTTAAAACTTATTTCTAAGTGGATGCCTCTTTAATTTTCAAAGGTAAGCAAGTATTGGGGAGCTAAAAGTACGGAGATTAAAAATATCTCAAGCACAACGAAAAAGGTAAACATGAAAAATAACAAATCTTCAAAGATTTATTTATACAGATTTTTATATATTTCTATTATTTCTATTACCAGAAAGCAACTTAAAATGTTTGCATGAGTTGATCAAGAACCAGGTGCAGAAAGACATGAAATTTTGAGATAGGTAATTAACGGGAAAAAATGTGGGAATAAAAAAAATCATACATTTGAAGTGAAAATTTCCCCTAGTCTTCCTGTCATGAAAGTCCTGCTGAACTCTACAGATACTCACTTTATCAAACAACTTTTGGCAAATTTTTGTTAAACTCAAGGTAGATTGTACTCCCCACCACTAGATGGCACCACGCCCAAGTGATAGGTTTTCCCCATCCAAACGAAGTAAGCTGGTGTTTCCTCGCGAGCTTTGCAGAAGCCCCAGGAGTGAAAGGCAGGACAGAACACAGAGAAGGCATGAAGTGGCTCCTATCAAATGAACTATTGAGCCTGGACCTTCTAAGTTTGAGAACAGTTTAACAGCTGTCACATTACTGCAAAAGAAATCTGTGTTGAAAATTATTTGCCATAAATGTTGTGTTATACATATGGAAACTCCCTTCACTTGATGGGGAAAACAACAGGGTTCTAGGACAGACAAGCACCTCACTTATAAGGAATGAATCCCTCTGCTTTTTCCTTGGGCTAGGATATTGAACCAGAGGTCAACAGGTATTTGAAGTAAACCCCAAGAGGCCCTCGATGGCTTCAATAATACAGTACTTGTAATGCTCAATATTTCTGCGTTGACGTTTGTTGACTTTTTTTCCCAGCAAAAGTTTCGGAATTGATTTATCTGGATAGCTACATAATTGCTTCCCTCTGCTTTTCACTAGGTCCTGCAGTTCCTTTGGATATCCAGTTCAGAGCTCGGATTCCTGATTCCGATAGACAAAATCCCCTCGCCTCCACCCCACCGATCAACAAGCTTGACAAGTTAAGTTTTTTTTCAAAATGCAGCAATGGGCAATAGTTCTTCCTCTCCTCTTCCCTTTTTTAATAAAATATCTATTTTTATCTACTTATTATATAGACTAGAATTGTACTACCTTTTGGTTAATGATATAACAGTACCGATATTGTCCAATGAACATATTTAGTAGTGCAATCTCTCCCCTCCATGGTCAGCGTATCAAATATTTTTACATATGGAAATCCTACTGCAAGGGTGGCCTGGGAGAGACAGAGTATAGACTAAATGCCTAAAAGAGAAAATAAGAAAGAAAAGGCATGAAAGAAGGGGCTCCATAAAAAAGGTATCAATAGTTCCTCAGTGAGGACATAGGAGCCCCGAAATCTCGGAAAGTGACTAACATGGTCAGGAGAGGAAATACGTGCACAAAGAAGGGTGAAAATGTAGAATATGATTCCTATGTTAGACCCACCCAGCATCCTGGATCCTTCTGGCCCAAAAGTAGTCATGTTTTGAAGGTTCTGATTCATACACATGGGTGCTCATGGCTCAATCTTGGCTTGACCAAGGGCTGCAACCTCTTCATTCCCAGCCTGCTGAATGAATTGGGCAAGTTTGTAAAAGAAAAGGCCATGATGGTTCCAAGTAAACATCACGGTTTAAAAAAGTAGTCTGTTGACTAACATTTTGCAGTTTTAGAGTAATAGAGCTGATTAAATAGTCTTTGTAAATGCAATTGAGTATTATGAGAGCAAAGGCTAAGGGGGTAGAAAAAAGAAAACAAAATGCACCAAATGCCTTCTGCTGAGGAACTTGTAGATATGGTCTTGATAGGTCTAGAGATCAAGATGATGATAATGTGGAATTAGCAGCTAGCAAGAGGAAGCAAGAAAATGAAAATGCCAGAAAGACAGGACTTGTAAACAAAACAAATGCATTACAAGTCGTAACAATTCTCTTCCAAATCAGAACTATTTGAACTGTATAATGTAGCCTGGGTTAAAGACTAGCTAAGTTATCCAGGCCAGAGTCAATTGTGGTCTTTGGAATGATAAATGAGACACAGGTATTGGCGTGCCCAGCATTTTACGCCTCTGAGGTTACCTCATCCAACCCCTTCTTTTTACAGTTGAGAAAACTGAGGTCCCGTGAGGTTACATGACTTGCCCAGGTAGCACAGGTTGACAATGGCAAACCCAGAATGAGAACCGGTTTCCTGATTTCCAGTTCAGAGGCCATTCCTCCAATCGCGCTGCCTCTAAGGGAGCCAGAGCACTGCGGCGGGCGAGCACGGGCCACACAGCCGCAACTCCGAGTGAATGTGAAATACTCTAATGAGGCTCAGAGGAGCCAAGGCCCCGTGAGCAAGCAGTAAGGACAGATTCACAAAGCCAGGAGGCATTTACTACTCTTCCAGGACGGAATTCCTGGGAGAAAGGGAAAAAGATCCAGGAAAAGATACCTGTTGACCATGCCCTCTGTGGTGAGAAGGTGAGGCAGGTCTAGTCCACACTCTACAACTAACAGCACTGCTAACAAAAACAGAAGTTAAATGAAACTAGAATGCTTACAAATACTAATTGATAATAATAATGATGATACTAATGATACTTTCAAAAATCACCTCAAATTGCGTATTACAAATGCACATTGTGAAGAAATGCTTGTCTGTGTCCTTGAAAATGAATCCACTGTCTTCCCTGCAATGCTACAGTGTTACTCCTCACAGGGCGCCAGATGGGTCCCCTAAGGAATGAGTCTTAATTGTTTCTCCTTTACACCTAGATTCTCCACTTCCCTGATACAAAATAACACTGGTTCTAAAAGTTCTAGGAACAGAACACTGATGGGAGGCTTATCTGAGACACTTGATGTGCAAGATTTGTAGCAAAGGCCTGTGATTTCTCTGTGAATGACTAATGTGAAATAGACACAACAAACCGTCCACAGCTTCGGCTTCAAATGATTTGAACAAAAATAGAACGAGCCATGGACAGTGTCTGCATCCCTGTCCAATTTGATGTAAACAACATTTGTAGAAATTGGGTTTGTTAAGAAAGTTTATCCATATATCTGGATAGCAATAAAAAGCGTTTCCTAGGAAACTGTAAGATCCTACACCACACAGCATACAGCCCAACTAAGAGGAAAATTAGATTGATTTCTAAATTCAAGAGACAAATTTACACAATTTTTCTTAACTCCTGTGATGATGTCCAAGTAAAGCGGGCGTGTACATTGGTAGTTGCTTCTGTTTTCCTTTTCTTTCCTGATGCGCTCTTGCCTGTGAAGCTCATTGGTCTGGATTTCCTCCTCAGCTGTGATCCCCTGGGCAGCCACAGATGCCCTGTGCATTTTCGTCCTTCCTTTTCAGGTCCAGCATGGGTCAATACTGCCCTTCTGCTGCTAAAGACACCACCGTCTCATGTCTTCCCATTTCTTCCAGGACGGCTGCCAGCATGCTCAGGTTTCCATCTGGGAAGTTCTGTGCTTCCCAAAGATCCAGGATTACGCCAGTAGGGCTGGATTTGGTGGCAAAGTAATTCAAGTACCTGCAATTGGGAATGAGAAGATGTGCTGAATAACATGATTTATGGATCTGTTTTCTCTTCTGTTTTCCTTTTCTGTTATTTTCCTTCTGTTAAACTATTCTGTTTTTCCAGTTGTCTTTTAAGTCTCCTGGTCCTACTCGAGAATTAGTGGTTTTCAGTGCCATCCTAAATAACTAGCCCATGATTAATTAATTAGATCAGCCCAGACAGGAGATGTGATTTTTAACTCTGTTAACCTCACCTCTGAGTAAGATAATTTAAGAGACAAGATGTCTATGGGTCATATCCTAAACGGGAAATGCAGAGACTTATGTTTTCTTTCTAGCCCAGGCTCTGATGATCTCTGTCAGGTCATGCCTTTTCTTGGTAGTGATGGCAACACTCTACGAAATGGAGGCTCCTGTGGTGTCTTTATAAGTTAATATCAATACCGGCTTTAGCATGTTAATTACTAAGTAAACATCAGGTCCTGCTCAATGGGAGATGAGGAACAATAAATACTTCAATGAATGGATATGTTTGGGGAGTGGGGAGTGGCTTAGCAAAGTGGGTCACAAAACTTGATACTTTAAAATGTTGAAAAGCCCCAAATGGCTCTCAACACAGTGCTTGCATGTGGTGCAAAGTACATGTTTGCAGAATGAAACAGAATCAGGTGAGAGGATGGACAAACAGTTGTTGGTCCTGATGCCAGGTCATACCCACCTGTCCAGGTTTAGCTTGTGGGCCAGCATCCTCCAGTCATGACCTCTCGTCTGGGGGGCGTCCAGGCTGCTGCAGAGCTTCTGCCGGATGGGGAGAGGGATGCTGAAAGCACTCGGTCCTGTGATGGTGGTGATGGTACCGGCTGGGTCCAGCAGAGGCAAATCCAGGCCTGTGGGTTCCTGTAGTTCAGGGACAGAAACAGCACTGCCTTAGGGCTGAGGGGGAAAACAATCCCTTTTGAACCAGTCAACACAGGGCTTTGCTTTGAGCATAAGGAGAGAACAAATGCTCTTTTTCTCCTTAGTAAGAATGGCCTCTTCCTGGTCTAGAAGTTGCGATTTGCTGTGTGTAACCTTGCTGAGAGGAAGAGGTAAATTTGAGCTGACTTTGCATGGGCTATGGATTTATGGGCCTTCCGTGAGGACTGGGCGAGATGGAAAGGTCTGCTGAGGTTCAATAACAGCTTTCCTAATGGGATTCTCCAGGAATTGTGAGAGGAGATGGAATATCAATGCTCTTAGCAGTTTTGATTTCAGAAGGGAAGAAACGTTCAAAAGGGCAATTCCTTGAGAATGAACAGATCTGTGATGAGAAGGCTGAAAGTTCAGAGCTTCTGGAAACTCTCTGAACTTGAGGGGAATGCCCTGGGCAAATGCCTATGTAAATTCTTCCTTTACCAGATGCAGAAAATGGTTCAGTTTGCTTTTGTTCAACGAAATAGAACACAGCTCTCCTCTAAATGATATCAAATTAAGACTAATTTTTTTTTAGTACATGGTAAACAGTATACTGTCTAAGAGCAAGTTGCTACAGGCATCCTCCAGTTTTGTACATCCTTAATTTTTTAAATTGAATTTGTGTAGAGAAAAACCATAAATTGGCCCTTAAAAGAGTTTCAGCTCATAAAACAGCATAAATGCAAAATTTGAATTTCATCTGCAGGAGAAACTCTAATCATTTTCTGATCACTTCTGCTGGTTGGAAAAGCAAAGGCAAATGTTGCCTGGGAACTATTAAAGCAATAAAAGAAAATCTACTTAATCTACTTTAAATGCCATCCTCCTCTTTCCTTTTGAAGCAGGTAAATCCTTGGTGTGCATAATTAGTTGCTGGAGGATAAACTAGCAACACAGAAGTTCAGCCACCATGAAATCCCTGGCAGTCTATTGGGTGCTCAGCTGACGGGGGTCAGTGCCACCATTGCCCAGAGCCCCGGAGCCCACTGGGCACTCTGTATGGCCAGGACAGCTGCAGGCAGGCTGCAGGCCCTGCAGGTGGCGGTGGGGGGCGCCATGCATGTGCCCCGCTATTGACGGAGAGCGGGTCCCACAGTCCAAAACCGGTGGCCAATGCTCACTTCTAGGCTTGCGTGTAATCCCACTGCACAGGGCCACTGGGGACCTGTAGAGTATTTTAGAACAAAACTAATTGTTTTTGCCATAGTATGCACAGTGGTCTTGGCTGCAATCACAGAATTTGGCCTCAAAACTGAAAGCTTAGTACACTGAGATCCCGAGGACTCCAATGGCTCCTTTGTGTTAGCTCCAGGTCATATCAGGATTTAACAGGCTGTGGAATTTGGTCCCCTGTCAGTGGGCCTTGTTTTGGAGATGTTCTCCCCAATGTAACAGAGTGAGACTCATGATTTCTCTACCCAGGGCTCCTCTGCCCCTTTTATTTGAACTATAATTAGGGCTCTGCCCATTACGTATATGTTCCAGAGACTTAAATCTTCGGTCTGTTCATACATTCGTTGAGCCGCGAATCTCAGCAGAGTTGCAGCCAACACCTACTCTCCAGTTCATCAGACTCACCCAGGACAACTAACAAAAGGATGATGATGGCCAACGCCCATCCCAAAAATCAGAGTGTCTGCAACTGTGAGCAAGACAGTTCCATTCATCTGCCCCATGGGATCCAAGCTTCCTCTCAATCAGAAGCAGAGTGGGCATCACCATCCCCAAAGCCTCACTACTGAGGAATGAACAAACATAAGGGGGATTGCAAATATGGACTAAAGTAGATTCATTAGTGTTCTAGCAATGGAAGAATGTGTAACATTGATATAAAGGCGGTGGCCACCAGAGATTCTGAAGGTAGGAAAAGGGAAGAACAGTTGTACCATGGGGCATTTTTGGGACACTGGAATTGTCCTGCACGACATTGCAATGATGGATACAGACCACTCTGTATTTTGTCAAAACCTATAAAATTGAGCAGGGCAAACTATAAACTATAGGTCATGGTTAGTTTAAAAAAAAAAAAAAAAGACCGTGGTATGAATCACAGACGCAACCACTGGAGCCGAGTCCCTGAATGAGGGCCATGCCTGCCCGTCAGGCGCAGAGCGCTTTCCAAGGGACCCTGACGACGGGGTGTTTTTATTTTTTTTAAATTTATTTTATTTATGTTTTTTCTTTCTTTTCCCCCTTCCCCCAGATGGTTCTCACATCTGTCTGCTCATTGTTTGCTCGCCTTCTCCAGGAGGTACTGGAAACCCAACCTGGGATCTCCCACAGGAGAGGCACATGCCCTACACCTGAGCCACATCTGCTCTCCGAGGGCTGCTGGCCTGTGGCCTCTGCTTGTTGCAGATTCTAGCTGCCCCCAGCAGGAGGGGGCAGGAGGCGGTGTCTAGCTGGTTGCAGCAGAGGTGGCATCTGCTCGTCTTCTTTTAGGAGGTACCAGGACCCAAACTGGGACTACCCATGTGATAGGCAGGTGTCCAACTGGATGAGCCACATCCACTCCCCCAGAGGGTGGGTTCTTGATCTCAAGAGGCATTGAGGGAAGCGGACTTGGCCCAACGGATAGGGCGTCCGCCTACCACATGGGAGATCCAAGGCTCAAACCCAGGGCCTCCTTAACCCGTGTGGAGCTGGCCCACATGCAGTGCTGATGCGCTCAAGGAGTGCCATGCCACGCAGGGGTGTCCCCCGCGTAGGGGAGCCCCACGCGCAAGGAGTGCACCCCGTAAGGAGAGCCACCCAGCACAAAACAAAGTGCAGCCTGCCCAGGAATGGTGCCGCCCACACAGAGAGCTGACGCAGCAAGATGACACAACAAAACAAGACAGAGATTCCGGGTGCCGCTGACACAAGCATACAACTTCGGGGAGGGGAGAGAAATTTAAAAATAAATAAATAAATAAATAAATAAATAAATAAATAAAAGAGGCACTGAGTTTGAAAAGTGGACTAAAGAGTGACCCAAGGGCACAAGTCAGGGTTTATCAGTGGGTTTTTATATGGACCGTCTGAACCCAGGTGCCCCCTTCTCTTATATTAGGCATAAAAATGATACGTGCATTGGTTGGAAGGTGGAGGCAAAGAGAAATCACTGAATCCCACCGTCTCCTGGAGATCCTGCTTGCCTCTTGTCTGGACAATAACCACAGGCCCTAGAAGGAAAGCCACCATTTCTCCTGATCCACGACCACCCTGATCATCCCTGGTTGGCAGTGGAAGTTAAAGTCTGAGCCGGCCAAGGACTGCTCTTTGTACCTCTGACTTATGCCCCCTAAGCTGCTCCTTTCTTCTGGACACAGTAACTCTATGCTGCTTACCCGTGCGCTGTCCTGCTCACGCCTGCCGGACGAATCTTCCCGAAGCGCTGCCCTGATCTCCTCTCTCTAAGAAGCTTTGGATATGCTCCCCACCCCCTGCCCCTTCCACTACATGAAGTCCCAGTTCTTAAGGGGCAGTGAGGGCTATATGCACTGCCTGCCTCGGTGGCTGGTGCGTCACATGGGGGCACAGGGAAGTGCAGAGCCCAGGCCTGATGTGTAGCAGGGGCCCTGTGCACTATCGCTTCCCCTGTTTCACAGCCTGGTGCCAGCATCTCAGATCACCCTTTCCCTTATGTGATCATACCCTCTGCAGACTCGCTGTCCGCAGCACCTTTTCTAAGGCTGGACTCTGACAGTTCCTCTGCCCTTTCTCTTCATCTCCATTGGGCAAACCCTTCAAACCTGGCCCAAAGGCGTGTCCCGGGAGCCTTCCCTGAGCACACCCCCCCCCCCCCCCCCCCGAGCGCCACTCCTGGAGACTCCTGTTCACCCCTCCCTGCTTTCTGGCATTCTCCTCCCCTTCTGCCATGTGCTTGTTGGTTGCATGCATGTGCTACTTCCTTTGGTTTCTCAGATTTCTTGGAGGTTGGAATATTTCTGAGATCCTCAGAACCCCCATGCTACTTAGCCCAGTGCCCTGTAGATGGAAGCTACTCAATAATATTTGTTGAAATGAGTGAAAATATTTTTTTCCTAATACAGGAGGAGGAGGATGCCAGTTCCTGATGGAAGCCCATCCCATAAAATAGTTTCTTGAGCTTCTTTTCGACTAATATTGGCTATGGGGATGGTTCTTGCTGTTAAACCCTGAAGTTAAAAGCTAGTCAAAGTAGCCATGGATGTCCAGAAGGTTTGCTCACATGTTCATTCTGTACCCCTTTTCTTGATGAAGAAAGGACCATCACAGTTCCTTGTGGACATGCAATGCCTGCACAATGTGGACAACGTGCCTATCTACTTGCTCAACAGTGCGTGGGTTCTTGTCTCACTTATCAAATGGCTGAAATATCCTTGGAAGTAAAAAGAAAAATACACATATACATTTACATTTAAGCCTCACTTTAGTAGTAGGAGCTACTATTGGTTCTTCCTTTACTTCTAGGTGAAAGTAGAGTTTACTCACATACCATGCTTATTCCAATATTCATTTATGATATTGGTTCCATCTGTCTTGATGTTATGATGCCCTCAGGTAAACCCGTGATTGTTCAGCACAAACCAAGCAGCTGTTAGGTGTGATGTTATGAGTGACATTTTCAGGAGTCCACAATAGAAACAACAGTCCACTAATGTTCTGACCCTTCCTGAAGTCACCTGAAAAACTAGATTTTTCCAATGGTCATTTTTAATAGGGCACAGAAAAGGAAAAGGAAAAGAGATGGAGGCTGCAGCAGAGTGATTCTGTCTCTTTTAATACTCTGCTTTGTGTACACAAAAGTGCTCTGTGTCAATATTAATAGTGGTTATAAGATCTAGCAAATGTAAGAAAGTAAAATAATTATTGTTATCTGGAAACATTATTAAAATAGATGACTAACACCAGTCCCTAAAGCTGTACTTTTCCCAGGGTTTAAAGCAACAGTGTGACAGACCACCTCAGGAGGATAAGCCACCTTCTTTTCTCTTCATTTGTCATTCGTGCATTTATTTATTTTCACAGGAGCCGACTGATTTTTATTTTTTAATTATTTTTATAGTTAGCGAAGCTGCAGCTCAAGCTGATTGACAGATCCCACAGTTTATGGTGACAAAGTTAGTCCAGAGGCGGGGCGTGCTCATGGGATCAACCGCAGCCGTAACCACGGCAGATCCACTGAGCACGTGCAGTGGGCCGGGTTCTGGCCAGAGCCCTTCCTATCATCCACTCGTTTAATCCTCACAACAGGCCCTTGAGTGGATTCGGTTATTATACCAATTGTGCACATTAGGAAACTGAGGCACAAGTGGTTAAGTAATTGCCTGTGTCCACATTGAACCGTTCACTTGGGAATTTCCTGTGAGGTCTTTGCCTACAGCTGAAACGAAGTAGAATGCCTGAAGAAATGGAAAGATTCTCTCTCTTCTCTATACCCTTTTGGCTACTGGTGATCCACCAAGAAAAAAAACCACACCAGGATAACATCTTTCATCATTTATATTTTGACTGTTTTTCATCCATGCCAATCATTTCACTCTTCCAGACATTTTCATTTCTAATTTCATCTCTGTGGAATTAAAGACGGTGTCTCCAGTTAAGGAACCTCTGGCAAAGGCGCTCAGAGCCTTGCCGCTGGCTGGCTCTTGAAACAACTGCCGGGTGTGGCAAGTGCGCGCGGAGCTGAGCCCAGCCCCGTCCCCGTCGTGGGCAACGCGGCGTTCCCGCGGCTGGAGAGGCCGAGGGCTGCGGACACCGCGCGCGGGCCCGCCTGCGAGGGCGCCGAGGGTGGGCGGCTGGGGGCGGGCAGGCTGTATGATCTGGCAAGTCAGCTCCCTCTTGGGAGACAGGACATTGGAGTTGGCACCCCAGCCCACCCGCCGATTTGCTGTGTGACCCTAGGAAGCAGCCCTGTCCAGAAGAAAGAAACTGCAAATGGAGTCTCTTCTCTATTGGTACATGCTCTGCAGTCGCACTGTGCCCCTTCTCGGAGCTTTGGATGAGGCTTAGGGTCTCAGGACTCTCTAGAGCCGACCTGGCTCCGGGCAGGTGCGCCCTGCACTCAGTCACAGGCCAGCAACAAAGGCAGGGCTCGAGGCAGCGACCCAGAAGGACACGCCGCAGAGCGCCTGGCAATCCCCAGCGCCGTCTGGACTCGGGTCACTCCTGGCCCTCCCTGCGTGAAGTGTGCTCGTCGGCCACACACGGGCCAGCGCCTCCGCCAGGACTGAAGGGCTGGCTTCTCAGAGGTGACTGCCACCAGATTGTGAGAGAAATACTCTCTGCTGTTTGCTGGCACAAGAAAGGGAGTCTTTAGATGGTGATCACACTATGCAAAACTGTCTATTCTCTGCGAGGAGGTGGCAGGCCTGGCGGGGGAGAGCACTGAACAGCTCCCTTTCATTCTTGGCTGCATCTGATCCACCTTTTCATCACACAGCAAATGTGCACGCGGAACAGAAAGCAAGCATCAAAGGGCCAGACCTCCTCGCCCCCCTCCAAAATTCCACAGCCTTTGTTGTCCCTGGAGCTGGGTGGTTATTGAACTTTGCAGACCTGCTGGGCCTGGAAAGTGAAAACACCCTCCCAAGCCAGCAGGGGTGGTGCTGTGTGCCGCGGAGATAGGCCCGCGCCTCGGAAGGCCCGGCGGTTGCCATGGCATCCTGACACCGAGATCATGCCTTATGAATGTCACTGGGGTCTGTGACTAAAGTTGTTGATGAGTCAAAAGTCTCATGAAACTACGGGAGGAAGCGATGACCGCGCCTCGGCGGGCTGTGGGAAAGAAGGACGGCGTGTCACCGGGCTGACAAGCCTCTCGCCCCCCGCCTTGGTTTGTGGAAGAAGATAGCCTCTGCGCAGACACAGGAGCACGACAAGCTGGACGTCCCGACATTGCATTCGTCACCGTGCATGAGACGGGAGGGCAAATTGGTACTTTAAATCATCTGCTGTCCCACCGTAGTTTTAAAATACGACAGTCCCCACGCTTTTGTGGCACAGCAAGTGGCACCAAGGTTAGCTCCCTGAAGTCCCAGGAGATCCTGCCTTCTGGCCACTCAGTTTATCTTTTTTCCATTGTTCCTCCAGTGTGAGAGGTTACCACTTTTCAACCACAGCTTTTGGCTCCAAGGTAACAGAGAAGGTCACGAGTCCCTCCTCTTTCCTTACAGGGGCCTTTTAACTAGCAGTGATCATTGTTACTTCTGTGATATGAGCATATAAAAATGCCCTACTCGAGTGTGTGAAGATCACAGTAGAGAAAGGCGAAGGTGATGACCACCGGGGGAAAAACGCGCAGATTTTACGTCTATTTCTGGAACATTCCCCCTATCCTGGTAAAAGGGACATGTCTGACTTTTGGAGAATGATGTTTGAGAGAAAAAAGAGATCAAGAGATTTCTCTCTGTGATATGGAGAAAAGAGGAAAGATGAAGGACGTGGGCGAGGGCAAGCACCCAACCCTGCTTCCACCCCACTCAGAGCAATGCATTAGGCCCGAGAGAGGTGAGTTCACGGGGGAAAGAGGAAGAAAGGGGCAGAGACAGATGGAGGACGAGGGCACATGGGCCCATCAAGGGATGTGTTGGGAAGCTACTCCATGTGCACTATTCTTAAATTAAACCTTACACTTGAAATTCAGATGCACTCCAAAAATTTAGAACATGATCGTTATATGCACACAAAAAATAAATGACTTGTTTTTCAAAAAGGACTCATCATTAGATTCCTTTCTGTATCCAGTTTTCCATAGTCTTTAAAAATATTATTTTATTAGGAAACGAGGATTATAGACAGCTTTTCTGGGCTTCCCACATGACATAATTTGAGATGCTCTTTTACCCCATGCTCTCCTCCTGAGGGCCATTTCCTCCCGCAACTTCTGAGACAGATCAAAGCTTCTTACCTCAGACACAGCACAGTTCAGCTGGAAGATCTGTCCTTCTCCTTCCACCTGACGCACACAAAGTTTGCAAACCAGTTCCACTGTGTTCAGGCTAAATCTTTCCAGAGTGAAGGTGCAGTGGAGATTTCTTTGACACCCACTCCAGATATGGTAAAAAGGAATTTCCTAAGGGAAATAAACATGTTAAACACAAATGAGGGACTAATAACAAAAATATTATCATATACTCTGCCGCCAATACTCTTCTTAGTACTATATATATATTAGCTCATTTAATCCTCACAACAGCCCTACACATAGGTAAATCCTGCCCTGCTTTTTAGATGAAGAAACTGAGGACCAGAGAGGTTAAATAACTCACACAAAGTCACACAGCTAATAAATGGCAGAGATGGAATCAGGCTCCAGAGTCCATGTGCCCAACCAGTCAGCAACATATCTCTCACTTACAAAGCAAACCATTGTAAATGAAAATAATAATGATAATAATAAGTTTAGGAAATCTCCAAAATAAAACCAGCATACAGCATTCGTTGCTCATTAAAAGGAACCCTGCCATGATATTCTGGAGAAAATAAGCAAAGGAAGTCTAAAGGCTAATGCATTGATACAGTTCCTTTTCTTCCCTATATTCTCTCTCTGTCAAGGGCAGAGTAAACTCCCTAGAGTTAGAAAACGGTAGTCCAGATTAGTTGCCATAGAAAAGACCTTGCTAGAAAAGCACCAAGCCTCTAACGGACCTAAACTTCCTAAAAGTCTACACCACCTCTTAAAGAGCCTTTTTTAGAATCCTTTTTTTTGTAAAGGAAAGAAGAGAATGATACATAAAAATGGGAAAACAGAGTGGTTAAGAGCCTCCGCTCCGGAGCTGAATTAAGTAGGAATGAGAGCATGCTCCCCTCACTTAAACATGGCGATGTGGAGCGAGGTATTTAACGTTTCCTTGCCTCAGTTTACCCACCTGCAAGAGTAAGCAAAAGAATACCTAAGCGTAGACCTGCTGGGGTTAAATGAGATAAACCAAAGTGAGTAAGGGGCTGTCTTGCAGATAGTAAGCATTTGGGCGGGGCTGGAGGTAACTAATATCATTGTTATTAAAACAGGATTTCCCATTATAATCGTATAAAGGAAATTGTTTCAAACGGGGAAGATTTGTGGAATTTTATGGCAGTTGGAAAAGAGAGGAAAGATGAAAGCAAAGGAAAAGACTAATGGAAAGTCAAAGACCTCATCTCTAAGATCAAATGCTGAGAAAAATAGCAGAGAGCCAGCCATACAAACCCCATCGAAGTTCCCAATTCATGTGTAAGAACTTGACATTTGAAAAGTAAGACTGGAACTGAAAAGTCTTCCTTTCAGTCCTTCTAGTATGTTCATTGGCTTACATCAGGAAATCGCAACAAGTTCCTCTAGCAGTGCTGGGTTTGGGGATTGAATTTGCATTCATAGCTTATCTAAATGTGCCTGCATCTACTAAGACTTGCTGTTAGGCTAGAAATCCCATCAAAACAGTTAGATGTCAGGCTGGCTGACAGAGGAGGAGGAAAGGTTCTTGAGAGCCCTGTGATTTCCCCCCTGGTACTTAGAAAAAGATCTGAGGCCCATACGCAATAAAATCATGACTGGTTTTCATTTTTCCATGCTATTTCTGTTTCCAAACTGTGATTGTGTCTAAATGTTCAATGTAAAGTTGCTCCTAGCAAGACTGAAGTCTAATTTATGTCACATGGGGTAACAATGTTCTGTTTTTTTCTATGAATGCAGTTGAGGCCACTTTTATCAGTTCAATGTGAATTTGTCTCTGAAAAATCATTGAGATGAAGCAATGGGAAATCTGCTATCTGCTAAAATTAAATAAGGATAGTAGAGCTATTCAAAGAAAGACTTTAAAAATTCCTTCAAAAATGTCTACAGTGTTTTTCCAAAGTACTAAATAATCCCAAACTATTCTGGAGGAACAAGTACTGATTTAGGATTAACTTCAAGGAAGGAGTTTTTTTTTTTTTCCCCCACATAATTTTGGTCTCTCTTCTTGGAGAGCTGTTCCCAAGGCTTCAGTTCAGTGTGGGAAGCATACCTGATACTTAGCCAACAATTTGCTCTTCCAGAGGGAATGGGCGATGTCGTGAATCGAGAGCCGCAGGTTGTGGGTGCTGCCTTTAAAATGAAGAGCCTTGGGTTCTTCCAGGAGCTGTCCGCCCATCTGCCTCTCCAGCTGTAAGACTTCCTGCAACGGCAAACGCAAACCAAAAGCAAATCACCAACATCACTTTGGTCAAAGCTCTCTCATCAGATGAGCATTCGCTCTGTTTCCTGAACATAACACCTAACTTGCGTCACTCCTTGGATGTTCACTCCTGCAGCTTCAAGACCCTCGGACAAGGCCTTTTTTCCATATGCCTGGGCCCTGCTGACAGTCGCTATGCTTCAGCAATCGACATCACATTATTGTGGAGCAAATTCAGCCCGGTCTGTGCTCCGTAACTGAGAAGTGTGGAGTATTTGATCAAAAACAGGAAAATTATAATCAGAATCCAAATTGGGATAACCCCAATTAAAATAAAAAAATTAAAAAGATAAATATATAAGTCGGTAGATATGTGCAATTTGTTTTTAGGAAAAAGGACAAATAAGGAGAAAAAACACATGTCTTAGACTTGGTAGAAAAAAACAACAAACACAATTTTGGAATGTGTTTTAGACATTTAATTCAATCTCTTGTAGTTTTTATATCTTCGGAAATAAAATGATTGTTTATAATGGCCCCCTGCATGAGTCTCAACTATTAAAAATATTGGAAAATGCCCATGAATCTCCTACTAGAGGAAAATATTCTAATACAGATTTTTCAGCACCATATGTTGCACTAAGAGTACATTTTCACAAAGCACTTCAGGAGTGGGGATGGCTCAGTGGTTGAGCACCTACTTCACATGTGCAACCCAGGACCACCTTAAAAACAAACAAACAAGCAAAAAACAAACAAAAAAAAACCCTAGTGTTTTAAAAGTGTGTGTGGAGGGGTAGGGTGTATGGGAATCCTCTGTATTTTCTATGTAGCATTTATATAATCTAAAGCTCCTTGAAAATAGTAAATAAACAAATGAAGAAATAAATGAATAAGGATCTAAAAAAGCACTTCATTGCTCAAGAATTGTGGTTGGTCAAAAAATTTGCTGGGTAGCTTTACTTTTACTATAAAGATGTAACACAGAAATAAATTCTTGATATACTTCCATTTCTCAGGCTAGTTAATGGGAGCTAATGAAGCATTTCCACTACAGCTGCAATTACCCAAACAGCAGCAAACCATAAGTTATCAATGAACCAAATATCCTGGGTCTCCTTGCTGACTGAACCCTCTTCATGCACTTTGCTCCTCTCATGCTTTAAGAGTTTTAGTGATACAAAGATAAGGGCAAATGGTGACGTTTCTTCTTCTTATAAGGGTCCAGAAAAATAATGGATTTTATAAAAATAGAAAAGCCAAATACAGTTTTCTCTTTGGTGGGACTTGAGTAGAATGCACAAACTCCAATGACAGGTTTACATTCAGGTCATTCCACACACATATGTTGTGGCAGCTACCAGAGTACCAAGCACAGATGGGTCACAGCGGAGAATTGAGAGCATGAGCATTAGATTACCTAATACCCCAAAATGCATCCACTTGGCATTTGCTGAATGAATTCTAACCCATGCACATGTAGTCCAGTAGTTTTGGAGCTTACCAATGCAATCCATTAGATGTAAACAGCTCATTTCAAGCTGCTGCTTTAGTGGTTCTTAGCATCCATCATCTTTGGGTCGGGCCACTATTCTGAACAATGCAAGCTGCTGAAAGGTCCTATAAGGTGTAGGAAATATTAGGATAATGTGGAATGTGGTCTCAGACAGGGACTCCTCTAATTACTGTCTAATGGAAGAGATGAGGCAAGAGCACATTGATGTAGAGATGTGCATGGTCCAGCTGCCTGACAGTATTGACCTGCTATTTAACGTTGCTTGCAAAAGAGTAGCTATTACTTGTGACAGCAGCCTGAGCAGTCAGCCAGCCCCCAACCACAGACAGGTGGCCACCCAGACACATATGTTGTGCCATCGTGCCCTCCCACTGCTGTGCCTGCAGCTCAGCAGTCTCCTAGGGTCCCGGGAAGGCCATACAGATCCCTCCAGCCCAGAGTCGCACATGCTCTGCATGGACCGCCCTCCCACAGCAAGGCACACCCCATTCCTCAACAAGCATCCGGCCAAGTGGAAATGAAGAAGAATAAGAAGAGTGAGGGTTAATTGCCATTTCTTCTGCTTCAGCAGGAAGGCATAATAAGCTTATGTTGATCATGTTCAGTGTCTAGTTAGCATAATAGAGGAAGCTGATGTTCTCAATGAACCTGGCACCTGACAAATTCTAAAGCTAAAATGATGTTTGTTTATAAGCCATTAGAAGAAAAGAAACATAATTAGAAATCTTTGAGATTACAGTCATGCCAATCAATCAGTTCTAGCTTCTTTCCAGTATGCCCTAATTACCTCATCAAGACGTCGAAAGAGCAATCGATAGTAATTATCTGATTACTATAGATCTTCATTATGTCCAAATTATCTCCCTGGGTTGTCTAAAAGAAGATTCATTGTATTCTGGGAGGTAATTGTACCCAACAATGTATAATCCACACCCCATTCGTGCAATCAACATAGGCTGCTAGAGGATATGGAGAGGATTATCAGTTTTCTTGGCAGGGAGATCACTGAAGAAACCTAAACTCCCTATTGATGTCAAGAAATCTAAAACCAGTTTTGAGGGCAAAGTCTGAGTTGAAGTCAGAACAAGGCCATGAATAAGGCTCAGTCCTTGGTTTCTTCATTAATGACCTTGAAAAGAATGGCAAAGAGTTCTATCCAGTGAGGAAAAAGACTGGGTTGGTTTGAGAGGACATGAAATACACTGCCATTTTAGGGACAATGAGGCTGGGCTTAGGGAGTGAAATAAGACCAAAAAAACACAATCTCTCCATATCTTGAAGCTCTCACCTCCCCATCAACCAGGAGAAACACAAAGCTGTTGCACAGAGCTGGGTAGGATCTGACTTTTCCCTCCCCGTTCAATCGGAAAGGAACCCTAGTGAAAGATAAACTGCTCATCTAAGCTTACAGCAGAGGTCTCTAAACTTGCCTGATTGCCTATTTCTAGCAGTCAAAAAATTGAGCATGTGCTTCCAATGTTCTTTATTTATAAATTACATATCTGTATTAAACATGAATACATTAGCATAATACATTATAAAATAGACAAAGTTAAAAAGTATGAGCTGAAATAAGTCATCAAAGCAGCAGTAATACTGTCTTCTTGTGCCTAAGGATTCCCTGGGCCTGTGGTGTGTGAGCTCCACTTTGGAGACCACCGGCTTCAGCAGCTATCTTTTCACCACTAACTCTGGGAAAAATCAGCCCGGGAGAGAATGATTCACTAAGAGCATTCCTTATCAAACTTAAATTCAACATTTTTTTCCCCTGATATTCCGCAAACGGTGTCATCTTACTTGGGACGTTCAACTTTAAGGAAACATACCGAAAATAATGAGGATGACAATAACCAGAGCATGGATTAAAAACATCACAATCAATAAATGCAATGACTCCTTGGAAACTAAAGTCATCTAAGACCACACGAGTCAGAGATGATTTGCCACATACAGCAAATCCCATATATAAATGTGTCAGAACACAGCAGCAGCAATCCCACTTGATAGGCTAATCAAGCTTTCGTTGCCTGTTGTTATTAATTTGAGATAGGCACAGCAGATCCCACTTGAATGTAGGCTGCAACCTGTATTTCAAAAGGCTTGATTTTCTGAATTCCTTCTGCATGAAGTTATTCTGGTTATTAGGCAAATAATACAGGTAAGTAAAATGACATAAAAAATAGATATGTAATAAGCTATGGCTTTACAGGGTACGTGTTTTCCTTCCCTTATTCTTCTTGGGAGCATTCGTTCAACACTGATGAAGCACAAATGTTCTGCAGGAGCGTTATCAGGCCCTGAGACCCACAGACGAGGCAGTCTCCATCACCCCTGCCTCAAAGTGCTCATGCCCCGCAAGGGATGATGGCTACAGAAACATGTAATCATGATATGGTGTGCTGAGCTCTAAAAAAGCTTCTAGCCAGGGTACTTTGGGATCACAAAGGCTAGGATATTTCACACACCTTAAAAGAGAGTAAGAACGCAATATACTTAAGGTCAAAAGATTTAGGGAGCCTTAAGAAAAATATTGTCATCTGGGAAAAAAAAATGTCATAAGAGGAATTAGGATCATCAAGGTTCTTTGTGCTCAGAAATATAAATGTCACCTTTCTTTGCAAAGGTTGCCCTGCCTACTTGCATCATCATCTACCTCAGTGACTGTTTTGGCCCTGGGTCAATCTATCCTATTGCTATGATGATCTTCCTCTGTTTTGTTTTGTTTTGTTTTGAGAAGGGGGTCCATTTCTGATTTCCCTGAACAACTCTACACTCACCTCTCTGAAGTTACCTGGAGGGAACTCGCTCACGGGCTGGCGATGGAGATATATTGCTAGCCCACCCCTCCACAGCAACACGCCTTTGTCCACACAGAAGGCCCAGTCCCCCGTCCTAATGGCACCAGGAGCAGGCCCTTGGCCTCGCAGCCGGGTGCCACCAGGATCTGAGCAATCCCATGCAGCGGCTGCTCCAGAGCGGCCCCTCGGCCAGCCCTGAGTGAGGCCAGTGCAGTATTGATTCAGTGAGTCCATGAGAGAGTGCTCAAAAGGCAGGGACAAGGGATTCCGCCGCAGAAACAAGCAGCTTTCACAATAACCAATTAAACCAAGACATTATCAATGCCAAGCCATTAGCCCGGGCCACTTAAGAGCCACAATAAATCCAAGCTGTTTTAAAGGCCCATGAGTACAAGGGGAGCACCTCTGGCCCGTGCCCAGAACTCTCCCAGGCTCTTAGACGATGGGATCTGCTCTCATTAAGGCCTGACAGAGGAAGGAACGAGGGAGGAGCCGTACTACTCCTACACTTGGCTTTTGCTCACTCCAGAATTTTTCACTCCACATTACTGTCAGGGTAAGACTAAATCTGCCTCCCCAGCTGCTCTTGTTCCTCTTCCTCCTCCAGGTCCTTCCGAGCCTGGGCAAATCTCTCTGCGGTGTTAGTCTAAACAATGGCTCACTGAGCGCACAGGCGGCAGAGCCGTTCATCTTTAAGCACATGACGAATCTCTGCTCACAGGGTCCAGGCTGCCGCTCAGTGACTTTGTACCAAGAGCTGAGCTAGGTGCTGAGGCTGCCAGCTTTGTTCTCCACCCTCTGCCTCCACCGTGACCGCTGCATCCCCAAATCCCACACCAGAACTTTCTCCTCACCACTGCTCCAAATTGCACCACCACCTTCCTTGCAGGCACCTATTTTAGCTTCTGGTTTCTCAGGAAATGATCATAGTATTCATGGAAGATCTAGCCTTGGGCTTCCCTCTCTCTTATTAACAACTTTCCCCCTTTTTCTCACTAGAAACCTTATCAGAAAGGAGATAGCCCATTGAAAGTCTCTTCTGGAAGGGAAGGTTGGAAGGATGTTAATTCAGGGCTGTGTCTTTCCTCCTTGGTTCTTGGTATTGCCTCTGGATGTTATTTGTCCATGTGCTCTATATTCTTGACCGAAATACAGAACCATGGTGTGGTGGTAGACCTTCTTCAACTCCATGTTAGCTGAGTGGGGTAAGTACAATAAACCAGAGTGTATAGATGTGGAGTGGACACAACCAATCCAAGGTCCACAGGATGGAGGAATAGAGTATGGATTGGAGTGGACTTACTGATATTCTATACATGAACTATTGTGATTAGTAATTGAAAATTATGTGGCACTGGTGTGGAGAAAGTGGCCATGGTGGCTGCTGGGGGTAGGGAATAGGAGAAAGAGATGAGATGTGGAGATGTTTTCGGGACTTGGAGTTGTCCTGGGTGGTGCTGCAGGGACAGTTACCAGAAATTGTATGTCCTCCCATGGCCCATTGGGTGGACTGTGAGAGTGTGGGCTATGATGTGGACCATTTACCATGAGGTGCAGCGGTGCTCAGAGATGTATTCACCAAATGCAATGAATGTCTCATGATGATGGAGGAGATTGTTGTTATGGGGGGAGGAGTGGGGTGAGGGGGGTGGGGGGTATATGGAGACCTCATATTTTTTTAATGTAATATTAAAAAAAAAAAAGGAAATACAGAACCATGGATTGGCTGCAGTTATTGGTGCCAAGAAGCCTGGATGAGCAACGGGAACATGGGCAAATGGAAGTAGCGTTGCTGGGGACAGAGACCGAGAGCACAAAAGGCAGTTTGTGAAGCCGCAGTCAGACCTGCGGTCAGAAGGTTCTGATTTGGTCTGGCTTCATGGCTCCGTGGAGTTGGAAATACGGCTCCTCCTGCGGTGCTGGACCAAGCACGGAGCTGAGTCGTATGGCTCAAGGCCTGTCCCCGACCTTCCCTGCGTTCTGCGACACGGGCTCCCACGACCCCCAAAGAGATAAAGAACCACTGTCCAGCATGCCACATGGGTTGAAGCTCACAAGACACATTCCCAGGGATTGTGCTGACTGGTGTTTGGGAAAAACCACATCTCCCGTCAGATTTTACAGACGCTGTCTGGCTCCAGTTGATTTTGTAAACCTGCATGGAAAATGGTCCTTGTCATTTGGGGATGAGAAATTTCTCTCTGCTCCTGTGGCTACTGCCTTTGTAGCCGTCACAGCTGTGGGCCTGCACTCGACCAAAGCAGAGGCCAAAGAAAGAGGCCACGTCTCTCTCCTGTCCTGCCAGGGTCTCGGTGAGGCTGCTCTTTCTTTGGCCTCAGGCTTCAGGCTGCAGAGCCGGGCACTAGGGAGCATCTGACTGTCAGCCTGACCTGTCCCACCTGCTTGTTTCATCGCTGCTGGCACCAGTCTGGCTTCAACCACTTTTTCTTCCTGTGCTCATGCTGGGGTGCTCTGCACTCCCCCTCAGTTTGTCTGCCTTTCTTCATCCCTAATAATAACAAGGCTGGGCTCTGGTGACCATTTGAAAATGTTTCCCGTCAAGTCACTTAGTTTCCAGGGCTCTGCCTGCTGCTCCCGCAGCTGCTGCTGCCATGGATACTTAGTCTAAGCTGCCACTTCCATCCTCCAAGTCAGGCACTTTGCAACACTTAAAATGCCAAATGGTAGCGCTCAGGAAAGTGGCCACGGCACTGGTCTACCTCGGCACAGTCTTACAGAAAAGATTATCTCCCATATCTATGTATTAGGAATAGGACTTTTTGGCTGTTCTAGGACATTTTAGAACATCTTGTATTTCATTTTTATCTTTTTAACTTCTATGTTAGTTTTCTATTTTTGCCCCAATAAACTGCCACATACCGGTGACTTAATATATTAATAAAATGCAAATTTATCATCTTATAGTTTTGTAGGTCAGAAGCCCAGAATTTACCATGTTTGGTTGAAGCACTGCTTTTTTGGAAAGAGTCTAGAGGCTCTTCCTCAGACTACAATACTCTCTGTGTGACTTTGCTCCATAAATATTAATTTATTTTGGAGGAGTAGGCATGAGTGTGACCCAAACCCAGCAGCAGACATTGGATATAGGTCAATATTTGGGGTTACTGACTTTTACAATCAACAGATACACATGTACTCTGGGAAAGGTTCGTGTATATGTAAGAAAAAAAGTCCAGCATGGGTTTTATTGGCTGAAATCAAGATGCTGGCAGGCTGTCTTCCTTTCTGGAGGCGCTAAGAGAGAATTCACTTGTCTGCCTTTTCCATGCTCCAGAGGCTGCCCACACTCCTTGGCTCATGAACGCCTTCCTCCTTCTTCAAAGCCAGCAATGGCACATCTCTCCGGATCTTCTTCTGTGGACATATCTTCCTCTAACACAGCTGGAAAAGGGTCTCTACTTTTAAGGATCCATGTAATTACATTGGGCTCACCCAAATAATCCAGGATAATCTCACCATCTCAAAGCCCATCCCCTAATCACATCTTCAAAGTCCCTTCTGCCATGTAAAGTAACGTAGTCACAGGCTCTGGGTATTGGTGTAGATATCTTTGTGGGACCATTATTCTACTGACTACAAGTTCTGTTTTCTCATACTTTTTCTTTCACTTCCTCCTTTTCTCTCTCATGCTCATTCTCTCCCTTTCTCAAAAAATAAATCCAACACGGTATGTCATTTTCCAGATAGATGATAGGACCAGGGCCAAGTCCCCTGAGAAGATGATTAAGATGGGGCAAATTTAGATCCCTGTCCCCACATGGCCTACCACCGAACCTAACATCACTGAATGGTTAGATCACAATTAGATTTAATGTCTTTGTTGAGACATCATCTTCAACCTGCCACTATAACCTAAATGCCCACTTAGGAGTGATTAACATTACCCAATGCCTATTTTGCGCCAGGAAATTTAACAACCTTGATTTCATTCACTCTTCAAAGGGTCTCTGATACAGACCAAATCACTTCCAAAGAGGTCCAGTTAAATGACCAGGGCCACAGAATGGATAAGTGGCAGAACTAATATTCACAGCCCACCTGACTCAAGTTTTCCTACCACATTATACTCCTTTCCATACACTTAGCAGAGAACAACACTTTATGTAATAACCTTTAACACAATTTTTATTATTTAATACATGTGTTCTATGTATGAATTTATTAAGTTAATTCCAGCGATCAGAATCTGAAGTATAAAACATGTCAGGTTATATGACGTTGTTTAAAGGACTGAAAGAAGAGATATGGTCAATGGGCCCAAGCCCTTGGAGGGCCAGCCTTCCTATCGTAGAAGAGGCGAGCTGAGGAGTTCCAGGTTCCATAGTTACACAGCTCGCTGTGGGTGGGAGCCTCAGAAGGGGACTCATGAGGATGGCAGCAGGTGGTGGGATGACAGTAAATGCACCTTCCTTCCTTTAATAAGCTGCGTTTGAGTGTCTGTGATTGTGACACAAGAAAATGAGTAGCACACAATTTTCTACTTCATTTAACCTACTGTTTTCTCTCTCCATCTTTCAGTTTCTCCCATTCTTCTCTCATCTTTTCACATAGTAAGGTGGTTCACAGAGTCACTATACTATACTACAGCATGGATTAGGACATGTAAAAACAGAATTAGTCCATGGAAGACTGTACTCCATGTCAGATGACTACATCAAAAGAACTGAATTATGTTAATACTCATTATTTGGTTTACATCACATATACACTTGCCAGAAATTCATAAACATCGTACACTACACTATTTTTTTTTTCAAATATCTTCTCTTGGATTTAGAATCTTGGGGTTTAGTATAAACCTCTTTATTACAAAAGGAGAATCTCATAAATTGCATCCTTTCAATGGTGGTACAAAAATTACTTATTTCCACATACATCTATGTTTCTCCCTTGGTCTCTCTAAACTTACCCCAAATATAACCTTCTTCTCTATTCCAGACCATTTGTACTAGGTTTTAAGTCTTTGCAAATAATCAAAGGGAAACACCTATATTATTTATTGAGTCACCTGAATAGGAGGAAGAGAGAAACATTCTAATGTATCTACTCAGTCTTTTCAATAGACTTGACCTCTCTATTGAGCACAGAATTGCTTCCAAACTATTCTCACAATTCTCAGGATCTTTATATCTTTATGTGAACTTAACCTAAGCAATTCTCCCACTTGTCCTCCCAACACACATGCAGGAAAAAAAAATCTCCTGAAAGGTGTGCTAAGAATTCCACTGTCTCCCATCAGCCTCGACTTTTACTCTGGCAGCCACCACCAGCATTCTAATTTGACATCAATGCTTCCAAATTGCGAAAGGCAGCTTTTAAGTTTCGGGTGACCATTCTTGCCTCCAGGCTTAACAAAATTCATGGAAATTGTTACAAAAGCTGCCAAACTTTAAAAGGTGGGTGAGGAGATGAAAAAATGAATCAGAATTGTTTGAGGCTGACTGAGGTCAGATGACTGATAATGAGACTGACGTTTTTTCCCATTTACGTGGACAAAATAACCATGTTATGATAAAAAGTGGTATTGAAGATTCTTGGTATGTTCAGCTCCAGAAAATTGGGCCACATCTTCTCCTAATAGCTCTTAATAAGTATGGTGTAGTTAGGACCCCTGAGAATGAGTACTCCACTGGGCTTTTATTTCTCTACCACACCAATGATTCTGTGAGCTTTTCTGCAATTTAGAAGGAATCCCCAGCACACAGCAATAACTACCAGACAACAGCAAGTCCTGCGAGACCCACATTTGGGCATCATTTGACAAGCTGGAGAAGGAGGTGGTGGAGGAGATGGATTAATGCAAAAGCAAGGAAGTAGAGCACCTTTTTCATCAGAGTCTGGAATAAATGAGAAGAGGATGAAGTAAAAGATTTTGAGGTATGAAGGATGGCAACTGAGGGAGCGTCCATTGAGTATCATGATAGGATAGAGGATTATGAGGCAGTTGGGAAATGAGGGCAGAGGAAAAGGCTTGGAGAGCTGCTGTGTGAAATCTGATGAGTCAAGAAGAGATAAACACACAGACTGTGGAGAAGCAGTGGAGATGTATTTTAGATCAGTTCTCTTGAGAGTATATTAGACCTAGACAGAAACTTATACTTTTTAAAAGCAGTTTGACAACCTGGAAGTAGAAGTAGAGAGCTTGTTCAGTGGAGGCCACCTTTATCCGAGGAGATGACAAAAACTTGCAGTGGCTCAAGATGCAAGATATTCCAGGGTAGAAGCAAGTTCCCTGTGGACATGCATAAGGGCAGATGAAGGTTTGAGGGAAGGTTGAAGGAGGTTCTCTTTAAGAACAAAGGGCAGCTTCTGGGCACTTTGTGGGATAGAGATAGAACGTCAGATGATTGTGGTCAGAAAGGTAGAGTTTTGGGAAGTGGACTTGGCCCAGTGGTTAGGGCGTCCGCCTACCACATGGGAAGCCCGCAGTTCAAACCCCAGGCCTCCTGGACCTGTGTGGAGCTGGCCCACATGCAGTGCTGATGCGCTCAAGGAGTGCCCTGCCACGCATGGGTGTCCCCCACATAGGGGAGCCCCACACAAAAGGAGTGCGCCCTGTAAGGAGAGCCGCCCAGCTCGAAAGAAAGTACAGCCTGCCCAAGAAAGGTGCCGCACACATGGAGAGCTGACACAACAAGATGGCACAACAAAAAGAAACACAGATTCCTGATGCCTCTGATAAGGATAGAAGCGGTCGCAGAAGAACACAATGAATGGACACAGAAAGCAGACAACTGGGGGGGGAGGGGAGAGGAGAGAAATAAATAAAAACAACCCCCCCCCTCATATTCCCTAAAAAAAAGAAAGGTAGAGTTTCACAGATGGAGACCATGGTGCGGTGCACTGAAGCAGTTGCTAATGAAGATGACATCTACACTGGTGATTAGATACAGGGAGATGTATATGAAGGTTACTAGAATAAACATGGGCAAAGGAACCACAATATAAGTGGTGATTTTGAGTTTGAGAAGATGATGAGGGAAGAAAATGGGTGGAAAGAAAGGCCATAAGGCAGGTCATGCCAGAATGTGGATAGGTTGAGGTCTGTGCTAAGGAATTAAATGGGCAATGAGCAACAGAAAAAAGATCATGCCCATTAAATAGAATGTGACTCCAGAAGTGGTTATGGGAGATGAGAAATTTGGAACTTGTTCTCTTGGCCTTGTGGTTAGTCTTCACTGCAAGAGTTGTGAGGTTCATTAGCCATATGAGATCTAAGCCCCCTTTCGATTTAGAGGTGGAGTGGACATCACCATCCCAGGGTCCTCAGTATGGAGGAATAAAATATGGATTAGAGTGGACATACTGGCATTCTATTATAGAACTATGGTAACTCTAGCAGTGGAAGAAATTGTGTCATTGATGTGGAGACAGAGGCCATGGGAGTTGCTGAGGGCAGGGAGAGGGAAGAAGAGGTGTGATATGGGGGCGTTTTCGGGACTTGGAGTTGTCCTGAATGATATTGCAGGGACAGAGGCAGGACATTATATATCCTGCCATAACCCACTGAATGTACTGGGGGAGAGTGTAAACTACAATGTAAACTATAATCCATGTTGTGTAGCAGTGCTCCAGAATGTATTCATCAAATGCAATGAATGTGCCACACTGATGAAAAAGGAGTGGGGGTGGGGTGGGGAGTGGGTATATGGGAAACTCTTATATTTTTTTATGTACCATTTTTGGTGATCTATGTATCTTTAAGAAAAAGACCAAAAAGAGTTGTGAGGTATATTAGTCAGCCAAAGAGGTGCCGATGCAAAATACCAGGAACTGGTTGGTTTTTAAAAGGGTATTTATATGGAGTAGGACCTTACAGAAAGCAGGCCATAAAGCATAATTTACTTCCCTCACTGAAATTGTTTTTTCCCTTGTTGGAGCAAGATGGCTGCTGACACCTGTGAGGGTTCAGGTTTCCTGGGTTCCTCTGGGCTCAGCTTCTCTAGTTCCTCCGCAAGGGCAGCTGTAGACTATGAGCCTCTCTAGACTTTGCCTTTCTCCACAAGGGCAGCTGTAGACTATCAGGTAAATGGCTCTGAATCTCTACCTGGGGTTTCTGCTGTGTCTCAGGAGCTGTCTTTATGCCTCTGTGTTTTTCTCCTGGCTCAGGTCCTCTCTTCCTGGGTCTTGCTTCTCTTTCCTCTGTGAGCTTACTTCCTGGGGCTCCAGCTTAAGACTTCAGCATCAAACTCCAACATCAAAAACTCAATTCTGTCCTTTGCCATGCCTTTTATCTGTGAGTCCCTACCCCTTGGTAGGTGGGGACTCAATGCCTAATGATGTGGCCCAATCAGAGCCCTAATCATAACTTAATCATGCCCAGGTACAGACCAGATTACAAACATAACCTAATATCTATTTTTGGAATTCATAACCATATCATATCATGTACCAAATGGTACATGAGGGACGTAGTGTTACCTGGAAAACTCAGTGGCAGTTAATGTCAGCAGGTCAAGGAAAGCAGGAGGAGATAATTTGAGGACCAAGGAAAGTTTGCTCTTATTAGAATTAAAATTTCCCAACAGGTTTGGGAAAGTGTTGAGGATAATAATTTCTAGCCTTGGCTGCACAATAGAACAGCTTGCAGAGAATTAAAAGACCCCAAAACCCAGGTCAATTAGAATCTCTGGGGGTGGGACCCTCGTGTGAATCTTTTCTAAACCACCCCAAGGGATTGCTCTGTGCGGTAAGAGTGAGAGCTGCTGATTGGGGAAGAGTATAAGACACAAGTGGGGTGGGCCTAAAGAAGGAAGGGTTACTTGGGAAGGGGGAGGCAAAAGATATTTACAGATAACAGGGAGAAGAAAAGCAGATAGGTAAGAGAGAGACCAGAGGGGAACATTAGCAGGCAGATTGCCAGGAAGACAGAATTTAGGTCATGAAGTGCCTTTTTGAGTTAATCAGCCCCAGGTTTCCAATTCAAATGTGGATGTGTGGCAATATTGGCGTGACTGAACTAATTGTTTCTTCATATGCTAGATAGACCATTTATCTATAAGTAGAATTTTGGTATTTCTGGATTATTAAAAGGCCATGAGGTGCAAGAATGCCTCATCCATTATTCATTTTTGTTTCAGACTAAGTGCTGGATCTCCAGATGCAGAGAATTTATAAATGTCTATTTGGAAGGTGTTGACCATGCTACAAACTGTTCTTGGGTTGTTTTTCCTGCTTTAAGCCTATTCATCGGTCTTTCTCGGTATTGACAATTTGTATCTTTTTTCCACTAAGTAAAAAATCAAAATTATTGCTAAACTATTAACTTTTTGTATGGATTTGTGTGTGTCTTTTGGGAAGGGAGGTAAAGGATGACTTTATTTAAGAACCATGTAGGTGAATAGCAATTATTCATATTAAACACTACAAACATTATATAAGTCTTCAACTGTGTGTGTTTCACAATGACTTTTGGAATTGTTAAAAAGATTTGTCTTAATCAGACCCATAGCTCCACCATAGATACAGTTTTCCCTAAGAATTTAAAGCTTAGAATGCTTTCTATCCTAATAAGTGCCTTAGCAGGATCACATTTGCGGGAAATATAAAGCAAATATCCTTAAGCTGTATGCTACACCTGTGTGTTCATAGCATTTATTCAACATTGGAAAACCCTGCAGGCTCCACCAGCAAAACATACTGAGCAACTGGCCACATCTCATGTTGCCATTCTTGTCCCCTCTCATCTATTCTTTTGAGGCCTGCTTCCCAGTGGACCCAATTTGCAACACTCTGTTTTCATGACACAGAACTACTTCTGGATGGAAGCTCCACAAGGAAACACTGACACTAGAAACATTTTTTTCCCTTGACTACTGTAGCTGTTTGATATTATTCATGAATTCCAAAAAGAGATATAGATTATTTTTGTAAACTGGTCTGTTCCTCTGGGCATGATACCCTTTGATTGATTTAAATTAAAAGGTTTTACACTTATATGATGAAATCAGGTTTCATCCAACCATGTCAAAAGGGCATGTAGGGTTGAATCCCTGCCCCCTTGGTGGGCTATATAAACAGGCGCTCAATCAAGGAGACAGAAGCAGATATACAGAGGAAGAGAGACAGTTCCGTAGATACAGCAGAGAGATGAGCCATTCGCCTGATATTTCGCAACTCTGAGAAAGCCCTGGAAAGAGAGATGAGCCCTCCAGCCTACAGCGGAGATCGAAGGAGCTGGTACCATGGAATTTTAAGAGAAAAGAGGAAGGCTGAATCCTCGCAGACATCGCTTGCCATCTTGCTTCAACATGTGGCAAATAACTTTGGGTAAGAAACCAACCTTGAGTTGGACTCTTTAAGACCTTGTAACTGCAAGCTTCTACCCCAGATAAATGCCCTTTATAAAGCCAACTGATTTCTAGTACTTGCATCAGCACCTCTTTGGCTGACTAATACAACTAACTCGACACAATTTTCTCCTGCATCTCCTCACACATCCTTCTAGAGCAACTTTGTTGGCTGCCCTGCCCCTCTCCTGCAAAGGCAGGGATCCTCTTGGTCCTTATACTCTGAAGTGTTGTTCTTCAAGCAACACAGCTGAGAGTGGAGAGCCTGGACTGTAGCTTGCTTTCTCCACTTAATAGCTGTGTGACGTTGAGCAACTTACACTTTCTGTGCCTTGGATTGCCCATATGTAAAATGGAGACAATAGTGTCTTAAAGTGCAGTTATGAAGATTAAATGATTTTATGTGACTGATTCAGAATCTTTCCCTGCATGGAAGAAGCTCTCAGCAATGGTCATTATTTTTCTTATCATTTTCTCCTTCCACCCTCTCTTGGTTTTCTCCCTGATCACTGTGGATGACAAATATCCCCATGATATAGTTGTTTCCTGAAAACTAGCAGGATCTGCTCTCTGTTCTGAAAGCCACATCCGTATTTCTAAATGTCCTGTGGGCATCTTTGTTAAGATGTCAATTCCTATTTCTAACTCAGTATTCCAAAAGAAAAGGCATCATACACACAAACAAGCCAAAGCTACTGCCCCCTGAGTGTGCTATTGTTATTTAGATGCCGAACCATGAATTTCTGCCTGCACGTTCTGTCAGTATGACCAGGTCCTTTAAAGTTACACATGCAGGATCTTTCATATCTGCCCAGCCCTCTGTCATCATGCCAATCAACCCACCTTCTCCGTTAACTTGACTTTCTTTTTCCATCGAAATCAGGCTAATCTTCCTAAAGTGTATCTACAGTCATGTTTTTCTGCTGTTTAAATTTCTCCAGTGGCTCTCTATTAACCCAATAAAATAATCTCAACTTCTCTCTCTGGCAGTCAAGGTTCATCACAATAAAACTCCTACCTATCACTTTAGGCATCGAACCTGTATTTACTGTTCCCTTCTGTGTTCCCTCATGCTGTTCCCTTCACATAGAACTGGGGTATTTTTTTTTCATTATTGCTGGTCAAAATCCTTCCTCCCTTTAGTGCCAATCTCAAACGTTAGCTCCTTTTCAGATTTCCTCAAAACAGTATAATACTTCCCTCTCTTGAACTTCCATCGAGTTTTCCATCTCATGTATGGAAATTATCACACTCTGACATGTCTCATAGTCTTTGGCGTGCCTCTTTCATTCCTCCTTCTAGATCATAAGCTCTTCAAAGGTACTCACTGTATCCCTTAACGCTTCAAATGGGATAAAATGAACAGCAATCATAGCACCAGGAATTAAGCTCATTTATTCTGCAAAGCAGCAGCCTGTTGTCAAATACTAACCCTCTCCCTCACAGCCCTCATAAAAAGAATGGGAAAGCATATAAATGAAGTAGCACACCAGAGGAACATAGAGTTTGAGCAATTACGCCAATTCCTTTTACAGGAAGAACACAGCTGAGATAAACATGGAAGCAGATTATTTACCTTCCTTGAATTTTGCTGCCAAATTCTTCCACTTCTAAATTTTTCATTAAAAGAAATCAAGGAAGGTAAACAAAAGTGGCCCTTGGGATGGACTAGCATCAAGGAAACAGCCCATATATCAGTGTGGCCTCAGAAATATGTCGATTCAAACAAAACCACACAAAACTGCATCTTGTGGAGCCAAACACATGTGTTCTTGTGCTGGGGTGCAGGCACGCATACACATCACCTCTACTGGGGCTGCTGCCACGTCAAAACTTTGCTTCAAGGTGAAGGTGAAGAGGGAGGGTCAGGCAGAAGCCGCTTACCTGGAGGGCATCCTGGGTGTCGTCGAGACAGTAGACTCTGACACTGTATTCTAGAGAGGAGCAGCAAAGAGGGCCGAAGATGGCGAGCTTGAGGCGCTTGGCGGCTGCTTTGGTGGTGGACTGCCCCACCAGGGTGTAGGTGCTGAGGTTCTCGGTGAGGATGTGGCAGGCCTCTGGGTCCAGCTGAATGTAGCAGGGGGTTGTGAAGTTTTCCTCTCCAACCACCACCACATCCTGAGGAACAAGAGGGAAAGGTCCGTGGCTAAGCCACCAGGCATGCCTGCCAGCACTGTGGGAGGTGCGGTCAGCAAAGCCACAGAAGCAGGGGCTCCGACCAAAGCTTGCTTGGGACTGGGAAAACTGAACTGAGACATAAACTGCTCTGGCCTCCCAGGAACAGAGCAGGATCTCTTCTCCTAAGTTTGAATTAAAATTTTCTTGCCTTTTTTTTCTTTCTTAGGCTTTATTATATGTCTATTTCCATTCTTAATTCTCTCCCTTTCTTCTCTTGTTTTTAATTTTCACTAATGGTATTTTTCATTTAGATGCCTTTTATTTAACATTTTCTGATCTTCTGAGAGTCGACATTACTGGAATCTAAATAAAAATCCAAAAAAAGTTAATTATGTCTCTAACTTCAGTGTACCTGAGTTTATCTGCTTCTCAGAAATTGTTTTATTTTCTAAATATCTTTTTTTAATTTAAAAAGTCTTATTTAAATATATATATATATATAATTTTAATTTCTTAATTTTTCCCTAAAAAGTTATACATGTAGAAAATTTTCAAAGAAATTTTGGTATTATGCAATATTATTCTACTATCTCTTTTTCTCTAACACTCACCTGCTAATTACTTCCTAAAGCAATATACTGCTTTTCTTAAATAAAATTGGCTGCTAAACTCTAAGGAAAGCATGATATGGGAAATTCAATGCATAAGACACTTTTCTTTTCCATTTTTCATTTACATCATTAAACATTACATCATTTTAGACTTTGATGATTTTAACCAAGTTACATATTCGATCATGTTTTAATTTATCCAAATGTCTCAGGTCACCCTAGAAATAATTGGAAAGACCACATATAGAATAACAAACCAAGAGTCCCAATTTTAAACACCTCCCAGGGTAGCCAGGTAGCAATAATGTGTGAAGCGAGTAGGCAGAATACAACAAGGAACGGTGGTGACTGTGGCTAAAGAGATGCAAGCCTGTCTAAGGAGCCCAATCTCTGCTCAGCTTCAGCTTCTGCAGTTCAGGCCCAGTGTGGATAGATCCCTGAATATTTCAGGAAAAACTGGAAGGTCAATTTTATGTGAAATCTTTTCATTAATTCAAATTTGAAAGAAAATATCATGCAGGCAAATGAAAACACACATGTGGGAATGAAGTAGCCTCTGCATTAGGTTATCTCTACAGAAGCAGGAACTCTATCTGTTTTGTTTCCCACTGATTCCAGGACTCTACTCATAGGGAATGTATCCCTGGCTCATAGTGAGTGCTCAATAGCCATTTGTTGAAAAAAGAGAATGCAAGTCTCTTAATAAGTTCAGTCCTCGGGGCTGGAAAAGATATGAAAGAAGTAGCCACCTCAGGCAGTTATTTATTAGATAGACCAAGAAACATTATCTGAACTATAGAATGAGCTATGTTCTCACGGCATCAGTGAAATAATTTCTTCAACCAAACCTATACCTGGAGAGGAAGCTCAAAGTGCAAAGGAAAAAGAGAGAAAGAATCTCTGTGCTGCCAGATTTATTCCAGTCCAAAAGAACACCTAGAAAGAAGCTGCCTTGTTACAAAATCAGCAGAAGGGCAATGCCTCAGACATCAACTTGTGAGTGCATGTTACAGAAAGCCTCCTAGATGGGGCTGGGAATAATTATGGTCCTTGTCCCCAACACTCAAAAGTATAAGGATGTTTTCATAAGTCTTCTTCTACTCACCTCAGGTCTTTCCCTTTATTTTATTGTTGTTGTTGTTAGTCACACCCAGGAATGGTTGGGGCTATTAGGGTTTGGAGCGGAGAATCATGTAAACAATTTAGAATCATTTTAGATTAAGACTTTGGGATGTTTTCCAGATAAATCATTTATCTTAAAGGAATTTAAGTTAGATCTGGTTAAGTCTGGTGTTTGCTCAATGTCATGTGCATCCCTTGACTCCACTCCTGGACTTCAGGTCCTCTGGCAGACAGCAATCGCCCCACATGGCCAAGAGTAGAACATGTCTATGGAGAGGCAATTCCTGTTAATTCCAGTGCCCTGCTATTATTTTTCCCATAACATATTCTATTTTTCCTAAAATACTAGGGGTGTACGTCATCATATAAATTTTTCTAACAATTCCTTTCCTGAGAAAGAATTCCTAGAATAATCTAAAATTTTAATCTTTTATTTCCCATTTAAAAAACAGACACTTTTTATTCAAGGGATGATAAAGGAAATATTCCAGTGTTTTTTGTTTTTTAGATATTAGATTTTAGAATCTTCATGGTAAATATACCAAATGCTTTTGCAGTTATCTTTAGATGCTAAGTGAAGGGTTCTGCTGTAAATGGAATGCCAAGACGCAAATTCCTTTCTTCATTCTAGCGGCCCTTAGGAGGCACACCCTTTCTGCTTTCCCATACTACATTTAGAAGAATTCAATCCTATGTACGTATCTGCAAACGTCTAACGTTTTCTGACCTAGAGGCAACATTCCTCGACACACAATTAAAACAAAAAAAAACAGAGTTTCCGTTCCCAAAAATAGTATGTATATTCCACAAAGGAACTTGTTCAAAGACTCTTAAGTGCATTTTCCATATTAGTTGGTTAATGGTTTATTCCCATTTTCTTTGTGTCTTGGTCAGAAGATAAAGCATTCAGAAACTGAAGTCTCTTTCCCCATCTCACCTCCACCTCTCTCTCTAATTTAGAGTGTGAACTAAAATTCCATCCTTTTTTTTTTTTTACTTTCAATGTTAAGGACTTCCCATCATGGGAATGCTTATCTTCAGGGATTGCCCATACATTTCATCTTTATAACAACAGAAACTCACCTCCCACTGCCCCTGTGCTGCCTGATTCTTGAGCTGTATCTTCCAGTCCTCAGTACTGGGGTCTGCACAGTGATGCATGGTGAGAATGACGGGGCGGGTCAGCAGGGCTCCTGGAGGCCCACAGCTCACCACGGGGGTCAGGAGCGTCTGACTGTCTTCCATGGGTGGCCTGACAGGAGAGAAGAGAAATGCATCAGAGTTGTTTCCATCGCATTTGGGGACTCTGAACTCTTTGGGATCTTAGATCTAAAGTTGTACAAAGAGTTCAAACGCTTTCCTCTTAGAGATTTTTTTTGTGGGGTAAGGGCAAGTGAGGCAGAATTAAATGGGAAGACATGCTCTTTCTCCTAAGACTTTGATCTTGCAAGATTTGAGGGCTTTATGATAAGAATGAGCTTTCCAGCATCTCTTTGATCCCCTTACCTCAGCCATAGGTCTACCTCCGAATTCATGTAGAGATACTTGTAGGACGAATTGAGATGGAACAGAGTCCTTGTGAGGTTATATAATCATCTTTTCTGATAATACTTGCCATTGGTCTCACAGTGTTTTAAATATTTTCAAGTTTCTAGGACCTAACTGACAAACACTTCCAAAAAAAAAATCATCTCAGAATGAGGACACCCTAGAGCTAAATTGCATCCCAATGACTTTCAGGAATCATGCAGGCTAGTACAGAAAACTCATTCTTTTAAATCTGACCAGACTTGTGTTTCTATAGCAATTTAAAATGTTTCCTTCCTACTTCTATACTACATACTCAAGAGACTCTGAGCAGGAAGAACCTCAAAATCCAAATTCTTTATTTTCATGTTTTTCATTTTAAAGTTGCTTTAAATACTTTTCCTAACAAGAGTGTAATTAACAAGGAAGTGGATAAATTAACCCAATCTATCGTACAGTAAGTTCTAGTGCTGGAATGAAAACCTCTCAACAATACTCAAATACTCTGCCAAAACAGGGTGGCTTAAAACAAAAAAAGATGTAGAAAATTTTAGAGGAGGAAGAGCCCTCGGAAGCCATCTAAAACCCCTTTCACCCAAAGCAGGAATCTCTCTAGAACATGACTGACAGGGGCTTTAAACACAGCTGGAATTGCAGTCCACTGCTACTGAGGGCTCATCTCATTGATTATTAACTCAAATTTACAAAATATTCTTACTTGCAATGAACAAAGTAAGTCTTCCTGAAACTTCTCTTCACATATTCTGGACCTGCTTTTTGTTTTTCTTTGGCATGAGAGCCTTTCAAATATTTGGAGACTGTTACATGTCTCTACAAAATCTTCTTTATTCTACATCACGCATCCTCAATTTTGTAAACTTCAACTAGAAAAACATGGTTTCCGGATCTCTACCTCCATTTCTATTTGATTGTCTCTTGGTGTTTAATGTCCTTCTTAAAGTGGGACATCATGAAATGACTATACTGCCCAAGTAGACAGTACAGGGGGACTGCTATTTTCTTCATTTAGAGTATGTAGTTATATTAATGCCTCACAAAATTGTTGCCTTAGATTATTCTCAATCAAGTAATTATTTATAAATATTATTTAGTATGCTTGAGTTAGATAGGAAGATGGAGATCCTATGGTTAAGCATCTCCTTTTGACATAAGGCAATGAAATCCCAAAGAGGTGAAGTAATTTGTTAATGCTAACCGCGCTAAGTATTGTTAACATGAAAGGCTTTTAAGCTAAGTCTCTGTAGTTCTGTGGTTGTAATGATAGCTTTGAACCTATGCATAGAAATTTATATTTAGCTACTTAATTTCACATTAATAGTTTCAGGGAAAATTTCAGTCTATCTATTTCTGAATGCTGTATCTTTCCTTCCAATACTGGCTATTTTGTCTAGTCTTTCATCCTCCATAAATCGGATATACCTACCATTTATATTCTCATTCCAATCACTGATAACACTGTAACATAAGAATAGGCCAAGGACAGAAACCTTTTCAAGGACATCACTCAAAACCTCTTTCTAGTCTGTCATCAATACTTTGAGCTACTTAGTTAAACCAAATATAAACCCATTAAAATGAACACTGTCCAGTACACATCTTTCCATTTCATTCACAAGGGTATTAAAGGGGACATATCAAATTCCTTTATAATTGCAATGGCTCCTTGAAATGGATTTTTCTTTAGCCTTTATGTATGGCTTATATATCATACTTGCATAATCTAGAAGTTAGTTTATTGTCTATGACCTTTCTTTCATATAACATTCAATGAATGATGATAGTTATTATTATTTTTAATATTGTTGGTAGGTGATTCTTCATGGAGCTCTCAAATTTCTGCATGTTTTGCAAGTCAGACACTGACTGCCCTTGGTTCCAGATTCTCTTTGGTTGTACAGCTACAGAAGATAAAGTCAGCCTCTACCTCTGGAATAAAGGATAGGCAAGCTTACTTACTATTATAAAGATTTAGGTTCCCTAAAACTCAGGGTTCCCTTACTATAATGCACCCACTAAGTATAGATGTCATCTGGCCCTCTTTGCCCTTTTGAAATAGGGGCTCAGGAATCTGTCACAAAAATGATATTCTGGCTAGTGCTACTGCTGTGAGTAATAAACTGTTCTTCATCTCTGACCCAGGAGACTTATGTCATCAATTAGCACCAATGAAACTGTGGCAGGCTAACTTGTTAGCTCACATCTAAGGTAAAATCTTAGATCTTTCACAGTTGTTGACAATTATTATTATCAATTATAGGGACTCAATTTAATTTGGCATGTTTTTCCCTTAATAAACCGTTGTTATCACTGCTTTTTCTTTTATTCTAAAATTTCTTCAGGACCTCACCTTTTCTTTTTTCATCTTTTCTTTTCTCTGTGTTCTTTTCTTTTTTTCACCATTTTAGAAAATTAAGTTAATTTTTACCGACTTTCAGTCTTTTACTATCTTCTTCACTCTGAATAATATCAGTTTCCTCCATTAAATCTAATGTTATTGGGAAACGGACTTGGCCCAGTGGTTAGGGCGTCTGTCTACCACATGGGAGGTCTGCGGTTCAAACCCCGGGCCTCCTTGACCTGTGTGGAGCTGGCCCATGCACAGTGCTGATGCACGCAAGGAGTGCCCAGCCACGCAGGGGTGTCCCCCGTGTAGGGGAGCCCCACGCGCAAGGAGTGCGCCCCGTAAGGAGAGCCACCCAGTGTGAAAAGAAAGTGCAGCCTGCCCAGGAATGGTGCCACCCACACTTGCCGTGCTGCTGATGACAGCAGAAGCGGACAAAGAAACAAGACACAGCAAAAAGACACAGAGAACAGACAGCCGGGGAGGGGGGGGGGGGAATTAAATAAATAAATAAATCTTAAAAAAAAAAATAAAGTTATTTAGGTACCTGGAAATGTACTTATATTTGGAGCCATAAGTTTATTAGCACGAGCTTGGGACCTCATCATACCCCTTTTATGCCCTCGTTCTTCATTTCGCTTAACCCAGCTTGTCTTCTCTTAGAACATGAGTGCAGTTTTGTTTTAATTCTGCCATAGTTAATATTATACTATCTGCCCTAAGCAATGGCCTTGTTCTTGCTTGATTCTACTTCTCCTACAATGGGGGGAGAAAAAAAAAGAAAAAGAAAATGCAATAACTGCAGTTTCTGAAGCATTGGTACTCCTACATTTTTAGTTACAAGTGTGCCTTGAGAAGTTAGCATTAAAAACTTCTAAGGAAGAAAACTAAAGTGGAATCCATTTCAAGTGGTCCTTGCAATGTATTTGGGGATTGGAAACATCTGTCTCTCAGTCTGGCGTTAGCAGCCGGTGCTTGAGGCAGGAAGGAGGAGGGGTTCCTCTCATCACTGAGTTGGAACAGAAGGGAGAAGACTCCCTGCTGGGTTAGGGAGCTGTCAGAACTGTGCTCTCCATGCACATCCCTGGCATGCAATATTGATGGGCACCATTCTTGGAGGAAAGAAAGAGGAGTAGTAGGTGTCAAAAGAATTTATTAACCCAGTGAGGTGCAAGAATGTAATGAATAGGGAAGTGGTGAAGTGGAATTCATAAGAGGGAATGAAAACCAAAGAAGAAATAATGATAAGAATCTTTCATGTGTTGCCCAGATGAAGGAAGTTATGATGATATTGGAAACAGTTCCAAAGATACATGGAAGCAGTGACATAGGGAAGGTAAGAAACCTAAAGAGAGAGTATCTAAATTCACATTTCCTTTATTAATATAAAGGGAAGATATTAAAACACATAAAATAAAAGAGTAGGGAATAAATAAAATTCAATATTTTGGAGAAAGGGCGTCACGCCTTTACATCTAAGTTATTCCAACAAAAATTTCATATCATAGAAGATATGAAAATGAATACAGAGCAAAAACTAGCTGCAGAAGCAGGAATTAAATAGAAATTCAGCAATGAACAATAATTATAAATTTAAAGGCCTTTTAAAGTCCAACAAGGATAATATCATGGCAGATTTGGGGTGAATTCTGAGGTCTCTAGGATGAAATTCCAGAGAGAGGGCTATTTTCCAATCCTTTGCTTGTTATTAATGGGGAGAACTTCTACACAAAAGTGCATAATTTACAAACACTTTCATATAAGTAATTTCATTTGCTTTTCACAGTACATCTGTAGGATAGTTAGGGAAAGGATAGTATAGTATAGTATAGTATAGTATAGTATAGTATAGTATAGTATAGTATAGTATAGTATAGTATAGTATAGTATACCTCTTTTTCCAGTTGAGCAAATTGAAATCTAGCAGAGTTAACCCACTTTTCCAAGGAAACAGAACTAGTCATCAACAAAGCTAGATGTTTTTCATTTGTTTTTCATTCCCTCAACAAAGCCTAGTCATATGGTTTCTTTCACACAGTTGTGTACTTTGGTTTTCTTATATGGGTTTAGGGCCTTGATAACTATTTCTGTCTGTTTGCTAGAGCAGGTTCAAAATTCTTTCTTGAGGAGAATCTATCTCTATCCACGTGTGTGGAGGAGAGGCATCCTCTATTAACACATGTCTTTTGGCAGGTCCCTCAGGATGACAATCCCACCCTAGGCTTAGCTGCCTTTTAAAGCATACAGCTTCACACACAACTGGCAACTTAAAACACTTGCACTCTAGATACCTGGCAGGGAATATCTCACTTACTTGTTATCAAAAACTCAGTGGAGTAAAATACCACCATTTCCCTGGACAGGCCAATATCTATGCCTAGATTTATCCAGGTCAGATTTAAGCATTGTGACATGGACTGAATTACTGAATCTTTGTGTAATTATTTTACTAAATTTGGCTGTAAACCACCTCGAACCTTACATCATCTACCTACATTACACAACAATAAAAGAACTAGCCATCTCAAACTTGTGTTTTTAATTTTTTAAATTTTATTTTAAGGATGCCGTTCATTATACTAACGAAAGATGCAATTGAGCTTCTTCTGGATGTGTTTTTTTCTTCATGGACACATGGATCTGTAACTTAAAAGCCTCCTTTCTTGAAAGCTTTGCAATAATAAATTCATGATGGATTTCCAGGAAGTGTACTGGAAATTACGTTGAACATTTTTATTCTAACTGTTTATCTGAATTTATCTTGTCTTTTCCAGTCTTATTTTCCCCATTTTGTCATCTTCTTCTCATTTATTTATTTTACAGTTTTTGCTTCCATCGAAAAGAATATGTTCTCATAAACAACTTTGAATCATTCTTTTATAAGTATGATTTCAAGAAATAGATACTGTAGAGAACAGTGAGAGAATAAGATTTAAATATACCAACTCTCACCACACCCACACCTTTAGTCTTTTTATAGCTATTCCTTCAAACTGAGGCATGTGAGAATCATGAATGAGAAATGAATTTCTACCTTAAAAAGAGAAATATCACCGAGTTTCACTAAGAATAATATTGTCAACTGCTCTTTTACAAAGTTACAAATAATAACATGTTAAAATAAATGAAAACTTTTCCTATATGAATATGCATATAAAGACATTTTGGCCCTCTTTTATTATATTCAGTTCCTATATATGATAGATTTAATTACCTCACCACCAACTCACCCCTTAGGCCCCTTCTACGGGGGCTTCACCGCCGCCACCACCCAAAGAAAAAATCTGAAAAGACCACCAACATCCTCCAGTTCACAAATTCATGTGACTTTTTTTATGGTTCTGCCTCTTCACATTTTCATTTTAATTACACCTCTGTCACTACCTTCTCCATCTTGAAATTCTCTATCTTTGACTTTTGGGATACCGATTTAACTGTGGTTTGTTCATTTATCCTTCCAATCATTCATTCCTCCATTCGAAATATTTATTGAGGATCCACTATATGTCAAGCACTGTGTAAGGTGCAATTTATTTATCTGACTTAACCTTACATGTCTTTTTCATTCCTCACATCATACTCAAACCTTAAATATTAGTATTTCCCAGCTGCTTCCCTCAGCTGTCTTCTTTCCACCTTTGCATTTTCTTCCTCAGAGGTTCCACTCACTTTTGTGATTTTTGCATCTCCTGCACACGTTCTACTTGCATACATTACAGTAAGGTGAGGTGAACACATCTGAATCTGAACTGGTCCATTTCCCCCTTGAGTGAGTTGCCAATGCTAACCTCTTTCATTGCTTTCACAATTCTTATTTGATCCCTAAATGTATTCTTTGTGACTTTTCCTTGCCTTTGCGTCCATCTAGCCAGTTGTTATTTCCTATCCATTCTGAAATATATTTCATTTTCCGTTGTCCTCATAGACAGAGACCTTGGTCATCCCTTCCTCTGCTCATACCTAGCTTATTTCTATAGTCCAGATAGTCACCAGGCCTTCAGCAAGCCTGATGTTCCTCCTACCGATTCATCCCACATTCTGTACCAGATCAATCTTTAAAAAGCCCTGCTATTATTGTATCACTGGGCTGTTCAGAAAACTTCTGCAGCTCCCTACAGATTACCAAAAAAAAAAAAAAAATTCCTCTTTATCTTTTTATTTGGCATTTCTAAATTGATTTTGTGTTCTTTTGATAAAATTGCCCAGCGAGTGCAGAATACAGAGGAAAGGGAAAATTATCTTTCATATCTTCAATTCAAATTGTTTTTCAATCAGAACTGACAAAGGGCAAAAATTCAGTCTGAGTCAGAGTCATGTTTTAAAAACTGCTATGAGAAACACAGCAAAAAGGCCGACATTAGCACCATTCATCATGGAAATCGTATCCGCAGGGGGAAGCAGAGGTTTTGCAGCCTCTTTGGGAGATCTGTAAAGCAGGAGAGGTAGAAAGCGTGAACGCAGCTTCCTGACTCTGCCCTCCTGGGTAAGAGACGGCTGCGCCCATCTCTGTGGCTCATTTAGGCTCTGCTTATTTGCCATTCGGGACTTTCTCTTTGAGCATATTCAGTAATGATAAGGCCCCTCTTGTCACATTCACTATGCCACATGTAATTAAGTTCACGCCTCCCTTCAGACAATTCAACAGCAGCAGATGACCAGCTGGATACGGCCCAGCTGGAAATACTCTCAGTTTTGGATGAGATAAAGGGACCCAGAGAGAAGGAAAATTAAGACAAATGATAAGATTTTTCCTACAAATGCCTTGAAGTAACGTGCACTCCTCCTGATGTCCTCCAAGTGTCTTCTCCCAAAGACATTCTATGTCATAATGTGTGAAGAGAAAGGACTTCAGGCGATCAATAGGAAAAATCTATGTTTAAGAACGCCCTATACGAAGGCAGAGGCTAGGTTTATATACTGGTGTGTTGGCAGCGGGATGGCATGGTAGAAAGCAAAGCAGCTTTGGGGTTAAATGACCCTGGGTTTGAGTTCTGTCTCCCTCAGTGATTAGCTGTGAAACCTAGAGCAATGCGGCTGAATTTGTCTGAGCCTTAGTTTTTCATCTTTAAAGCGGAACCAATCATACTTTGCAGAGTTGTGGTGAGGATTCTATGAAATTAAAAGTGTACAGAGCAAACCATAGCTATCCTTTATATTGCTATTATATAGTCTAGCACATTCTTGTCATCATGTTTTTTCTAACGAAAACACATCTAGTGTACCACAGAATATTAGCAGAGAGGACATTTTCACTTATTTGAGACAGTTATCTTGTGTTGTGTTTCACAGTTTCCTCCTGCATATTTTTTTCCTTTTGAGATCTTGAGGTTTCTCTGGCCTCATTCTTATAAACAGAATCAAATTCTGATGGAAAATATGAGCCCATGGGCACCTCACTGCTTCTCAGCATACAGCACAAGCCAGGAACTATTTCTGTTTAAACAAAATGTTCATGTTGACAAAGGCCTTGACAGATGGACATACTCAATGCTAACCTTGACTCTGGAAAAGATAAAGGAACAAAATAATAAAACAAAGGTAACTTGCAGTTTGCTAGTGTTCATGTCTCTTAATGCAAAGGATCCATGAATGTGGCTTTGCAGAGGAAATGAAAAAAATGAATATTTGATGTGAGTAAATACAAGCCTTTCAGTGATTTTCTGTTGTTCAGATTTCAGGCATGAATAATACTCAAGGAATTTTATTACTTTCTTATAGTATTTCTGTAGGTGAAAAGACACCACCTGGGGGAAAAAGTTCCAGGTCACACAGATCATAAATACCAATATATCTGCCTGTGAGCATAATAAAAGAGCTTTTTGGCTATGGAAGAACAAAACTAAAAATAGCTGTTTTTCTGAAGATGAGAGAGGAAAGAGACAAGGTCTAATGCATTATAATGATAACCTACTTCTACATTTGTCACTCATGCTTTCTATTCAGTGCTCAGTGCTGAGAAGCCTGATCCTTTCCCCTTGGGACAAACAATGATAATTACATGCTAAGGATCTCCATTTCAATAGCACCTTTTATTTTAAGATCTCAGGGTACTTCAGAAACATTAATCAGTCAGGCCTCTAAAGCTCTATTTAACACATGCACTTCATATGGGAACTAATCAAGAAAGACCATATCTGACTTGTTAGAGGCCAAACAGAAAACTGAATTTGTCTTTCACATTACCCTTGTTATTTTTACTTAAAGTAACTTTGTTTTTGGGATTATGACATGATAAGCAGAGCCTTTTGATGAAATTTAGTTTTAATCAAACTTATACCCATTTTGAAAGGCCTAAGTATGGAATTGATAAGGATTAATCAAAGGAAGGAGGTTGACAACACTTAAGTTAAAAAAGAGCCACCAAAGGAAGAATCTGTGAGGAGGAGTAAAATGCTAGACTGGGAGGTGGGAGGGAGTGGGGGGCCAGGGGTTAAACGAGTGCCCAATTCTTTGTGACCTTTAACCCTATAATGGGAACAGGCTGGATTCCTGCATCAGGCCACATGAAGCGATGTCCTGTGCCTGCTCACCATGTCTCTCTGGACAATATATGGATCACATTTCTGGCCTTTTTTTTTTTTTTTCTGTGAATATGGCCTCATGTGCACATGAGAAAGGATCCCTGGTCTCCTGCCCATGTTCGAGATCTGCAAATGTATCTGGAGCTTCAAAGAGAAAGAGAAATGAAAATTGACCTCCACAGGGAGAAAATGTATGGGGGAAGCAAGGCACTCAAGAAAAATATATTGGGTTTATTCTTTCTGTTGTACAATTTTCCTCCAAGTCAGACACAGATAAAGTAAAGTGCATCAGAAAAAGCATATTTACCTCATATTTTCTTTCCTGTGTACAGTCACATACATTTCGTAGACTCTCCCTTGGGGAATGGCCCCAGCGGGAATCAGCAAGCTTACTCCTGAATAGAGAAAAGCAGTCACATAAGACCTATGAATCAGAATAAAGAAACTTCCAGAGAATGCCTTTGCAGCACATAAAGAGGGAATGAGATTTTGTGACCATGTCACCATAGCTGCTTCTTTTTCTCCAAATGCATATGAATATTCATAGTTACCCTACTTGTCTTTCTTACTGACCTTGTAACCATAGCTTCCTCTGAACTCTCATAGAATTACCTAAAGAAATGATGTAGTTTGTAAAATTCTTGTTTTATTTAAAGAATAGGCAGATGGTTCCACTGTTGTTTTCCTTGTAAAACAGAGGAAAACCAACAACTGCTCTTAAAATTGCAAACAGCTGTAACGATGCATCTTAAAAAAAAAATGCCCACACGATTAAAAGCCAGGGAAATGCTAACTAAAGCAGTATCAAACACATTTATTTCTGAAATATCTGGTTAGCACCAAAGTTTAGTCCAAAATGGAATAGTAATTGGTGAAGAAATTGCTTCCTCATACATAACTCTGGAGAGTGAACAACTGTTAGTTTTAGTAACACCAAGTCAAAGCATTTCTCCTTAGTTGCTGAAGGGTGCCATTTTGTAGGGCTATTGGATTAAGCTGTGTTCCAAGCTAACTGCGCCTAAAGCTGTGTTTCTCAAACTCTACCTTACATCAGAATCACCTAAGGGCTTATTAAGATCACTGGACTCTATCTCAAGAATTTCTGATTAACAAGGTCTGGGGAGGGGGGCAGAGAATTTGTAGTTGTAACAAGTTGCCAGTTGTAACAAGATGCCAATGATAGTGGTTTGGGAGTTATGCTATAAGAACCACTGACCACCATTGCAGCAGCATCACTGAGAGTGACTTGGGATGGGCAGCACTCCAAAGATGTTTGGCTTCATCATTGTATTCCAATTAAGTTCAGTTTAATTCAGATCCATAAAAACTCATGGAAAGCAAACAAACAAACAGAAAACTCACTGCATCATTTCTGAGCCTTGCACAGTGTTTGGAACTGATGTTAATAACGAGATAAAAGATAAGTGATCTTGTCTTTGAGTAGCTTATAATTTAATTAATAAGAAAACTGAGTAAACCAAATGAGCATTGGACAGTAAGAAAACTTGCCTGACCATGTTGGAAAGTCTAAAGAATAAAGAACGGAGAGTTGAGGAGGAGGAATTATTCCAAAGTCTTTGCATAAATGAATGAAATGTTGATCATTACATTCTTGAGAAGAGAATTAACGTGAGAGAAGTGGTGTTGTGGGAAGTGTAATTATCACCAGTGTGCACAATGGTTTGTTAAGAGCAAAGAGTAGAAGCAGGAAAACCATATCTGATGCTACCAAGCCCCAGTATTTTTGTTTTTAAAGGGGACAGCTGTGTATTTCATGTTTGTTATGAGGATGAAATAGAATTATGTATGCAAAGTAGCAAGAATAAGGCCTGTCACCTATTAGGTGGCTATTATTGCTTTTTCGAATGAAATAGTGTATATAAATCACTATTGCCTAGTATATAGCAAGTATATAAAACAAATTAGTTCCCTCCCTCCCACTTAAGAAGTCTTGATAATAATTCACAAAAGAAAAAGTGACAGGTATAGAAATGAAAAGGAAAGGCAGAATCCAATAAATATCCTGGGGAAAAAAACTGTCTCTGGTACAACTGTAATAGTTATGCAATTAACAAATGGTAGAGTATATTTTGATCTATCTGTTTGATGAACTCTTACAAAGATACTTAAACATCTTGTAAAGATCATACAATATCATGAGAATTAATGAGGCAGTGGTAAAAATATATTTTACGTAAAACGTGACCTCAACTATATAAAATGTATGGAAATAAACAGGAAAATGATTTTCCATTAAATATCTCAATTTTAGTAAAAGATACTTCTAAAAGTATGGGGTGAAAGATTGCCAAGGCATTGAAACGGAGGACTAAATAAAAGGAAAGATGGGTCAAAGACAACTTCATATTCAGGCTGGAAGACCAACTGTTCTGTAATTACTTGGCTTTACATATATTATTTTTAAATTTTTTATTTATTTTGTTTTGTTTTTAAAGAAGCTTAGATTATATACATGTTACATTTTACATATATTATTTTATTATGCTATGTGAAGACTTTGGGTCAAATTACTTCTCATTACTGAAATGACAAAATATTCACAATCTTGTCCAAAAGAGTTAAGGAAGCTTTATGGAGATCATTATCCCTCTTATGACCATTGGTTCCAAACCCATTCCTACTCCTGATTAAAAATAGCAAACTTTAAAATCAAACATTATTACTCATTAACTTAAGTTCACTCTTTAAGAGATTTCTGAGTCTTATATAGAGTCAGATAAACTAAATAACAAACTGAAAGCTAAATAATACCATGAAAGGACACATAATGAAGTCTGATTTTAGGTAGTTATATCAGAAGTAGGAGTGAATGGCTTGAGGTTGAAGACTTTGTAATAAAGAGTTAATAAATGAAAATTTACTGTCTATTCTGATGTCCCCTAATCATCTAAAAATTAGTATTCTGCAGTGCTTCCCGTAATAAATTGGAACTGAACAAACTGGTGTTTTCTAATTAATTTGTCCTTTTAAAGCATGATGACAACAGTGATAGCTTCTGGCTTGATGTTGCCTTCTGAGGCTCTATTAAAAGAAAGTCAATGACAACTCTAAATTATACTTCAGCAGAAAGTTGTGAGTATAATACTAGAGAACATGGTTTCAGAATTTGTTGGGGGACAATAAATGGTTTTGCTGATTTTGTCTGAAGTAATGTTTGGTTTACATTGAAAGTAGGTTTGGGTTAGAAGCCTACATTTAACTTTTCAGGCTTAATGAAAACAAAATAACAACAACAAAAGATTGTGGTACAAAAATATGTTTTCAAGCTGCATCTCGGCAATTTAAACTTTTAGGAATTACCTGAATTGGGAACAATAAGGTGACCCCCAAGGGAGTTGAAGGTGCCAAATGCGGTACAGGATGGGTCTGTCTTCCTTGCTAGACTCTGATTCTTCAGGTTGACAGCTTCATTCTCCAACAAGGATTGGGTCATCTGAGGGGATAGCTTGGATGTAAACTCAGAGAGGTCATCCTGTGGGGTGACTGCACCTGAGGTATTATACACCTTGATTTTCAGGTTAGGCAGTGGATCCAGGATTGGGGAGTTGGTCATTGGGATTTTGTCAGAGACATCATGCAAAGCGTAGACAGGTCCTCGGTACATGGCTGCAGCTGAGGTTAAGTCCGGGGGCACTGCCAGAAGATCTGAGTCAGAAAGAGAAAGGAATTCCATTCAGGCAACCTACATTATTCAGATTCCCCCTGACACTTTTTGAGCAAAAAGCAAGGCAGCTCAGCTAATACTTGGGTTATAGGTACTCTAAGGTTCTGCCAAAAGCCAGGTAATTAAATAAATATATACTTTTTATTATGGGTTACAAATAAATAGCCAAGTTCACTCTATATTTTGCCTTGACATCTATGCATTAATCCTAAGGTATTTAGCTATTTCAACAGATTGAATCTGTAGACAATGGGCCCCACTAGGTGACTATAAGATAATTGTTTCCTTTCTGTATACTAGATGTGGGTTCATCTATAAACCACTGTGTTCACAGCAATATAAGATGTCTTGTCAAACAGCAAAAAAAGGAGACCCAGGAAATCAATGAGTCAATCAATCAGCTGTCTTTTAAAAAGTTCGAGAAGTTAAAGGCAGGATTACAAAAACAATCTATCAAAGAAGAAAAAAAAAGATTTATGTATCTTGTCAATTCCAGTTTGTTATACGAATGGAATTAATACAGTAATGAATAAAACAGACTCAAGTCCCTGCCTTCATGGAGGCTGCATTCTAGCTAAATGGGATGACCTGAATTTCACTGGTTTGGAAGCCATGCAGGGAGACTGCTTACTTGCAAATACAGAGGAGTAGGACTAGGAATGTCAACTGACCTTGCCTTGCAGCCTTAATGTTTACAGGCTGAAAGCCTCCATTGAGTGCCGAAGAGTCAATAATATCAGACTCAAAGTCACGATGATTCTTCCGATAGACAAACAGGGCCACAGCTACGGAAATTGCCAGGCACACAATCACCGCTATCACAATGCCAACATAGAGCGCAACATCGTCGGAATCGGGAGCAGCTGGAGGGGAAGAATGAAACATTGGACCAACTGGTTAGAGAAATTTCCCATAGTACACATACACATTGCTATAATTTTTTCAGACAGTTATTGCCTTTTTTATAGGTTAATTTCAAATCTATTTCAAAAGCTATATAAAATGACTATGGCCTTTCAGTGGAAAATTATCTCTGATTTCTTTTTCTTTCTCACTCTGCATCTATCCACCCACTCATCTATCTTATAATTGGGCTGCATAACAGACCATTTATTACTAGGCCCATAAAGAAACTGGAGCTAAAACCATCCTGAACCACAGGAAAAACATTTTTTTTTCCACGTGGAAAAGTTTGAAAGGGGGTTTTTGAATTCACTGATATTTCTTTAAAAAACATAAACATAAACACTCTGTTAGAAATATCTGGCATGTTCTGAATCTGTATATTTAATGAACCAGAATATTTTCCTAAGTATCATTCCAAGTCATAAAATTGCTTTCCATAGCACTCTTTTCACTTTCCTCTAAATCAATGGAGGGGTGAGTGGAAATGGTATAACTAAGCAAAGCAAATATTAGTAGCAAACAGTTGGATCTGAAAGGTGTGCCTTCAGAAGACCCAGATGTGGGAAGCAGAGATTCATGCTGACAAATGTCTCTAAGCCTCGGATTTTTTGATACAGATACAGTATTATGTTTGAGAACCCTGAGTGTCTCATGGCTTCTGGTCACATATTTTACATCTGTGCTACTTATTACCAGAGTAAAATAAAGCTCTGGGTGCACCAAGTAAGATACAGGCCTGGTTCTGTGATCAGAAAGGTCAGACTACACCAGAGGGCAATTAAGCATGACCAACACACTGTAGTATGCATATGGATCTGTTTCTGGGTCAAGTAAGAATAGAATTCCTGTAAATGTTGAGACGATGCGTTGGTGACACAGGACATGTACTGATTCAACTGGAAAAGGGGATATCAGCTGATAATTAACACAAGGCAAACAAAAATAAACCTTTGCTGAAACCTACTGACATCTTTAAGTCCTCATTTTTAGTTTTCTGTGACCAAAAAAAATGTTCAGCAAAGTTAACCAAAGCTGCTCCTCTCACTGTAAAAGAGGTTGGTACTTCAGGTTTTCAAGAACATCCTAAAATTCTTTGGGCCAATTTTATATACATGTGCATTTTGGGGAAGAGATTTTTCAGATTCCTAGTGACTATGACCTCCTAGAAGTTGAGGCACATCTTTTCTCTCCATGAGTCACAACCACATGATTTATATGGTGTAATAACTCATCACGTAGATTGCCAGTGGCTCATGCAATAACCCACACTCTTGTGTCATGGAATCCTTTCTTGGCTGTATAAAGGATTCCCTACTGACAAGCACTTCATTTTTTTGAGCATTTGTATTTAATTGTTTTGCATATGAAGGGATTTTTTTTTTTCTTTTTTCTTTCCTCAAGTTTCCAGAACATTCATTTTCTCATAAATCAAATGAATTTTGACAGACATTCTCAGAAACCCAGTGATGCCCCAAATATTCTGGGTTGTGGGAGCACAGCTTTTCAAAGTTCTGCCTTCACCTTTGCTGTTGGGTTTTATTTGAGGCCTGCAGCAGGATTCTGAATGCTGGTCAGAATAGTCTGTCAAGATCCTTAATGTTTTCCTTTACCAGGCTATAATTACCTATTCAACATTTATGATTTCTAATTCAGTAGATCAACATTTTCTCAACCTTCACTTTTTAGCATTTGAACCCTGCCCTTTATCTACAGCAGCATATTTCATGATATGTTTTGTTAGTTACTGGCACTCAAGCTTTGAATAATAGACTGATGGACATTAAAAATGGCAGAGACTTGAAATGACCCTTTCTTCTCTTCAGCAGTGAAAATCTAATTTGTTTTTCATGTTAGACGATATTAGGCTCCTGTTTCCTGTGTGCACATCTGTGATCCAAAGAAAGGTAAACTTGAACTGAGGCAATAACACTAAATGATTATTCAGCAACATAAAAGCCAAACATCAGACTTACAAGAAAATCCATATTCATTCTGGGTTCTCTGTTCAGTTGAAATAGGATAAATGAAACCTTGAAAAGAAAAAACAAACAAACAAAAATGGGAACAAAATCAAATTAATGAGGGAAACAAAACGGGAAGGGTGGAAAATGGTTTAATTAAAAGAAAAGGAAAAGAAACCTATGTTCCTTTAAAATTCTGATTCAGTGCAGAATTATGATTTTGCATCTTCTGTCTGTTCTGGAGCCTCTCTAAGAATTAATAAGAAGGCAGATTGAATTTCAGAGCAAAAACTGGTCTCGAGTCACTAACTTTGGAGTGCTTAAAGTCTTTCTTTTATTGAGCATAAACTCTAATGGATCTAATTTATTTCAGACATCAAAGGTCATTAGCATATGGAAAATCCTTTTCCTTATCCTTGCCATATGCTTTAATTCCCAGGATATATTCAGTAAGGCTCTAAACAGTTTTATTTTCTTTTTTCTCTTTCTTATTTAATCATAACAGCTTGCTCTTGGCTTAATAGAAGGAAAGAAGACCTGTCGTCATTGGTCAAAGGTTAAGTATCTATTTTCTGAGCAGAAGCTGACACCGCCCACTTTCCTTCACCTCAAATCTACTTTTTGGCGTTTCTGTTGTTTTTCACCTCTCCCACCCCCCCTTCATTTAATAGGAATCCAGTAGGTGCTGCCCAGGGACTGAGCAGCTTGTCAATGAAATGGAAACTGGAGGCTTTGTATTCGGAATCATTTGAAATCAATAGGGCCTAAAGGTTATAAGGTTATTTATTTTAGGGATTCAGAGAATAAATTGGGCAAAATAAAAACCTCATTTCAACTATAAATGCAGAAATAACACTAGAAGTTTTGTTTTCCAAAATGGAAAACAAATAACAACAACAACAATAAAATGAGAAATGATTATTGAAGTGGAAGAAGGATGGGGAAAACATCCAAAAAATGTGGAACACACACTTTCTGAAATGAAAATTCTGGAGAAACTCTTAAATGTAACATGACTGGCATCCATAGTTTCCCAAGATATTCTGCAACATATGAAATACTCAAATTACATAGCACTGACTGGATTAATCAAATAGAGATGAATAGGAGACATAAATTAAAACTCCCTAGTAATATGCAAGGGTAAATACAGGGAAACTGTAAGGAACACAATTAATTGGTTCAAAATTAAAAGTCTGTAAAGCTTTGCTACTAAAAGCAACTCTAAACTGTGCTTCAGGTCGCTCATCGATAGTTTGCAGAACACTCTGTTCTTACAAGCTATTTACCTATTTTTGTGAACTAATTCTGGAGAAATATGCAGAGCTACCTTAATGAAAGAGAGGTTTGCTGTAGCACAGACAGGTTTGCTCTGAATTAATTTTTAATGCTTTATTTTAGAGCAATGATTGCAACCTCCTACTCAGTTTTATAAATATTATATTCCTTATTCCAGTTGTCTGAGTCCATGTATTAGGTTTGATTTTCATTTTTAAACACCCCTGTCTGGTAATAACCTTTTCTCCATTTGTATTCTGTGAACTCAATAAAAGGACATCTAGGGCATACACAGATGCTAGGGAAAAGGTTCTTTCTTTTTGAAACCCAAAGCCTTAAGACAAAACAAGTTCATTGCTAGTAGGGGATACCAGAAAACTATCATTTTGGTCGGGGTTGGTGGTTGGGTGATTTAAGTAGAGGGACTTCCTAAGACTTGCGGTTGAGAGGCTAGGAAATGAGTGTAAAATCGGTATTTGGGGATGTTCTAATGTTTAACCTCAAATTTTTATTAAGTTGCAACACAGGCCTACTTGAATAAGCAGAACATACAGCTATATTTTTTAAAAAAGTAGAGGTGGTGGACTTGGCCCAGTGGTTGGGGAGTCTACCACATGGGAGGTCCACGGTTCAAACCCCGGGCCTCCTTGACCCATGTGGAACTGGTCCATGCGCAATGCTGATGCGCACAAGGAGTGCCCTGCCATGCAGGGGTGTCCCCCGCATAGGGGAACCCCATGCACTAGGAATGCGCCCCGTAAGGAGAGCGGCCCAGGAATGGCGCCGCACATATGGAGAGCTAACACAAGATGATGCAACAAAAAGAAACACAGATTCCCGTGCTGCTGACAACAACAGAAGCGGACAAAGAAGACGCAGTAAATAGATGCAAAGAACAGACAACTGGGTTGGGGGGGCGGAAGGGAGAGAAATAAATAAATAAATCTTTGAAAAAAAAGAAGAAACATATTTCTATTTCTAGAGAGAAATAACATGGTATGAAATTTCTCCCTGGGAAGGAGTTCTGGGTTTTCCCTTTTATTTCTATCCTTCCAGCAGAATTCCTTTTCTTGATAGGCAGACCATGGAACAATAGAAAATAACTTTATAATTTTGATCTCAATTTTTGCCTTAATTTATGTCCATATGGACAATTCAATACATATTTTTGAGTCTGGTATTTATCTGAGCATTATCTTCTAGTCACAGGACTGGAATTCATTCACTTATTCATTCATTCATTCATTTAACAAATACTCTTGAACTTCACCGTGTGCTAGTTCTGTGTAGGCACTGAGGGGTAGAAGGAGTGGGGAAAGGATCCAGAGACAAAAGGATGGGAAAAGCTCCTTCTTTCAGGGAGCCTGCATCCTAGTTCAAAAGACAATAAGCAAGTAAACCAAATAATAAATAAGGAAATTTCAAATACTGGAAAAAGACCTTGGAAAACATAATTAAAGAAAAACAAAAAAAGAATGTGATTGGAGAAACAGGTATGGCCAACCTGATCTGACAAGATGAATTCTGAGCTGAAAGCTGAAAGTTAACAAAGAGGAAGAATCAGCAAAGCAAAGATCAGAAGGGAACAGTGTTCTAGGAGGAAGGGCCGGTAAATGTGAAAGTCCTGAAATAAAAACAGAGGAGCTGGAGTCTAGTGAACAAGTGGAGAGAGGTGGGGATTTGGGGTCAGAGGGTTGGGAACCAGCCAGATCCCATAGGCCTGGTGGTCCAGGATCAGGAGCTTTGACTTTATTCTAAGTGAAATGAAAATTCTGTGATTGAATGCAATTTTGAAAAGATCACTAGTTTCTTTAGGGATAATGAACAGTGGGGAGAACAAAGTGATGGCATTTTATGGATGGTTTCTGTAACATGGCTTTGGAGATGTTCCTCAGTTTATCAATATATTTGATAAGGTGTATGCATTTGAGGTTACTCCAAAATAAAAAAGAAACATATATTAAAAGTATAACTATTATTCTTTATAGCCAATTAGGATACATTTAGCCAAACTGTTATTTTTCTAAATGGGAAAATTTATAACAGACTGGTAGTAAGGGTACTCACCAATGATTCTGCACACCATGTTATTCTGTTATGGAAACACTGATAAAGAGTTTTAGAAGACAACCTTGTAAAGCTTTCCCAACCCTTTCAAAACACTTCTGCAACCTGCAGAACAAAAACATCACTTGCGACATTGGGAATCAGAGGAGAAAGGGATTACTGTTGCATCCCCTAAGTGACAGGAACACAGAATCACTTAAGAAAGTTTGTTTTTGCGCTTCTTCATCGGATCCATCTCTCATGGAACCACAGGGAACATTGCTCCAGCTAATGAGGTGACCCTGCTGAGAGTAGACCTCTCAATAACGAAAAATTACCTCTTCAGAGGAACACAGTGCAAAATAATTGTTTTTTGTGTGTGTCATTATCAACAGCCTGGTTCATAAGTTAGGAATTGCAGTTAACTTTCTCACTACGTGACAGTAAAGCAGACTGAGAAGGCGCTAGTTATTTGCCAAGGCAGTGGTGCATTGATTTTTTCAGGCTTATAAATATCAGTTTGAAATCCTAACTCTATTTGTTTCCTAGATATGAAAATTTGGTTCAGCTACTTAACTTCTTTATGCATCAGTTTTCTAATATGTGTAAGGAGATAAGAATACCTACTTCCATAGTTGTGGCAAAGGTAAATGAGATTTGTAAAGTGCTCACACACTGCAAGCAATCAATAAATAACAACCACATCAATATCATTACAATGAACATTACTAAACACAGTGGTTGGTAAAGACACTAAGAAGCTGGGATAGTAAAGGATTTTTCACTGGTAGGTCAGCAAAGGCTTATTATTAAATGAGTGACCTTGTTTGAGTTTCAGTTTCCCCAGTTATTACAGAGACAAGGAACCCAATTTTTTTCCTGAAAAACCACAAGCAAGGCACTCTTTTGAATACTGTGTATTCCTTCACCCTCTCTTTTTACGGGCATTTATGCCTGGCCTTTGTGGCTTCTGGCAAAGTACAGAGGCATGTTTCAGAAGCAAATTTTCAGGACCAGAGTGCAACATGATGCTGAAAGGATTTCTCAATTAGAGGAGAACGCCATTTCTAAAGAGTGTGTTGGGAAATGGGGGAAGGGAGGTGTTTTTTAGTTGCAGTGGCCTTAGCAATTATACCTAGGGGAAGCCAACCCCAGAGCAGGGCTTCAGCTTTGCGAGAGGGAATGAATGCTCATACTTTCTAACCTCATTGCTCTCGGTATTTCTAAAGAAAATTCAAAAAAATAAATAAATAAGGTCTTTTTCTGAGCAAGAGGAATAGGGATTATATGAAGTTTGACTGTGGAGAGAAACTTCAAGAAATTAAAGGAAAGAATAGTTTGAAAATGTGAAGAAGGGTAGTCTGTTTTAGCCACTGAGTTATTCCTTTTGCTAGGACAGCATGTCATCATTAGTCCAAACATCATTTTAAGAGGTCATCTAGTCCAACTTTCTTTCTGAGACTCAAAGGTGAGAAGTGCTCTTTTCAGGTCACCCAAAGCATTGAGACTGTTATTTTGTTTCCAGTCTCCCCAGGAAAGCTAATGATGCACAAGGTTTGCGTTGTCCAGCTCTGGGGTGGCACCATTCACATTTGTATTTGGTGTAGATTTGGATTGTTAACATAATTTTCTGGCTGATGATGGTAAGATGATTTAAGGAAAGAGTGCCTCTTTCTAACTTGCAAGGTCACCATTTAGACCTGGAGGTGGGGGTGCTGATGTCCAATTACTATAAAAGACCAGAGTCCTTGCCCACCTATCATAAAAAGGAAGCGCGCTTTCCTTGATTTGAAAATGTAGCTAGTTAAATCAAGTTATTCTTAACTATATGGAGAATAGCTAGCAACCATGTAGTGATGTGCCTTAGCATAACCTACTGAGTGAGTTTACACTTGGGAAATCTTAGGGGCAATTTCAAAAACTATATGTAAACATCTGTTTCCCCAGAAACAGTAACCACTTTGGTTTCTCTAGTCTTTTATTTTTTTTTCTTTCTATATGATAGGGATCGCAGACGATAGTCAAAAAAGATCATGTTTTTAGGATTAAGTGTATTTGACAAAGATACATAGTTTTTGTCCCATAAGTAAAATTTTAAAAGAAAATATTATCAAGCTGCTATGTGCTGCTATGAGAAATATTGTAACCTCTAAACATCACTGGCCAGGTTTAAATTTCTCAAAACCATGTCTCTCATTCATTTGCAAAATCCCTGGATTTTAGAGTTAATCCAGATCACTGATTGGAATTTTCTATGCTAACCCCTTCATGCCTGTGGACTAAGGAGCCTGAGCCACAAAACGGTGAAATGACTTATCTAACATTATAAAGCTGGTGGAGCAGAAAAGCAAGGGTTAGCTCTCAGTCCTCAGATGACAGCCTCAGTCTTTGTAAGTATTATCTGGGCATTAACTAGTAGATTAAACGAGGACACACAAGGAAATAATAGAAAAGGGCTTGATATGTTCATGGCTTAATTTGTAATTCAGTTATTCAATGAGGTAATGCTAATGATTTACATTATAAAATAACTCTCCATTAGAAACATTATCAGTGATATTCATGAGAAAGCAAAACTAACATAGGTAGATTTTCACACTTAAATAAAATGACAGCACCTTTTGTTTCATGTGTGAGGCAAGCAGATACAAGCAGCAAATCCTGGCATTTCTACTCTAATGCAACTGGAGAGTCAGCCTAGAATGATGTAGTCAATACATGACAGTCACCTTCTTTTGGCATAAAACCCTACAAAAAGTAAATATTTAAAGGAGAAGCATTGTTTTCCTGAAAAGTGATGCCAAAATAAACACCAATAATTGGGGAGAGTTCTACACATCAGAAGAAAGTCACATTTTAAAGCAACAAAAGTTGAGCGCTTGCATCCAGCAGCCAAAAGCCTGCATGAAAAAAGGGCTATAAAATCAGACTGATCTGGGTCCATATTTAGGCCCAGGCCCTTCTTTGCTGTGGGCCTTGGGTGAACTGTTACAACTTTCTATGCCTCAATTTCTTCTGCAAAATAGAGTTGCAGTTATGTGATTATCAAAAGCACTATTTGAAAGGTTACTTTATTTACTTTCTAGATACTAATAAAATTGAACTCAGGTGAGTTTGTCTCAGCTTGGCCATGTCTAACACAGAAGGTCTAATGCCAGAGCATTAGGTGGAAAGCAATATAATTAAAATTAAATCTGAAATTCCTCTGAACTACTATATATACAAGGCAGTAATATTTATAGGCTCCAAAGTTTGAGAACCACTGAGACAAGTTTAAGCAACCCCTGAAAAGCAAGTCCATGTGAAGATGTCTGGAAATGAAAACTCTCTTAAATTAGCTATCAAATCCCTAGCCAAAGGGGAGAAGGGCGGAGTTTTATAAAGCATTCCTGTTTGCTATCAAGGGTTACCCATTGTATTTCAAGATGCTGCTGCTTCTATGACTTTAATGAATATAAATAGATTATATATATTGTGAGGATTAAATAAGTAGAGTATTGATTCATATTATACACAAAGATCAATATGTAAGTTATGCATATAACTCTATTGTAGTTTATGAAAGTATTGTGTTCCAATACAGTGTATATTTTTAAATCACCAGGCTTTGATTCATATCTTTTACAAAGATCAATATGTAAGTCATGCATATAACCCAACTGCAGTTTATAAAAATATCATGTGTGTTTCAATACAGTGGATATTTTTAAGTCACCAGGCTTTTGCTTAGTTTTGTCATATTTATGATCCTATCACTGAGGAATCTAGGTTCCTGATGGATTTTCCTGCTCCTTGACCTGACTGCTTGGTCTTTCTTTTTGCCAGTGTAAGCTAAGCCAAAATCTGGGATATTTCTCAACCAAATTACATTTCTTTTGATGCAAATGTTCTTATTAAAAACCTCAAGGGCCATGCAAAATACACATGTCCAGATTCCCTCCCAGCCTCCTCCCCCCCTTTGTAGCAGATTTTGTAACCAGCAATCCCATCAGGACTGTACTAATGATGTCAAAGGTCAGGCCTGCCAAAGACAACCACAGTCATTTATTACAATTTGCCACCCTTCTGAGGGTTTATTTATTGACAGGGGCTTAAGGAACTGCAAACAAATAAATACATGAATTCTAGGATACAACAACAAAAATTGAAAAGAACATCTGCTTATCACTGATGTTAGTAATCTAAATTGCCGTGGTAATTTGCAGCCTTCAGAGTGACTTGAGCCTTGCCTCACCAAGCCAGTCCACCACTCTGTTCTAACAGTAAGCACGCCCTTTCTAAAATGAATTGCAGGTAATTAGCACTTCAGGTTGTATGGGAACCTTATGACACACAGTAGATAAAAAATAAATGCTTGAAATGTAACTCAATAGTTGGATAAAATCAAAGCCCTATCTCACGTGCCTGTGTGTTTTTATGTAGTAGACTGCATCTCCATTGACGTTCTTTAAAAAGAAAAATAAACCATTGTGGTGGTTTGAAGCTGTATATACCCCCAGAAAAACATGTTCTTAAATCTAACCTACTTCTGTGAGTGTAAATCCATTGTAAGTAGGACCTTTCGATGAGGCGACTTTAGTTAAGGTGAGGCACTCCTCATTCAGGATGGATCTGGAGTCCTTTATAAACAGAAAGATTACAGAGAGAGAGAGCCAGAAAGCCACAGACAGAGCAGCCAGAAGCTAACTTTGGAGGAACCCAGAGACACGGCCATGTGACAAGCTAAGGACCACGGATCGTGGCAGCTAGCCTCAGAAGCCACAGTCTTCACAGAGAAAGCATTGCCTCGATGACACATGGATTTGGACTTTTTCCAAGCCTCAAACTGTAAGCTAATAAATTCCCAGTGTTTAAGCCAAACTATTTCATCATGCTTGAGCAACCTGGGAAACTAAAACAACCATTAAATCTAAAGTCAACGATATTATAATCCTTTAGTGGAAAAAAAGTCATCTGATAGAAAAAGTGAAAGACCAGAGTCCTGCAGTAAAGAGGCCAGTTTCTATCATACAGCAGGCTATCTTCTGTGTTTTTAGACAGAAAGAAAAATTAAACAGCCCTGGACCCAGATCAACATGACCCTGAAGGAGTCGTGTTTCCCTGGGGCTGTTTGCATGGTGGCACCTTTCCCGATACCCTTAGAGTTTCCTGTCCATTCTAGAAGCCAAAGACCTTGCATTTGTGTCCTCACACTAGGCTTTTGGGGGCCTGCACAGTTATTCATCAGGTTTCTGTGGGCTAAAATTTCTAACCACATCCCTGCTTTCAAAAACAGGAAAAGGTTTACCAGAAAGGAAAAAAACAAAAGAAAACTGCTTTGATTAAACTGCAGACTGTGGATCACTGTGTTGGGTGGGTAGTCCATGCACAGAATATTTATTTGCCAGCTGAAACACTGCCCATATCAAGAACTATTCAAACACAGCTATGGCATCAACTTCTTCCAAAATACAGAAGGAAAAAAAATTCCCAGTCTAACTCTCACAACTATGCTTTCCTATCAAACTGCTGTACTGACAAGAATTTCACTAGGCTGACCAGCGCCTTCTAAAACCACAGGAGGTTATAAACACACCATTCTAAAGTCAAGAAAAGACTATTTGTAAGGTAAATTATTTCCCCAAATTAAATGCACCTGGGATTCCATGGGCCCTGGTATTCAGTGTGTCCACACCACAAATTACACACAGAGAGTTCTGTTACTTCCTCTGTACGTGAAAATTAATGGAAGAGCTGTGTGACATGTAAATTTTTTAATGAGTAGAAAGTGCTAAATTTGCAGAATGCGTAACATTTTAATTTCCTAAAGTCAGGAAGTTCACCGATGCAGACACAACTCCAGTCAGTTCTTGTTTGTAAATTGTGACTTTTAATTTGTCTGCTGTGGCATAAATCCTCTTCAGCAAGAAGGAGTCGTTCTAAATTCATACTTGAAAGGTTACATTTCCCTACGTGGGATTTCAATCTTAATATGGGATCAAAACGAAACATAGGGAATAGCTGCAGTAATTCAATGAACTAATTGAATATATTCAGAAACATATATAAATCCTCATTTCTGTAAAAAGCCATATATATATATTCTTTGAATTAGTATTTTCAAAATGAAGAAGAATAAATGAAAATATTATAATGATTACCATGACCAAAGTAATTTTACTACAAATTCGTTATAAGATTACAAAAGCTAAAAGTTATCAGGTCTTAATCAGACAATTGTATTTCAACAAAAAAGGAAAATATGCTTATTGGCCTAAGAGTTTTGTTGTCTCTCTCTCTCTTTCTCTCTCTCTCTCTCTCTCTCCCCTCCCCATTCTCTCTTACTTGAGTCTTAGTGAAACCATTACCTCTAAATCCCATTTCTACTCTTCAAAGTCTGATGTAAAATCAGGGCCTACTTTAACATCATTCTGGGGATAATGTAAATAAATCTAAATATTTTAATAGTTAGATTGTACGATAGCCTGCCAATATTACTTTCCAAATAAGATATACTGTTCTGTACTATTGTAAAGTAAAAACAGTATAATGAGTTACTAACACACAGTCCTTTCTCACATTAAAACATAGCAGACATGTGCTTTTAAGTTATTTTCAATAGTGACAAGCAATCAAAGTCACCTATACTTTCTTGTTCAATGCAATCCATGTAATTTAGCATGCCTAAGGTCCCCAGCTTTTAAAATATTTATTAAAAAATAACGCACTTATAAACCAAATATGTCCATTCTTTCTGGGACACTAAGTGACTCTGACATCTTCTAATTACTCTTAAATAATGCATTCTAATAAAATAGCAACGATTTTTAGAAGTGCTTAAAGCCATTTGAAGGCACCTAGACAGTGTCTCCACTGTTGTAACTATTTTTTCAGGCCAATGACTGTATATCTGTATCTGTGATATAGATAGAAGATGGGTGGTGGTGGTGGGGGGGAGAGATAGAGAAAGAGATTACATTAAGTATGAACTAAATGTGTATGCAATAGAAAGTTCAATGCAGCTTTCAAAATTACTTAAAGACCATGGCTTGGTATCAAAAATGAAATTACACAATCAGATAATGCATCTAATTTATTAAACAATCTAAGGATGGTTACAAGGACAGAGTGATATGTATATGATAGCCAGCTGAAAAATAATGCAAACTATTAATTCAGATCAAAATCCCCATGACTTCAAAGTACTTGGTTTGCTGGCTATAAGTAACTCTTGCCAACTAAGGTTTTATGCAAGTCTTTTATGCAAATATTTTTTTTGTAATCTAATTTGAATCAACATGACCAAATTCCCAGGATGAGTCAGTGCTATAACTTTATCTCAAATCCAGAGATCTCTGCTTCCATGTCTATATTGTTGTTCTAGCCTACAGAAATATTCCTACTTAAAAAGTCATTTTACATTTATTACCATAATGGAATATTAAGCATAAATAATTAGAAAGTAGAAAGCATATAGGAAAAGAAAAAAATTATCTGTAATTTCACTAGCCTATAAAATGGAAAATATTCCTTCATCCTTTTCCCAAGCTTATTTTTATGTACTTATAATCAAATGCATATATAAATCCACATTCTGCTTTTCCATGTTGAACCATTATAAATATTTTAGAGTTCTTATGATGTCCCATTTTATGGAAAAAGCATCTCTTACTTAACCATTACTCTAAAGAATATGAACATATTTGGTATATATCTTTTCCAGTAGGCATAGTAATTACTGAAAATTCATTCACTGAGTAGGAATACTGGACAAAGTGTGTGAATAATTTTAAAGATCTTGAATTATATTGTTGAATTCCTTCCCTAAATAATTGTAAAACTTTGTATTCCCATTAGCAAAATACAAGAGTTTCTACTTCACAACACATTCATTAACATTTTACATTGTTATATTTAAAAATATTCAGTAATTTTATAAGTAACCTTAATCACAGCATTTTGGTTAAAATTTTCACTTGGCATTGAGGAAAGGCGTGGATTTCTAAGATGTCTTGCACAATGAACAATAAACAATTTAGAAGACCATTTAATTAATTATTTAATAGAAAATTAAGTGTTCTAAAAATTATCAGGTTTAAGAAAACCAAAAATCTAAATTAGAAGTATAAGTACAAACAGTCTCTAGGATATGTTACTTTGGGTTAATGGGAAATGGAATTGAGTTAAAAAAGGTCAATTCAGATAGTCAAAGCCATCCATCGGTTGTACATTTTAAATAAAAATTTAATAATATTGTAAGTTTTATTTCTTAAATTTCAATATTTTTCTATAACTATGATTTAAGTATGCCTTCTATAAACAATATAAACTTGACTTTTCCCACAATTTGGAATCTTTTTCCTTTAACAGGAGCATTTAACTCATTCACTTTATTACGATCCCTGCTGTGTTTAGATTTATTTCTACTTTCCTATCATTTTAATTTACCATATTGTTTGCTTCTTTCTTCCTTCCGTCTTTTCTATCTTCTTTAAGAAGTTCTTTTTATTCCCTTAAAAAAAATGTTATTTTGAATTTATGCATTCAACTTTTATGCGTGTGGTCAACCTTAATATTGTATCTGTAACATTTGAATATCATAAAGCCTAACGGAAGCAGTATTACTATTGTGTTCCTAAACAATATATGGAAACTAAAAAATTGAACTTAAGTCACAGTCTCTCATATTCGATTACTTGTAAACGTTTTCTGCAATGAAATGCCATGTTATTTTCACCTTACCCTGAAATGAGATTCAGTCAGTCTCATTTTTAAAAGTCAATTATTTACATTTTTTAGTAGTTTATTCAGTAAGTGTCTGTGAGTAGTAAATCCTTCCTGTCTTGCTTGTTTAAAAATCTTTTTAATTTGCTCTCTTAAGTAAAAAAATGTTTGATTTTCTCATTCTATCCCTCATGTGTTTTAACATTCCTTTTACATAATCTCTCACATTATCTTTCTTCCTTACAAGGTGTAAGGATGAATGAGAGCTACATTGCAGTTTACTAATTTTCTCTTCAGCTTTCTCTAAAGCTAAGTCTGATATGATTTTTAATCTTCCATTGAATTTTTTGTCTTTTGTTTTTGCTTTTTATGTTTTATTGAGTTTTAAATTTAATTATATTTTACATTTCTAGACATTCCATTTGATTTTTTCACAAATTTTCCTTTTTACAATAGTTTGTTCTTCCATTTTTGTTTATATTCCTTTTAAAACATGGATTGTCTTTTATCTTATTCTTATTTTATAGTCTCATTCAGTTTGTTTGATGAGCCCTCATTATTAGAATGCTTATTTACCAATTTATGTTTGCTGATTCTCCCTGACAGTGGACATTTCCCCTAGATAGATGTCTCTTGAATTTTACTCTCCTTTTCAGAAAGTACTTTTGAATTGTTCCTTTCAGAACTGGGCTATTTTTGTCATAGACCAATGCACTTGATTGTGGAAATAACCCTAGAGAGTGTTTTCCTGCATACTTCTGCTGGTGACCCAGAAATTTCACTGATTATGTTAATTGTGCTTTCTTTGGTTTTTACTCCATGCACACAGTATCTTAGATGCCATATCAGAGCTTGGTGTAGGATTGTGGTTTTAGTATAGATTTTAGTTAAGTGAAGGTTTCATTTTTCTCTTCATCATGAATTTTCCTGTGACTTCTCTGGGATGGTGGGTGAAAGTTTTCTAGTTATTTTTCATTGTAGGGACAGCCTTTTATGAGTCCTAGCTTTATCCTGTACTTTTGTTTCCATCTCTCAGCCTCAGGCTTTTGTAAAGCCGGGACTGCTGTCTCTGTGCCAGCACTAACACCCTAACTCCCTGTCCTTAGACTCTACATTTACTGTTCCTCTTGGTTATTCTGGTGTCCACTCACATAGTTACTCTAGCTTTGAATTCCCACTTCATTCATTTCTGGCCCATGGGGATTTTCCTTTCTTTCTTTTGACCTTGGTTCTCTCTCTCTCTCTCCCCTCCCCCCTACTTCTCTCTCTCTCTTTCTCTTTCTCTCTCTCTCTCTATATGTGTGTGTTCATAGTAATTCATTAAATATTTCTATATGTTTTGAGTCAAAGGTGTTTATATTGAAGAAGTTAAGGAAGAAATGTGTCTGTTTTGAGCTAATTAATGAATAAACATCAACACTAATATCTTCTATATATATCATATTGCATTGTTCCTAAGTACCAATTTAGCTTTTAAAATTTACTACATATATTATCTAAGTAACACTGAATCTTACTCACATCTGTTTTGGACTCTAAATTTCTCCTGGCTAGCAAGCAGTACATCAACATTTATACTAGAATAATCTTTGTATAATTTTGAGTAGATTCAGAGTTTGTAATTTATACCTAGTTCAATGAGAAGTAGACTTGTTTTATTTTGAGATAATACTGCATTACTGCTTATGGACTTTATTAATTCATTCAAGATACTAATTCTCCCAAAGAAAATAAGTAGTAAATAATTCCTAATTGTCAATCCCAGATTTCTGACTACCTTTTCTATTTCCCATTTGTTTTCTTAATACAGACTTGGTCTGTTTGCAAACTTGGTAGTTTCACTACTACAAAACCTTCTGTTGTCCAATATGAGGACCAAGAGCAAGGTTATTTCTTTGTAAGAATCTGGAAGCAATGCTATGCCAGAAACACCAAGCCTAGAAAATATAGCTTCGACTGTAAAATGTTATCATTACACAGTACAGCAATAACTCCATGGTTTTTATCACTGAGGAAATCAATAATGGCAGAGACGACGATTCTTTGTTGGATTAGAATAGATACAGGGGTGTAGATGAAAGAGTTTATTGACTCAGTAGGGACTGTTACTATAGTAAATCAGAGAGAAAGGAATAGTTTTTAAACTGGTGTTGTAACCCAAAAACAAAATATTTCAGTCTAACAAGAGACTTGATAGAAATAAACGAACACAAACAATCAAAACCCCTCTTCTGTGGCTTCATTCCACCTCCCGATTTACACATACCCTTCAGGCTATCATTATTCACAAATACCCCATCATGAGGAAATACTGCAAGAAATGATCTAGATGCGAAGGTGATGCTATGCTATGAAAGTCTTATTTTGAGCATTCCATGTTCATATTTGAAAAATCATAATTTAGGTTGTACCATCCTTGTATAACTAATAAAAGATCCAGTGTGCCATCCTGCAGCATTATATTCCTTGTTAAATATACCACTTTGGGGTTTTTTAAATATACATAACAGTAGCAGAAGGTATTAAATCACCCAAAGTTGAAATATTTACATTGAAAGAGGGAGAAAGTAAGAGAGAGGATGAAACTCCAAATATTGATACTATACAATAATGTGCATGCATTTGTTAACGATAAAGGAAGGAAAATACATGATAAAAATGTTAAAAACAAGAACATGTGTGTGGTGTTGTTATTTTAATCTTAAACTCAAGTTTGTGCCCAGAGGAATAAACCCTTCGTCTGTGGATGAATAGTTAGAAAAACAGCTGTAGTCTTTCCATTCTTGAATTTCTGGCAAAAAGTTAATGAGAAGCAATTCCCCAAATCATGACCAGAAATTCTGCTTTACACTCAGCAGCAGCCCAATCTCAAAGAATCAGATAGAGATCTATCTGATTTTTATTCACTGTTAACAACATGAATATTTATTTGCATTTTAAGTGAGGATTCATTTTAAAGGCCTCCTTGTGTTTGAACTAAGAAAGGTAAATAGAAATTTATAAATGTGATGAAAATAAAATGATATTTTATTTTATTCTTAAGAGCCAAATACAAATACTCTACACAATGTACTTGGTTGCCTGTATTCTGAAAGCAATTTGTGATGTAGGATGAGAAATATCAACATTTGGCCACCATTGGTTCATATCAAAAGCCAGAACATTGTTGGATTCATTCATCTGGGTAGGTGAGATTTCACAACAATTCTTAATAGCTTGACTCATGTTCATTTAAAGACATGATAAACTGTCTATATCTAAAGGGTCCTCAGTAAAGGACCAAGAGTTGGCAGGCATAGACATCAAACTACCATTTCATTTAGAAAATCTAAGGGAAAAAAGCCATGAAAAATGGAGAATATTCAGCTTACAGCATCCATGACATTCTTGAGACAATGTTTTAAAATTTAACATTATTTCCTTTATAGAAGCTAACTCATACCCATATAGTAATTTTTTAACACAAACTCAACATTTTCAAGGGGCCATAAAAATGTTCTCACTAAACGTTTTTGTAAATTAGTAACTCTAGCTATAGGAATGTTTACTGTTCTTAAATATGTTTTACATTTCAAGGACATTGGTTAGGACCAGTCATGGATTAGGAACAAAGAGTTCGCTTTCTCGAAGTCATGTTTTGACTCTATGAGGAGTTTAGGGTGCATTTTGTGCACAATGATAAAACTAAGTAATGGGGGAAACGGACTTTGGCCCAGTGGTTAGGGCGTCTGTCTACCATATGGGAGGTCTGCGGTTCAAACCCCGGGCCTCCTTGACCCGTGTGGAGCTGGCCATGCGCAGCGCTGATTCGCGCAAGGAGTGCCGTGCCATGCAAGGGTGTCCCCCACGGGGGGAGCCCCACGCGCAAGGAGTGCGCCCGTGAGGAAAGCCGCCCAGCGTGAAAAGAAAGAGCAGCCTGCCCAGGAATGGCGCCGCCCACACTTCCCGTGCCGCTGACGACAACAGAAGCGGACAAAGAAACAAGACGCAGCAAATAGACACGAAGAACAGACAACCAGGGGAGGGGGGGAAATTAAATTAAAACAAACAAACAAACAAACAAAAAAAACCACTGAGTAATGGTTCCATGGTCTGAAGAAAACGACAGCCCATCCAAGGAAGTCACTCCCTGCTCAAAGGAAAGCAATACATTGTTTTTCATTTGTTAACTAGACTAATGTTAATTGGAAAAGTATTCCCACTAGTTCCTGGGAGATGAGTTTTTCCCAATTTTGGAAGAAAGAGTTAAGATATTGCTATATTATTACATTGTTATTGCTATTTAAATAATTTTTTATTTCTAATATTCCCTTCAAATCACTTACTCTGCATGCAGAGCCCATCAGTACAGTTCTTGGATTGCAAGACGAGGCCATCACAGTCTTTGCCTCCATTCTTGGGGGCTGGAGCTGTGCACTCCCTCCTGCGCCAGTGTGTACACTCGGTCCCACAGGTAGACCATTTGCTCCATGAGGTCCACCTGCCATCCACTGCCATGAAAAAAACCAGCATCACATCAGAGGGAGAAGCAGGTTCTTGAGGGAAGAAGGGGGCAGAGCTCAAGTACAAACAGAAAAAAACAAAAAAAAACTGCTTTCATTTCTACCACTGGGAAGTAGAGTGTGTTCCACCTGGTCTGGGCACTGTGAACTGTCCTTACTCGGTATGTAGCTGCTTCCTCACTGACCAAGCTAAGAGAAGCTTAGTGGAACATATAGAAATCAAAATGGCTGCCAGGAGCTAAGTTCATGTCCCTGGTAAAAGTAGGTCAAAAGGCGGTGTCTCTTTTCTATTTAAGAGGAAACTTGTAGGAGGGAATACTGAACCTTATGAGGTTGTTGTTTGGATTCAAGATTCTTTCATATGTAGCATCCATAGAAGGTAAAAGCAAACTCATGTGGGAGGTAGGAGAGAGTTGTACAGTAGGGAAAAAATTTATCTATCTTTCTATTTGTCCATCCATCCATCCATCCATCCATCCATCCATCCATTCATCCATCCTTCCATCCATATTTCCATCTATCCATTTTTCTGTTTTATATAATGCTTTTAATATCATTTTTTATCCAGGCAGCTTGACTCTGCTGATAACTTACACAGTGCATTTTTTAAAAAACTATATTATTTTACATGTATTAGTTGATGATTCCATTCCATTATTTAGTGATATATCCATTATTCATTTTTATTTTAAAAATAGTTTTTATATAGGTTCCTAGTTTTGCTATAAAAATTTAAGTGTTGGTCGTTCTGACAATCATTTAGAATTGACTTTCTTCCTAATATTGGTGGCTGACATGTCAGCAATTTTAATGACAATAAGCTCAGATGTCTCTACATTAAAAACTCAAAACTTAGATACAAATATGAAAAAAATATATAGAAATTTCACTAAGGCCATACTTAAAAATACATCCTTTCAAAATTCTACCAGAAATAGGAGAAATATGTTAAGAGCTGAAATTTTTAAAAATTTTCCCTAAAATACAAAAATATTTAAGATAATCTAGAATTCAATGTAAAACATGTCAAACATCATTTACTGAACATCTAAACCTGTTATACCTGCATACTGACAGAAATGATATTAATTTTAATAGTCTATACAGTTTGGAAAACCTATATTATTTCATATTCAAATTATTTTGTAACGATATTATGCATACTATGTATAAAGATATAAATATGCTCACATGAAAAAATGATAAAAGCATTAATAGTTCAATCATATAGAATTGGTTATATAAGCAACTTCCAACTAGTTCATCTAAGACATTCATTTTGACCTACACCTACCCAAAGTACTGACATACACACACACATACACACATACATTTCTCTTTCAATGCAAATTGCTCAGTGCATTTTTAATTGTGGAAATCAACACCTAGATAAAGAAGAAGGGGGCAGGGGAGAGTCCAAGTTAAAATATAGAAATTCTAAGCCTAGTTAAGTGTCAAAATTTGTTCCATAATTAAATGCTCTAAAAAAATTCAGTGTAGGAGTGAGATTGTTTTGATAAGTGGAAATCAACATTTGGGAATATAAAATGTATTATGTTTTTTCTCTCTAGTTCATTTCTTCAACCCATCTCTGAGAATGGTTCTATTAAAAGAACAACAAAAGTCCTGAACTCAGCAGAGTTGCAACACCTACTCATCAGGTCATTGGACACACCCAGAACAACTAACAAAAGGATGATGAAGCAGAGAGTGTCTGCAACTGCAAGCAATACAGTTCCATCCATCTGTCCATGGGATATAAAAGCCCTATCTCAATAGAAAACAGGATGGACATCACCATCCCCAAATTCTCGAGATTGAGGAACGAAGATGAGGATACAACTAAGGATTAAGGTGGACTTACTATTATTATAGCAATGGAAGAACTTGTATCACTAATATAAAGGCAGTGGCCACCAGAGTTTCTGAGGCAAGGGAGAGGCAAGAATAGGTACAACATGGGAGCATTTTGGGGACATTAGAATTGTCCTGTATGACAATGCAGTGGCGGATACAGGCCATTATACATTTTGTCAAAACCTATAAAATTGTGTGGGGCAAAATGTAAACTATAATGTAAACTATAGTCCTTGGCTAGTACAATGCTTCAAAATGTGTTCATCTATGTAACAAATGTACCATGCGAATGAAAGGTGTTGTTAATGTAGGACAGTGTAGAAAGGGCAGTGGGTGGCGTATATGGGAATCCTGTATATTTTTGATGTAACATTTATGTTATCTAAAGCCTCTTTTTAAAAAAATAAAAAAGAAGAACAGGAAAAAAGTTAGAAAAAACAGAGAGGTAGGGAGGCTATATATCTAAAATATGAAATCATCAATATTATAGCTACCCCAATGGAGTGTGGTAAATTTATGGCTTATTTTTAAATAATTTTAACTTAATGTTGGAATATATTGTATAATTTCAAATTTTTATGGTTTTTGGTTTCATTTTTGGTTTTGGAAAATATTAACTTCAATTTACCTAGGGATTAGAGCTGGTGTTATTGTGACATACCATGTGAGAGAAAGATGCTAAAAGACAGAAGGATGCAGTCTTGGTATAGATAATACCAATATTGTAAATAACACACAAAGTAGATAACCAACATGTACAGATAATAAAGAGCTGACAGCATAATATTTTCAAAATCCATTAGTCCATGTGCCCAAAAACTCTCCCTTCCTTTTAATTCATTCCAGAAATTTTATTTGCCTTTGCCCAGAAACTGCCACCAAATATCAAATATATTAGTACAAAACATTTTCTAAATTCCAGCTCCAATTAATTACCATGGTTTCCCAAAGATCAAGCACTGTTCCTAAAATCTGTAGCTTGCATTGCTGCTCAGATTTCTTGAATTATAGAACCCACAATCTTGGCTCCAGCAGTTTTGTGGAATAACATAGTGTGGATTAGGTTTTTGTGTGTTTGATCTCCCATTTTATGCTGCTTTGCATATTTGGGTAACAAAGTTAAGTTCTCTTATGGGGAAAAATACTTGATTCCCCAACAACGTAAGCATTGAATAGTAGGATGGATTTAAATGATGCCTATCAAACATTCAAGAGTAAATTAGCTTTTGAGACTTCCAGGAAATGTGGCAGAGTAGGGCCTTCAGGACTCAGCCCTTCCTGTAAAACAGCTATTAAGTGGCCATAACTGTCTGAAACCACTGTTCTGGGACTCTGGAGACCAGGAGAACACTGTACAGCATCCAGAGAAGAGCTGGAGAAAGAAGTGAATAAACTATGGTAAAGAACAGTAAGGAGCACTTTCTTCATTGCAGCTGCTGGCCCCCGTCCTCCACTCCTCAGCAGACTGCCCTGGAATCCAGTCCCTTGGTAGTTACTGCTGACAGAAAGGGATGTAAAAATCCTCTTCCCCCCAAACAAGGGTGGGTACAGCAAAGCACCAATTATGGCTTTTGATTAGTGAATCTAGACTGCTGGGTCTTGGCTCTGAGTTACTGTTTTAATCTGCCCTGGACAAAGGTGGGTGGCAGTAATTGTGTCCACCCTGCCCTGGACAGATGGAGAAGCAGTGGAGATTTAAAGATGCAGTGCCTACTCAAGACTATGGGGAAACATTTGCAGAAGGGTGACATCTTCTGGGCAGTCAAGGAAAGCACAGCTTTGCAGAGCCATCAAAGAGGCTTTGGTATCCTTCCTGATCCCTTCCCCAGGGCTTATTATGGGCCCCTGGCCCTATTTTGCTTGGGAAATACTGACTTGAAAGTCTTTTCAGTGTGGCCCTACTTCCAGAAATTACCCTCCAGGCAAAAGCAGCTAGAGATAATGAAAGGAGTGTAACAAAACAAAACAAAAACAAAAACCCCAAAACTAAAGAAGCAAAACAAAACCAAATAGAATAGATTAAGATTCCTGGAGAAGGATAGAAGGAAAGGAATCTGTCTCTCAGAGGGGAAACAATTGCACAAAAAGTGCAAACAAAAATTGAACTGCCTATCCAGGGCAAGAATCAGATGAAGTAGAGCTGAAAAAAACCTGTTGATGAAAATGGGAGGATTGCATCCAGCATCCAGGTGGAATCTGAGCCTCCTCTTGACATAGAGGTGCAATGGACACAACCAATCCAATGTCCACATAGAAGAGGTGGCATTGGATTGGGAAAAGTGGACATAATGGACAAAGGGTATGGGGAAAGGCAGGAAGAGATGAGAGGTGGAGGCGTCTTCGGGACATGGAGCTGCCCTGGATGGTGCTTCAGAGGTAATCACCGGACATTGTAAATCCTCACAGGGCCCACTTGATGGAATAGAGGAGAGTATGGGCCATGATGTGAACCAATGTATATGAGGTGCAGAGGTTCCCAAAGATGTACTTACCAAATCCAATGGATGTGTCATGATGATGGGAACGAGTGTTGTTGGGGGGGGGGAGAGGGGGGGTGGGGGGGTGGGGTTGAATGGGACCTCACATATATATTTTTAATGTAATATTATTACAAAGTCAATAAAAAATAAAAAAATTAAAAAAAAAAACAAAAAAAAACAAAAAAAAACCTGTTGAATTAAACACAGGGTATTCTAAAGGTCTAGAATAAGTAGAACCAAGAGTCAAAGAAGACCCTTATAAAGAAGACCCTTAAAAATAAACCCATGTGGCTTAAGAATTTAGGTGCCTGTCTACCACGTGGAAGGTCCTGGGTTCAGTTCCTGATTCCTTCTATAGAAGATAAGCAAGAGATCAAGCTGACATGATGGGTTGGCACAGAGAGCTGATGCAACAAGATGAGGCAATAAGGAGACACAAAGAGGAAACAATGAAAGGCACAACAAAGTAGGGAGTGGAGGTGGCTCAAGTGATTGGGTGCCTCTTTCTCACATGGGAAGCCCTAGGTTTGTTTCCCAGTGTCTCCTAAAAAGAAGAGAAAATGAGCAGGCACAGGGAGTACACAATGAATGGACAAAGAAAGCAGACAGTGACCACAAACAATGAGGGGGCAGGGCAGAAATAGATAAATCTTTAAAAAAATAATAAATCCTTAAGCAAAAGAAACTGTCCTTCAGAGTAAACTCAAGAAGATAATCAGATACCTAGACATCTGTAAAAATTTTCAAGCCATACTAAGAAATAGGAAGATGTGGCCCAGTCAAAGGAACAAATTAAAACTTCAGTAGAGTCACAAAATTTAGGACTAATCAAAGATGTTAGAGCAAATCTCCTAAATAAATTCAAAGAGATGAAGGAAGATATGGCTAAAGATATTAAGAAGACACTGTGTGAATATAAAGAAGAATTTGAAAGTATAAAAACAAACAAACAAAAAAACCCAGAAATTATGGGGATGAAAGCCACAATGGGAAAAATTAAAAATACACTAGAGGCATCCAACAGCAGAAGAAAGAATTAATGAACTAAAAGACAAGAATATCAAAATTTTACAGACAGAAGAAGAGATAGAAAAAAAAAAAAGGAAAAAAATGAGCAGGGTCTCAGGGTTGTGAATGACAGCATGAAGCATACAAACATATAAATCATGGATATCTCAGAAGATGAGAAGGTAAAAGGAACAGAAAGAATATATTAAGGAAATAATGTCTGAAAATTTTCCAACTGTTATGAAAGACATAAATATACATGTCCAAGAATCAACATACTTCAAACAGAATAAATCCTAATATACCTACTTTGAGACACAAACTAATTAGAACATCAAATGCCACAGATAAAGAGTAAATTATGAAAGCAGCAAGAGAAAAGGGATTCACAAGATACAAGGGATCTGCAATAAGACTAAATGTTGATTTCTTGTAAGAAACTATGGAGGCAAGAAGGCAGTGATATAATATATTTAAGGTACTGAAAGAGAAAAACTGCCAGCCCCAAATTCTTTATCCAGCAAAACTGTCTTTCAAAAATATGGGGCAGTTTAAAATATCCAGAAATATGGAAACTGAGAAAGTTCATCAACAAGAGACCTGCCTTACAAGAATACCATAGGGAGTTCTGAAGGCTGAGAGGAAAAAACAGGAGAGAGAGGCTTAGAATAGAGTGAAGAAATGAAGATTATTAGTAAGGATAGTAAAAGGGTAAGAAGAGAAACAAAAAAAGATAAAACACATAAAACCCGAAAGCTAAAATGGCTTAAGTAAGCACTGCCTTTACACTAAAAACATTGATTGGTAATGAATTAAACTCCCCAATCAGAAGACACGGATTCGAGGACTTCCAGGAAAATGGAGTAATAGAGAGGCAGAGGGATCAATTCTCTCCCAGAAAAAAATATCTAGAGATTATACGGTAGGCTGTTCTGGGGCTCAGGACATCAGGGGAAGGTGAGACACCACCCAGAAGGGAGAGAGGCTAAGGAAAGGAGTCTCAGCTAGCTGAAAAATCCCACGTGTAAAGCTGTAGAAGCAGGAGCGGTGCCTATCCTCAGAGCAAACAGCAGTCTGCAGACTGCAGCAGCTGTGGGTTGCAGGGATCCTCTTCCCCAAGAAAGAGGAGAGGGATGGACACAGTCTACAGCAAATTCAGATCTGGGCCAGCAAATTTGGTCTGTTGCATCGTAGGGGTCACATACTTCCAGGCCAGGTGGGGCCATGACATTGTCTGCATGGAGAGCTGGCTGGGAGTTAAAGATAATTTGCCTTCTCAAACACCTTCTGTACTGCCTGGGCTGGTTGCTGAGGAGGAGAACAGCTTCTGAGAAAGTTTTTTGTGAGTCTTGGCCAGTCCAGAGAACATTGGCCAGGCAAGAGAACATTCCTGCTAGCACCTGGGGTCTGAACTGAGAGGTCTGCCAAGGACTGCCACCACTGGCAGATGAGAAAAGTGCACAAAAAGGGAAAAATAATAATAAAATAAAAGAGGCAATCAGGGCTTTTACTTCCCCCCTCTCGAAGGCCCTTAGAAACTGGCCTGTACCCCATTATTGGGTCCTTAGCCCTGGTTTAAGCAGTTAAACAAGGGCAAACCTAAGTATCTAGAACAAGTTGAACCAAGAGTCAAAGAAGAGTGGTAGCACACCACTACTTAACAGTAAGTCTCTAGGCAAGAGAAAGAAGCTGAACATAAGAGTAAATTCAGTATCAGAATCAGATGCCAAGATATCAGCAAAAAATTACAAACCATACTACAAAAAAAGGAAAATATGGTTCAGGCAAAGGAACAAATCAAAACTCCAGACAAGATACAGGACTTGAAACAGTTAATCAATAAGGTTCATACAAATCTCCTAAATCAAATCATGGAGTTGAAGGACAGCATGGCTAAAGGAATAAAAGACATTAGGAAGACACTGGGCTAGCACAAAGAAAAACTGGAAACCTTGGAAAGAAAAATAAGAGCTTATGGGAATTAAAGACACGATACATGAGATTAAAAATAAAATAGAGGCTTACAACATCAGATGTGAAATCATGGGTGAAAGAATCGATGAAGAGAAAAGAAGAACTGAAATTGAAAAGAGGGAACAGAGAAAAAGAATGGAAGAAATTGAGCAGGAGCTCAAGGAGTTGAATGATAGCATGAAACCCATACATGTCATGGGAGTTCCCAAAGGAAAAGAGAAGGGGAAAGGGACAGAAAGAGTATTTGAGAAATTAAGACAGGAAATTTCCCAATTTATGAAAGGAAACACAGTATACTCCAATTAGAATAAATCCAAATAGACCTATCCCAAGACACATACCATTCAGAATGCTAAATTCCAAAGATAAAGAGAATATTGTGAAAGCAGAAAGGGGAAAAGCAAAACATAACATACAAGGGACATCCAATAAGACTTATTGTGGATTTCTCTTCAATAACCATGGAAGCAAGAAGGCCTTGGTATGATGTAATTAAGGAACTCAAAGAGGAAACCTGCCACCCAAGCATTCTTTATCTGCCAAATCTGTCCTTCAGATATGATGGTGAGTTTAATAAATTCACAGATAAAGAGAAAACAAGAGAGTTCATAAACAAGAACCCATGTCTGCAGGAAGCATTAAAGGGAGTTCTGCAGCCAGAAAAGAGAAGAAAAGAAGGAAAGGTTTGATAGATAGTATAGAAATGGAGACTATCACAAAGGGTAATCAAAAAGGTAAAAGATGGACAAAAATATGATAAGACATATGAAAGCCAAAGGATAAAATGATTGAAGTAAGTACTGCCTTTACAGTAATAACATTGAAAGCTAATGGAATAAACTTCCCAGTCAAAAGACATAGGCTGACAGAATAGATAAGAAAACATGAGCCATCCATATGCCATCAACTGTAGACTCACCTTAGACCTAAGGATGCAAATAGACTGAAAATGAAATGTTGGAAAAAAATATTTCACACAAATAGTAACCAAAAGAAAGGAGGGGTAGCTATACTGGTGTCAGACAAAACAGACATTAAATGCAATATATATATATATATATATATATATATATATATATGAGATGCAGAAGGCCACTATATATTAATAAATAGGACAATCCCCCAGGAATCCCCCAGGAAGGAGTAACAGTCATAAATATCTATGCACCTAACCAGGGTGCCCCAGAATACAAGGGGCAAACTCAGGCAAATAAAAAAGATGAAATAAAGATCCCTACAACAATAGTTGGGGACTTCAACATGCCACTTACATCAATAGATAGAACAATCAGACAGAAGATCAAGAAGGAAACAGAGAACTTTAAAAATATGATAAATGAGCTGGACCTGACAGACATATACAGAACACTGCACCCCAAATCACCAGGTTATACATTCTTCTCAATTGCTCATGGATCTTTCTCCAGGTTAGACCACATGTTGGGCCACAACACAGCTTTTTGATGATACAAATTATACAAAGCACCTTCTCTGTTGATAATGGAATGGAGCTGGAAATAATAGTCAGGAAAGGGGAAATTTTGCAAATATATGGAGGCTAACACCACAATCTTAAAAAATCAATGTGTCAAAGAAGAAATTCCAAGAGAAATTAGTAGATACCTCGAGATGAATGAAAACAAGAACACAACTTATCAAGACTTATGGGATACAAGAAGGTAGTGCTGAGAGGGAAATTTGTAGCCCTGAAAGTCTACATTAAAAAAGAAGAAAGAGTTAAAATCAAAGATCCGAGCAACTGGAGAAACTAGAAGGACAGAAAACCAATCCCAAAGCAAACAGAAAAAAAGAAATAACAAAGATTAGAGCAGAAATAAATGAAATTTCAAAAAAAAAAAAAAAAAAAAAAAAAGAAAGAAAAATCAACAAAACCAAAAGCTGGTTCTTTGAGAAGAGAATAGCAATATAATCGACAAGTGTTTAGCAAGATTAACAAAGAAAAAAAGAGAGAAGATGCAATTAAATAAAATCAGGAATGAAAGTAGGGACATTACAACTGACCTCACAGAAATAAAAAGGATAAGAGGATATTATGAGAAACTGTATGTCAACAAATTAGACAACCTAGATGAAATAGACAAAATCTTAGAAATGTACAAAAAACCTACCTTGACTCTAAAAGAAATACAGGAATGCAACAAACCAATCACATTTAAAGAGATTGAATCAGTCATCAAAAACCAAACAAAGAAAAATCCAGGACCAGATGGCTTCACAGATGAATTCTACCAGTTTGAGAAGAATTAATACCAATCCTGTTTAAACTCTTCTAAAAAATTGAAAAGTAGGGAAAATTACCCAACACATTTTATGAAGCCAACATCACCCTAATAATAAAGCCCAATAAAGATACTAGAAGAAAATTATGACCAATCTTTTGAATGAACATAGATGCAATTAGGCAAGAAAAAGAAATAAAAGGCATCCAAATTGGAAAAGAGGAAGCAAAATGCTCACTATTCACACAGGACATGATCCTGTATTTAGAAAATCCCAAAATATCTACAGCAAAGCTATTAGAGCTTACAAATGAGTTAAGCAAAGTGGCAGGGTACAAAGTCAACAAAGAAAAATCAGTGGTGTTTCTATATACTACTAATGAGCAAGCTGAAGAAGAAATCAATAAAAAATCCCATTTATAAAAGCAACAAAGACTCAAATATCTAGGAATTAATTTAGCCAGGAATGTAAAAGGTCTGTATTCAGAAAACTACAAAACTCCACTAAAAGAAATCAAACAAGGCCTAAACAAATGGAAGGAAGACTAAATAAAATTAAGGTCACAATTCTACTCAAATTGATTTACAGATTCAATACAAAACCAATAAAAATTCCAAAAGCCTACTTCACAGAAATGGGAAATCCAATTATCATATTTATTGGGAAGCATAAAGGGCCATGAATAATAAAAAACATCTTGAAAAAGAAGAATGAACTTGGAGGACTCACACTTCCTGGCTTTGAAGCATATTAGAAAGCTATAGTAGTTAAAACAGCATTGTACTGGCGTAAGGATAGAAGTATTACCTAATGGAATTGAACCAAAAGTTCAGAAACAGATCCTCACATGTATGACCAATTGATTTTTGACAAGGTTGCCAAGTCCACTCAAATGGGAAAGAATAGTCTCTTCAACAAATGCTGCTGGGAGAACTGGGTATCCACATGCCAAAGAATGAAAGAGTATCCCTATCTCACACTAGATACAAAAGTTAACTCAAATTGGACCAAAGACCTAAATATAAGAACCAATCTATAAAACTATTAGAAGGAAATGTAGGGCAATATCTTCAAGATCCAGTAGTAGGCAATGGTTTCTTAGACTTTATACCCAAAGCTCAAGCAACAAAAAGAAAAAAATAGATTAAAGAACCTCCTCAAAATAAAAAAACCTTTGTGCATCAAAGGACTGTGTCAAGAAAATGAAAAGACAACTTACTTAATGGGAGAAAGTGATTGGAAACCATTAATCTGATAACTATTTAATATCCAGAATATAGAAAGAAATCTAGTAACTCAACAAATAAAAAGACAAACAAGTCAATTAATAAATGGACACAAGATTTAAATAGACATTTCTTGAAAGAGGAAATACAAATGGCTAAAAAACATATGAAAATAGGCTAAACATTATTAGCTATCAGGAAAATGCAAATCAAAACCACAAGGTATCATTTCACACCTACTAGAATGGCCACAATTAAAAATAGAGCAAACTACAAGTGTTGGTGAGGATATGGAGAAATAAGAACACTCATTCATTGTTTGTGGGAATGTAAAATGGTTACAGTCACTGTGGAAGATGGTTTGGCACTCAGGAAGCTAAGTATAGAATTACCATAAGTCCTGGCAATTCCGCTTCTAGATATATACCCAGAAGAACTGAAAGCAGGGATTTGAACAGGTATTTGCGCACCAATATTCAAAATGACATTATTCACAATTGCCAAAGGATGGAAACAACCCAAGTGTCCCTCTGTTTATGAATGGATAAAGAAAATGTGGTATATACATATGATGGACTATTACTCAGCTCTAAAAAGGAGTGAAGTCCTGAGGCATGTGCCAACCTGGATGAACCTTGAAGACATATTGAGTGAAATAAGCCAGACACAAAGGACAAATATTGTAAGATTTCACTGTTATGAACTAATTATAATAAACAAATTCATGGAGTTAGAATCTAGAATACAGATACCAGAAGATAGTGTCAGGTTAGAGAATGGGGACTTGATGCTTAATTTGTACAGATTTTTTATTTAGGTTGATGGTGAAGGTTTGGAAATGGATGGGGTGACAGTAGCACATTTTGTGACCTAATTCAACAACACCTAATTGTATATGTAAATGTGGTTAAAAGAGGAAACTTTAGGATGTATATATTACTAGAATAAAAATTAAAAGAAAAAACATAGGACTGTATACCACAGTGAACCCTATTATAGGCGATAGACTATAATTAATAGTACAAGTGTCGGAATGTTCTTTCAGGAATTGTAATAAATGTATGATACTTACACAAAGTGGTAATAACAGAGTATACACCTAATGCACCTAATGTAACTAATGGACAATTGATAGACCTATTTTAATAATCTTTCATCAGTTGTAACAAAAGTAACTACTGTTAAAAAATAATACTATTATTTTTAAAAAGTGCTACCATCAACAGTAACAAATATTCCACACCAATGTAAGGTGTCGTTGGTGAGCTAGTGTACAAAAATCCTTTATTTTATACATGACTGGTTTATAAACTCATAACTACTGTATTTAAAATAAAAAAGGGCATGAAGAAACTTTTTTTATTTTTATTGTGGTGATACTTTCACAAGTGTATCTCTCTGTCACATGGGATCAAACTGTTCAATTTAAGCATGTGCAATTTACTACCTGCCAATTATACTTCAATGAAGCTTAAAAAAAAAAGAATAAGGCCTTTTAATCCATTCTCTAAATAATTCTTCTAGAATGGTGGGAGACATGTAGAATGAAACATTTGGTTTCCTTACCTGGACATAACGTCGTGCAGGCTATTTTCTGCACACTCTGTCCTTCGCAGAAGGCCCCGCCATTGAGTGGTGCTGGGTTGGTGCAGGTCCTTGTACGTTTCTGAAACCCTCGTCCACAGCGGCTATTACACACAGACCACTCAGTCCAGGTGGACCAGCCACCATTTACTGAAAGGAGGCAAGCAATAAAAAGTGGAATAAACATGCACCCATGCACACACTGATACACAAATCACACACAACACATATTCAAAAATCCATCTTCCAAGTGACCATAAAAATATCCAATAGTCGGAGCTAGAAGGGACCTTGGGCATCATTTCAGTTAAAGTTTTATTGTATGGCTGAAGAATCTAAGCACAGAGAAAATGATTTATCAAAATTTACTCACTTTCTCAGAAAAGTAAATAGCACTATGATCTCTTTTCTTTGGCCAGGTTTTTTGTTTTTGTTTTTAATAAAAGTAATTCCCTTACTCACGTAAGCTCCAAAAATAACTTTTGATAGTTTATATCAAGTAATAAATGTTTACATCATTATACCAAAGTTGTAGGTCGATCTGAAGCATGACAATGGAATAAAATCATTTAGTTCTTTATAATAATAGATGATTAGTTATTTTTCTTTAGCGTTCGTAAGCTTGACAACCTTTTAAGGATTTTTAGTCAAGTTTCATTAACTAACTAGTGAATCTGGTTTAAAAAAATATGGTATTGCTGGATTTTTTAACTAACAGAATGGTTATTTGGTTGAATTGGCAATTAGCTGACAATCAAAACAGACACCTATTTTGTATATAAATGCTAACTATGATGTTTGAGGAAGCCGTTATTCTACATGTGATTGTAAAATGTATGCCTCTTCACCTCTGGAGATTTCTCTCAAGAAAATACCCTGATACATGTTAGTACTTCAGTCAAGTGAACCCATGAAATTATTATAATTAATCAATTGCTAACAAAACCTATTTGCCTGTAGTTAAAACATGGCACAGCTAGCATATGTATCTGTATCCTATTAGTAAAGAGGTGTGTTAGCCATTCAAGAAACATAAATCTTTTAAGTACACATCACTTAACCAATATCTCCTTTTCTAGAAATTTATCCAATAGGCAATAGTCATCAAAGTGCAATATATGCAGTCAAGGATATTTTCACTACAGATTTTTTTAAAATGAAAAAATAACTGGAAACAACTATAATTTTCAACAGTATGTTCATGTGATTGACTCCTAAGCAATCATTAAAAATGAAGCTGTAGAAGGCTAACAATACATGAAATGTTTCCCCTTATTTTAAAATCATGTTTATGCTTTAAATTTTACAGTAGTATACACATCAAAATAAGTTTTTTTAACTACTTCTGGATGATGACAGTATTATAGGTATTTTCTTTGTCCTTTTATGTGTTTCCTAAATTTTCTGTAATGAATATGTATTTGAAATCTAAAAATAATTATTAGCAAAAATAAATGTATAAACCAGATTCAAAGTATAAAATATTGATTAGATATATATGTTCTTCTATGGATTTATGGTTCTCACAGCTTGTGAACCAGGGACAACTTATTTTATGAGACCATTTGTAAAAAACAATGGACAGCTGATAGGTAGGGTTTCAGTTAGTGTTCCATAAAGCAACTTAATTTTTTCAATTTTAAATAAAACTTCTCAATTTTAAATAAAACTCAGTTTAAGTAGAACTGCCCGTGTATTAATTATTACTAACAAACTGGCTAGCTGACATTTGAGGTTATAGTATATATGTATTGCTCTACTACGATTTTAATGAGATGTGAATAATCATTAACTTCTACGGATAGAAAGTTTTCGAAGATCCTAGTCTTAGACCCTCATTTTAAAGAGGAGACAATGGCTCAGAGAAGCCAGATTGAATGACTAAGTCAAGGTTAGACAGTGGCATAACTAGTCCTAGATCGCAGAACTACTGACCCCTAATCCAGTGCCATTTTCTTAAAACAAAATGCTTGTTACTTGTGTTTGAGCCTTCCTAAACACAATGCATGGGAGGCATTTATGAGTACCGAAAGAATGCCATGCTTAGGAAATGAGATTTGAGTGTATATTAAGCATCTATATATAGTTCTGCCTTCATTAGGTATTTATGATTGGTGCATACAATGATTGTGCCCCATTTCTTCTTTGCATTTTAAATGCCCTTAATCAACTCATTCAGGCAATTTAGAAAAAGACCAAAAGTATGAAACATTTTATTGTGACTTTAGAAAAACCATTACTTAGAATTGAACAAAGCTATTGTCTTGACTATGAAATTAAACTTTAGAGTAATCAGAGGTTTAAAAAAAATGTATGCAACTGTCCTGTAATTAAAATGACACTTTAAAAGCAATGCTATATTCAGCCTTTGTAATAGCGCTGTAGTTTTTGCACTTAAAACTCTCTATAAGGACACAGCCATCCAAATGGCGGGCACTGTAGTCTGTAAGTACCACGAGCCACATACTTGTCAGTAATGGTCTCTCCTTCACTGCCAGGCAATAAGGCCCCTGAAGAATCCTTTAACCCTGAAGCAGCAATGTAAACTATGTCATGTTCTAAATGGTGGTGAGACGTGGGCATGTCACTCAGGAGTTATCATAACCTGGAAATACTTCCCAAAGTTGTTTGGTTTCTTCTGGGACAATAAAACACAAAGATATGAGCACCTACTATGTGTCTAACATTGAGAAACATAAATAAAACAGACCAGGCTCAGCCCACAAAGGTGCTTAAAGCTTAGTTGAGGGGATGAAACTACGCGTGAAATGATTAGAAAACAAGTGCTAAACCATAAAGCGAGGTAAAAGCATCACATCCCATGGCAAATTTGGGTGTGAAATGTTTAGTACTCCTGGAGAAATGATAGGTTTAGACAGATTAGTATGGGCTCGGGGGTAAGAGGAAGCTTCTTAAAGAAGTCCTTAAACTGCACCTTGCCGCATGGTTAGGATTACGGCTGCTTGGAGACAAAAGCCCTAGTTTGATGCTGCTGATTGAGGGAGAAAAACGAGGTCTCAGAAAGCTGCTCTGAGAAGTGTGTTTGGGGAGCAAGTCAGCAGTCACTGACTGAACGGAGACTCACAGAAATCTCCAGGACTCAATCTAGAACTGATGGTACAGGTTATGGAGGGGAAGAGCTTAGGCAAGCGGGAGCACCACTGGCTTTTGCAGCATCACTCAGGTGGACTTAAATCACTTTCCTACAACATGGCTGTCAAGGGCTAGTCATTTCCAGGTTTAGTCTTATGAGTATCAGGGAAGTAGTGAAACTTCACTGCCCATTAGGCTGGAAGAGAGCAGGAGTTGGAATGAAAAAGGTCTCTAGCTTGATGTTTTTAAATTAAAATAATGGTAACAATGAGAAACTACAGTTTGACATGAACTACATTGAGACCCCTTAAACCTGCTTTCCACTTCATGATGATCCAAAAGCTCACTCACCATACACTATGACAGTTGCCGTTGTGCTTTTCCTCTTGGCAACAATGTTTTTGGCAACACAGGTATAATTTGCAGTATCTGAGAGGCGGGCCTGCTTTATGATGAGGTTGTGATCAATAGTAATATAAAAATTCCGATCTTCAACGGGATCAATTATGTCTTCGTTTTTCAACCATTCCACCTAAAGAGGCACAAGAAAAACATCAATCCTCAGTATGGATCCCTTGGTGGCTGCTTGCCCTAACCTGTGTTTTGTAATGTGTATAACGTTGCTCCATCTATGAACTTCTACGAACTGAGGGGAAGTAACTTTCCCAGGTCATATTAAGTATCACTCACCTGCCAAGCATGCTGATTCTGTCTGAACTACATTATTCTCAAATGTCAATGAACCGATTGGGAAAGAGTGTTCAAATTGTTTTCACTCAGCCCTGCGGGCAGGAACAGGAGAATGTGCACTGCCAAGTTCAAAACCCAATCAAAAATAATAGGCTAAGTATTTCAAACTGAACTCAAACCTTTTGTTATTTGATTTGTTTACTTTTGGCAACTTACCTGCTGCTTTTCTGAAAAGAATATAAGGACTATAAAAAAGCTCAAAAGGAATCTTAGACATCATGTAGTGCTCATAAAACAACATTGGGATGATTTACGTGTAACTTTGCTGAAACATATGGATTAAATTTCGCTGAAAGTGCACTTACTTTAAAATGATGCAAAACACATATTTGGAGATGCATCTAAGCCAAAGTAATTGGAAAGAAAAAAGTTTTTCTGCTAACTTCCAATATAATATGACTCTCTTACTTGTCATATTCAAACCTCTCCCTTTGTATACCACTAGCATTCAAATCTTTGATTCATAGTTTGCTTTTAGAGAACGTCACCTAAGGCATGACTATTTGAAATTATTTCTTCTAAGTAAATAATATCAGTTTATGAACAGTGAAGTCATCCTTACAGAATAGAAGGCAAGAAATACACCTGTGTAAGCTATCTTCATGCAGAATAAATTATTTTTCATCCTGAAAATTGCTTTATTATTTTTCTTTTGGCTATTTTTTTTTTTTTGGCACAGGGTTTCCATAAAGCAAAACAACATTGATATTTATCGCCCTTAAGCTTTCCTAATGGATATGGATACAAGTAACCTTTAAGGGTAGGGAGTCAATAGTGTTGCCATTTTCAAAATCTTAAGGAGCTTCTCCAACACCACAAGAGGTCTGGAAATTAATCTTTAAATCTGTCAGTGGACTTGATGTTGCTCAGCTCTAAATTATATCTAATGCACGAATTCTAAATTAATGCTTCTCTAATCTTTAGAAATGAGGCCAAAATTTAAAGGGAAAAACAAAAACCAACAATGATCCTGAATAAATATATGAGGATGTAGATAAAAGCAACTATTTGTAATGATGTAAATTTTGAAACAGCCAAACATTCTTGATATTTGCTCTAGTGGTAGGGAGGAAGAAAATGGACATTCATCTAAAACAGTGGTATTTTAAAATGTGCATTTTGTTTTCAAAACCTGACTGTAATTCAGTCAGACCCAGGTCTAGACCTATTTTACCAGATTCACAGATTCACTTGATGTTGATATTTTCAAACTTTGGCCCAAGCTTGGCAATATGTTCTAGCTGGAAGTGTGAGGGAAAGGGTAGCACAATTCATACTGTTAAAAATTTACTTGAAGATAAATAGAAGTTGAAAATAGTTCTTGAATCTGATTTCTTCCTAGGTTAACAATGTGCTTCTAATGAAAGAAAGTTTCTTAGAAGATAGGGTTGGGCTCCACTGAGATTCTCTTGAACCATTTTTACTATTTTTGTGAGCTCCTATCCAAAGTCAGTGTGCTTTCCTCCAAGGATTGGAACCTGTTACTCTTCTTGGGAGGATGACCCACAGACTACTGGAGTTTTTGTCTAGAAGTGCCTAGGAGTTCACAACTTCCCAGGGCTGTGCTTAGCCATTGACTAATGTGTGCTAGAGTATGCCTTGTGTCCAGCTGGGACATGATCTGAGTTGTTACTCTCCACAGATTCCCTGCAGAGATCAGGCTGAAGCTATCTTCCTGCAAATTTCAGAAACTGCACTCTTGCTTGACTTTTTCTTTTCTGTCCTGCCTACTCCACCCACTTACACATCTCTCCAGGGAGCACCTCCTTAAAAACCATTTGCATTCAAATCTTTGGTTCATGATTTGCTTCTTCTGGAAGACCCAACCTAAGTCACAGCTGTTCAAAACTGTTGTTTCTTGTATGTTTCATCAGTTTAACAACATTGCTGTTATCCTAATCATAAATGACACAAAGAGATCCCAAAGGATATTAAAAGCCATTTGTTTATTCAAAGAGTTTATTACATGGAAGTTGGTGAAAGATTTACAGAGAGTTACGTGGTATGTGAATAGATTATCTTTGCTTTCTTATATAACCCACCATTTTCCTTGGTGTCTCTCACCAATGTGGGGCAGTGATCATCAACTCAGCTCTGAGGAGTTCTAGGGAGCCCCAGCAGTACTGTGTAGAATGCTGGGAGCCCTGTTAGAGGGGCACTGCCTTCCTCCCCTAACTCCTGTTTTTACTAGAGAACATTTTCTTTTATCTGTTTTTCACATAAGGCTTGCCTTCAAGCAGTTGCTTGAAGAAAGGTTTTCACAAATAGAAAATAGTGAAAGAAATGAAGAGGAGATTCAAAGACACCTTGGTTTCTTGCAAGACCCCTAAGTTCTCTATGTCCCACACTCACAGCCTTACTACAACTCTTTGTTTTGAAACCATCATTTCCACAAACAGGTCGGGACTTCAGGCCATCCCTCACCTCTGCACTCTAATCCCTATATTGCTCTGCACATTCCAATCTCCCATCCCTCCAAAACCACCCAAACCCTTCCATGCGGCTTCGGAATATAGCAGGAAGATCCTTCAAAATGCAAACCATTTCCTTCACGTTTTCTCCAGTGAAAACCTGCCTCTTCCTGATGCCACCACTTTTCTGGAGATCCCAGATGGATGATTGATCTCCCAAATCCAAATACCGCTGGGCATCCTTGCTACATATCACCTGTTCCAGACCATTCTCCCCAAACAACTCTGTTTTGTATCTCATCTCATCAGATTAGATCATCCACTTTTTATATTTGTTGTAGTCACCTACTGACCTCTGGCTGTATGGCCATTTTATCTAGCAAAATGTCTGCCATAATATCTGATGATCTTAGTACCCACAAAGATGACACTTCCAACATCTCGACCCCTGTGTTCTTTGATCCTTTCTCCTGCACCAAGCCTCTAAGTCACTCACTCCCGTAGTGACACATTATAGTCCAGAGGTTCTCAACCCTGGCTTCACATCAGAATAACTTGGGAAACATCTATAATATTGGTGCTCAATCCAACCCAGAGAAACTGGTTCACTTGATCTGGAGGGGCCTAGCATCAGTACACCCCCTGTCCACCTAGTGTGATTTTGATATACTGATTTTGATTTGATAAATGCCACTCTAGACTACTGCCTTTCAAAACGAGATCCCTGGAGCAGAAGCATCAGCAGCATTATTTGTATCAACTATATAAAAATTGAGACTGTCAGGCCCTGCCCCCCTGAACTTATTGAATCAAAATGTGCATTTTAATGAAAATTCCAGGGGATTTATATGCACATTAGAATTTTAGAACTACTGGTCTAGCCCTTTTCCTTGCCTTTAATTATAATTTCTCCATATACTCAGCTTCAACCACCCTTTCTTTTTAACCATGCTCTGTCTTTCCTGCTTACTCTCTCTAGGACCCATCTTCCAGCAATCCTTCACCAGGACTTACCATCTATTGATTTTCCAACATTATATTTTCTCTAATTCCCCTCATATGGCTTCTTCTCTTTTTACCAAGTTTAAATGGTGGCTGCTGATGGTAGGGAGACAGAAGAAGAGATATGGTGTGGGGGCATTTTCAGGATTTGGAGTTGTCCTGGGTGACGTTGCAGGGACAGATGCTGGACATTGTGTGTCCTGCCGTGGCCCACTGGGTGGACTGGGGGAGAGCGTGGACTACAATGTGGACCACTGTTCATGGGGTGCAGCAGTGCTCCAAAATGTATTTGCCAGGTGCAGTGGCTGTGCGGTGATGATGGAAGAGGTTGTTGATGATGTGGGAGGGGTGGGGTGGGGGGGTGGGGTGGGGAGTATACGGGGACCTCATCTTTTCTGAATGTAACATTTAAAAGAAAATAAAGGAAAAAAATTTCAATGTCTAACTATAAAAATGTTCCCTTGAACTATTTCTTCAACTTCCTCACCCCTCTCTTCCTTCCAGGTCCTCACTGGGACACTATTCCCCTAGGGGACCCCTGTATGCTTGAGGTGGAAGATGGCTGTGCACAGCCGTGTTGAGTGGGCTCCCTTTAAAGTCACAATAACAGAACCCAAGTGGGCTTTTAATTCTGTTCAGAAGTCAGAATGTATTTTCATAGTCTCTTCACTATCCCACTCTCCTAAACATCCATTTCACACTTTCTCCTTGCTCCGAAAACACTACCTCCTCCACCCTCCACTTTCATCTGAAACCCAAGATTTCTACACCACTGAGAAAATTGATAAACATGAGAGGTCTCCAAATCTCCCAGCTCCCTGCTCCTAGTTCCCATTCTGTGCTCTCCCTCTTGTTTCTAGATGAACTCCCTGTGCTCCCACCTAGGTCATCTCTGATTTCCACTCTGCATCCCCCTCCCTCTCCTACTCATATTCAAGGGCAAATGCAAGTATAAGCCCCAGCATTTTTCCCTGTCTTCTCTCCCAAATCATTAAAAGTACTAAATCATTTCCATCAGCATACATACATACTATTATTTTTCACAACTGAAAACAAAAACCTTCCGTACCACATTTATGCCTCTAGTCACCCCCATATTTCTCTGCTGGCCTTACACAACTCCTTACAAAAGTTGTTTATACTCACTGTTTCCAGTTCCTCTTTCTACTGAACCTGTTCTAATCCAGCATTCACCTCCACCATTCCACTCTTCTTGTCAAAGTCACCAATTACTTTCACTGGGCTAAATTTAGGGGCGAGTTATTAGTCCTCATCTTATTTGACACGTCAGTAGCATTTGACCCAGTTGATGTCTGCCTCTCCTCAGTTGGTTTCTCTGGACCCTATATATGATTGTGCGGTTTTTGTTCTACTCACCCTATCCCCCACATCTTTCTTAGGCTGATGTTTGTTCCCTGCCCCATGGCTCAGTCGTTGGTCCTCATCTATTTTTATACTTTTTCTCCACATTCACTTCCTTGGTGAGCTCATCCAGTCTCATGCAGATTACTCCTAAATTTATCTCCAGCCCAGACCTTGCCCTTGCACTCCAGACTCATATATCCAACTGCCTTCTCACCACTCCACTCATCTGATAATGACATGTTGAACTGCCCCAAACCTGCTCCTCCCACAGTCTTCTATCTCAGTTAATGCCAACTCTATCTTAGACAAAAACCTCAGACTTAGCCTTGACTCTTTTTCTCACTCTCGACCCATACAATATTAGAGAAACACATCCAGAATCTCATGACTTCTCCTTCCCACACCATGCTTGGAATTATCTCTCTCCCAGGTAGCTCTGTGGATTGTTCCCTCCCATTGTTTGAATCTTTGCTCCCATGTCATCTTCTCAGTCAGTCATTTCCTCATCAACCTTTAAAACTGCAACACCTCTCTCTCTCTGCCTATGCCTTGGAGCGTTACCTTTCCTTTATTTTCTCCTTACCTCTTCTCACCATCTCTTATCTATTGTGTTTGTTAGTTGCTATACCCTCCAGAATATAAGCTCCATGAGGTCAGGGATTTTGATCTGTTTTTTGATCATTGATCTATTCCTATAGCCTGGAACTGGCATATATATATATATCAACTAATAATTTACTAAATGTATGAAGAAAAATATGACATGTAGTGAGATTAAATGTGTTATACACAATTTTTTAGATCTTTATAAAGCTGATGCTTTGAATGGTGCAATTAATATTAAATATATTTAGAAAGGGTTCTTTTAGACATCTTCTAACTAAATTCCTTTAACTGTGGTGATTGTTATTCTGCTGGGGATTAAGATCACAAATTTCGGGAGAGGGGGCAAGATGGCGGCTGAGTGAACATCCCTGTTAGGGTCTTCTGCAGGGAATTGGCTGGGCGGTGTTGGAGACTCTTTGGGACCGGATTGTTTCGGGATTTTTGCTGGTCCGGAGGTGTCTGGACATCGATTTGGAGGGAAGGTAACAGAGAGGATCCGTCTGTGAAATATACACGGAGATCCCAGCTACCTGTAGAGGATTCCCTCCTTGGGTAGGCGGAGACGAGGCATCTAGCCCCGCTCGGTGGGGCTGAGCCAGGCCGGGCCGCAGCGGTGGATGCCGGAGCGGGGCCGGGCGGGGCGAGCCGGGCCAAGCCGGGCCGCGGCAGCGTGCGGAGCCGGGCGGGGCCGGTTCAGGCCGCGGCGGTGGGCGGCGGACGCCGGAGCCGGGCCTGGGCCGCTGTAGCGAGCGGAGCCGGGCGTAGCCAGGCCGGGCCGCGGCGGCGTACGGAGCTGGGCGGGGCCGGTGCAGGCCGCGGCGGCGAGAGGCAGACGCCAGAGCTGGGCCGGGCCGCTGTAGCGAGCGGAGCCGGGCGGAGCCAGGCCAGGCCGCGGCGGCGTAAGCAGCCGGGCAGAGCCGGTCCAGGCCTCCGCAGCGGGCAGCAGCGGGCGGAGCCGTGCCTGCGGAGGGGTTTCTGTTCTTTGTTTTTTTTTTGTTTTGTTTTTTTTAAATTTATTTTACTTAATTTTTTTTCCCTTCAGTACTGGGGAGTTCGTGGGCCCTGGGCGGCCTATTGGGGGTTTGTGGGAAGGGAGGTGCTTGCAGACCCATTTGGGCAGACAGACGGGGGGTTTTAGGGCAAAGCGGGGGGAAGTTGTTGTTTTAGATAGTGTTGCAATTGTGACACGTGTATACCTGTATCTCTCTTCCCCCTATCCGTTCCCCACCGTTTGCCCATCCTCTTTTTCTTTCTTCCTTTCTTCTTGTCTTTCTTTTTTTCTTTATTATAATTAGTTTTTTTTTTCGGTTTTCTCTTTCCCTCTTGTCCCTCATCTTCCACTTATTTTATTTTAATTCAAGTATACAATAGGTACTACAGGGAACACCTCACATTTGCTGGGTTTTCCCATCCTCCACTGCCTCATTTCTGTGTGAACTGATTTAGGCTACCTACACTATCCCCCTTCCCCTGCATCTTGATATCCACTATCATCTACTGTCTCTCCTATATTCCACCCCCCACCTCCCGTTCTTTGATCCACAAAGTGTCTAACTCTTAATTTCTAATACCTTTGTTCTGTTTTCTGTCTGTTATCCACTCTTGAAACTATTACCTTTCTTTTCTTTTTCCCTCTCTCATGAAAACAATAGCTTTGTAGTTCATACCATATTCCTCCCATATTCAGTCATCTACTTCATAAAAGGTACTCTACCTACAGCTATAACTCTATACAATCTACATGAATCTAACCTCCATCCTCCCAGATCTCATATTCTTGCTTAGTTAACATACATCACCAATACTACTTTACACTTTTCCCTTGCTTACACAATTGCCTTTCCCCAACACTAATACTTTCCTCTAAAGTGAACTTAACCAACAACAAGTAACTAGAATAAGAAGAAAAAAGTGACAAAGAGAAGAGATAACACCTATGCAAAAATAACAACTAATTAACCTCCAAGAGCAGACAAAGAAGCTAAGGAACTGATTAAATTCGTCAAAATAAAGAGATGACCAGAAAGCAACAAAAATCTACAAACCAAACCAATAATCAGGAAAACATGGCTGAATCCAATCAACAAACCAATAATCACGAAGGGGAGCAAAACTTGGCACAAGCAATGAAAGATCTCAGAACATTTATCACCGACAAATTTGATGCAGTAATGAAAGAGGTTAACAACATGAAGACATCACTTGGAGGGGAAATTGCAGACATAACAGATATGATGGGAATGAACACCACAGTTCAAGAAATCAAAAATACACTTGCAGCAAATATCAGCAGACTAGAAGAGACAGAGCAGAGAATTAGTGATGTGGAAGACAGTACATCAGAAATCAAACAGATAGTAGAAGGGGTCAATAAGAAGATAGAAATAATCCAATTAGGATTTAGGGACCTGAATGACAATGCAAAACGCTCAAACATACGTATTATAGGCATTCCAGAAGGTGAAGAGAAGGGAAAGGGGTCAGAAGGAGTGTTGCAGGAAATAATGGCTGAAAACTTCCCAAATCTACTGAAAGAGACAGATGTACATATCCAAGAAGCACAGCGCACTCCACAAGTCATAAACCCCAACAGGCCCACCCCAAGACATATACTTGTCAAATTATCCAATGCTCAAGACAAAGAGAAAATCCTAAAAGCAGCAAGAGAAAAGAAAACCATCACATACAAGGGAAGCTCAATTAGATTAAGTGCTGATTTCTCTTCTGAAACCATGGAGGCAAGAAGACAGTGGTATGATATAGTCAAGGTACTAAAGGAAAAAAATTTCCAACCAAGAATACTCTATCCAGCTAAACTAGCATTCAAACATGATGGAGAGTTCAAAATATTCGCAGACAAACAGAAACTGAAAGAGTATACCAACAAGAAACCTCCCCTTCAAGAAATTCTAAAGGGAGTTCTGCAGGAAGAAAGGAAAAAACAGGAAAGGCAAAGTTGGAGGAGAGTATAAGACCAACAACAACAAAAAAAAAGACAAAAAAAAAATACAAACAAAATATGACAAACACAAATCTAATCAAAATATGGCTAACACAAATAATTCCTTGATAGTAATAACACTGAATGTCAACGGATTAAACTCACCTATCAAAAGATTCAGACTGGGACACTGGATAAGGAAATATGACCCATACATATGCTGTCTACAAGAGACACATCTTAGATCCAGAGACGCATGGAGATTGAAAGTGAATGGCTGGAAAACAATCATACAAGCTAACAATAACCAAAAAAGGGCAGGAGTAGCTATATTAATATCAGACAAAATAGACTTTAAATGTGAAACAATTGTGAGAGACAAAGAAGGATACTACATTTTAGTCAAAGGGAAAATCTGTCAAGAAGATCGAACAATCATAAATATCTATGCCCCCAACAAGGGTGCCTCTAAATACGTCAGGCAGACACTGGAAAAACTAAGTGAAAGAATAGATTCATCTACAATTATAGTGGGGGATTTTAATACACCACTATCAACTCTGGACAGAACATCTCAAAAGAGAATCACCAAAGAAACAAAACATCTGAATAGTATATTAGAAGAGCTCGATCTAATAGACATATATAGATCGCTACACTCAAACACAGCAGGATATACATTTTTCTCAAGCGCACATGGATCATTCTCCAAGATAGATCATATGCTAGGCCACAAAGAAAGGCTGAACGAATTCAGAAAGATTGAAATCATACAAAACATTATCTCTGACCACAGTGGAGTCAAGCTGGAGATTTGCAAGGGACAGAAGCCCAGATTTCACACCACGATTTGGAAATTAAACAGCACACTCTTAGAAAAACAGTGGGTCAAAGAGGATATCTCAAAAGAAATCAATGACTACCTTGAAACAAATGATAATGATAACACAACATACCAAAATTTATGGGATGCAGCAAAAGCAGTACTGAGAGGGAAGTTTATAGCCATAAATTCATATATCAAAAAAGAAGAAAGAGCAAAAATTGAAGAACTAACTGCACATTTGAAGGAATTAGAAAAACAACAACAAAGTAACCCAACAGGAAGAAGAAGGAAGGAAATAACAAAGATAAGAGCAGAACTAAATGAAATAGAAAATAAGAAAGCACTTGAACAGATAAACAAGACCAAGAGCTGGTTTTTTGAGAAGATTAACAAAATTGACAAACCTTTAGCAACACTAACAAAGAAAAAAAGAGAGAAGATGAAAATACACAAAATAAGAAATGAGAAAGGCGATATCACCACTGACCCCACAGAAATAAAGACTATCATAAGAGGATATTTTGAAAAACTATATTCCAACAAAAATGACAATCTAGAGGAAATGGACAAATTCCTAGAAACACATAAGCAGCCCATATTGACAAAAGAAGAAATTGATGATCTTAACAAACCAATCACAAGCAGAGAGATAGAATCAGTTATTAAAAATCTCCCAACTAAGAAGAGCCCAGGGCCAGATGGCTTCACAGGTGAATTCTACAAAACATTCCGGAAAGAACTGACACCAATCCTGCTGAAACTATTCCAAAACATCGAAACAGAAAGAACATTACCCAACTCCTTCTATGATGCCAACATTACCCTAGTACCAAAACCAAACAAAGACATCACAAGAAAGGAAAATTACAGACCAATTTCTCTAATGAACCTAGACGCAAAAATACTTAACAAAATACTTGCTAATCGTATTCAACAACACATTAAACGTATTATACACCACAACCAAGTGGGATTCATCCCAGGTATGCAAGGATGGTTCAACATAAGAAAATCAATTAACGTAATACACCACAAAAACAGATTGAAGGAAAAAAATCACATGATTATATCTATTGATGCAGAAAAAGCATTTGACAAAATACAGCACCCTTTCTTGATAAAAACACTCCAAAAGATTGGAATACAAGGGAATTTTTTGAACATGATAAAGAGTATATATGAAAAACCTAAAGCCAATATTGTTTACAATGGAGAAATCCTAGACTCCTTCCCTCTAAACTCAGGAACAAGACAAGGATGCCCACTATCTCCGCTCCTATTTAACATTGTCTTAGAAGTACTTGCTCGAGCACTGAGGCAAGAACCAGAAATAAAAGGCATTCAAATTGGAAAGGAAGAAGTCAAAATTTCATTATTTGCAGATGACATGATCCTATACATAGAAAACCCTGAGAGATCTACAACGAAGATTCTAGAACTCATAAATGAGTTTAGTAAAGTCGCAGGTTATAAGATCAATGCGCAAAAATCAGTAGCATTTCTGTACACAAATAATGAGCAAGATCAGGAGGAAATCAAGAAACAAATACCATTCACAATAGTAAATAAAAAAATCAAATACTTAGGAATAAATTTAACTAAAGAGGTAAAGAACTTATACACCGAGAACTATACAAGATTGTTCAAGGAAATCAAAGAAGACCTAAATAAATGGAAGACTATTCCTTGTTCATGGATAGGAAGACTGAACATTATTAAGATGTCTATCCTACCAAAACTGATCTACACATTCAATGCAATCCCAATAAAAATCAACGCAGCCTTCTTTAAGGAACTAGAAAAACTAACTATGAAATTTATTTGGAAAGGAAAGAGACCCCGAATAGCCAAAGACATACTGAAAAAGAAAAACGAAATTGGAGGAATCACACTACCTGACTTCAAAACATACTATAAAGCTACGGTGGTGAAAACAGCATGGTATTGGCATAAGGAGAGACACATAGACCAATGGAATCGAATTGAAAGCTCTGATATAGAACCTCACATATACAACCACATAATATTCGATAAAGCCACCAAACCCTCTCAACTGGGAGAGAGTGGCCTATTCAACAAATGGTGTCTGGAGAACTGGATAGCCATATGTAGAAGAATGAAAGAGGATTACCATCTCACACCTTATACAAAGATCAACTCAAGATGGATCAAAGACCTAAATATAAGAGCCAAGACCATAAAAACCTTAGAAAGCAGTGTAGGGAAACATCTACAGGACCTTGTGATAGGAAATGGATTTATGAATATCTCACCAAAAGCACGAGCAGCAAAAGAACTAATAGATAAATGGGACTTCCTCAAAATTAAAGCCTTCTGCACCTCAAAGGAGTTTGTCAAGAAAGTAAAAAGGGAGCCCACACAGTGGGAGAAAATATTTGGCAATCATATATCTGATAAGAAACTTATAACTTGCATATATAAAGAACTCCTATATCTTGAAAATAAAAAGATAAACAACCCATTTAAAAAATGGGAAAAAGACTTAAACAGACACTTCTCCGAAGAAGAAATACAAATGGCAAGAAAGCACATGAAAAAATGTTCCAAATCTCTAGCTATCAGGGAAATGCAAATCAAAACTACAATGAGATACCATCTTACACCCATAAGATTGGCAGCTATGAAAAAAACAGAAGAATACAAGTGCTGGAGAGGATGTGAAGGAAGGGGAACACTCATCCACTGCTGGTGGGAATGCAGAAGGATCCAACCATTCTGGAGGACAGTATGGCGGTTTCTCAAAAAACTAGCCATAGATTTGCCATATGACCCAGCAATACCACTGCTGGGTATATACCCAGCAGAACTGAAAACAAGGATACAAACCGATATATGTACACCAATGTTCATAGCAGCATTGTTCACTATTGCCAAAAGTTGGAATCAACCCAAATGCCCATCAACAGATGAGTGGATCAATAAAATGTGGTATATACACACAATGGAATACTACTCGGCTGTAAGAACAAACACACTACAAACACATGTGATAACATGGATGAATCTTGAGAACCTTATGTTGAGTGAAGCAACCCAGACATTGAAGGACAAATACTACATGACCTCAATGATATGAAATAAACAAGCTGCCCTAGATAGCAAGAGACTGAACGATAGGCTTACAGGAAATCGGAGGGTGGAGGAAGGACATGAGCCGATGTCTGCAGGGGTGGAATTTAAGACGAGATGGTGGTAAGTATGAACACAAAGAAGAGATAAAAGGGGGGCAAGGGGTTCCCTTTGGTTGGGGCTTTGCGGGTTTGAGGGTGGGTGGGGAGGGACGGATGGGTAACGTTGCCCAAAAGTGGGGGGAGGGAAGGGTAGCATATGAACACAGGAGAGGGTCAGGTGTTGGTGGAGAGTAAAATGCCGAGAAAATCATATCAAAATATAATAAAGAGGGTTACCTGTTTAGAATGCTCGGAGGGGAGGGTCTGATGCAGGACGGGCTCCTGGGGAATGTCTAAATGCTCATTCTGCCAGAGTGGGTGACACCATGGGGTAGAAACCCAAGTAGTGAGAGTGGGGGTGGACCCACATCCTGGGGAGGACTAATGCCATCAAATAGAGGGAACTGTATCCCTCGAGAGAAAGGGTGGCTCCCAGGGCATTGGGGCAGTTGAGCAAGTTAGGCCCTGAACACTATTCCATCTATCTCTGGAAGTGGCTCCTCAGGAAATGGAGGTTGGCTGTCACTGTGGGCACCAAGGTGGAAGGGAAAATGGACGTTAAATGTGTGGAACCAAAGTAAATGGGGGGTAAGAGAGGAGTTTCTTGAGAGTACACAAGGATGGATATAAAACATGTAATATTACACCATAACATATAGGAGATGACAGACTGATAATGTAAACCATAATGTAAAACATAGGATAACTAAAAATGTAAAGAACTGTGTATCCTAAAGTATGCACCATAATGTAAGCACAGATGTCACCTTGTTAGAAAGCTAATGTCTCAGACTCTGTACATCACTTTAAGTAAATATGATATGAATAGGGCGTAAGAGTATCACTGTGGAAGGGAAAAGGTTTTCTGGTGGATGTGTGAGAGTGCTGTATATTATATATATACATTGCTGTGGTCTAGGACTCCTGTGAAGAAAAGCTGAATTATTAGGAGGGGGGGGGGGGAAAAAAAAAGAAAAAGATAGGATGTGGAATTTTTTCAAGTCAATATTCTTTATCTAAGTTCTTTATCTAATTTTATCCAAGTTCTTTATCTATCCTTTAAACCCATTGCTATATGCCATTCCCTAGTAAGGGACCATGACATTATATTGGGCTTCATATTTCGGGGAGTTCTGGATCACAGAGTGTTTCAACAATGGCAATGGAGGGATACTGGTATGGGATACCAATGACAGGTGATATATGGCTGACAGGGAGCTGTACAGAACATATGTCCAGGGTGCATGGTAATGTTTGGATATACTCATAGTGGCAACAATTAAAAACCACAGTAGGGGGGGGTACTGGGTTCCTGGCCAGTGGTGCTCTGTCGTGGTCCCTAGGGGAGCAGCGACAGTCTCCCAGGTACAGTGGCGGGGACCGGGAGGAAGTGAGGGTTCAACAGTGAGCCCCTGATGCTAATGACTATGCTTCTGAGCTGACAAACCTAAAATAAGAACAAGGCCTAGAGCAACATTGTGCCTGGGAATTTCCACCTGTCAGCCTTCATGTTACTCAAATGTGGCCAGTCTCGAAGCCAAACTCAGCATGTAAATGCAATGCCTTCCCCCCAGCGTGGGACATGACACCCGGGGATGAGCCTCCCTGGCAACGAGGGACCACTATCAACTACCAACTGATGATGCAACTGGAAAATGACCTTATACGGAAGGTTCAATGCGGATCAGCAGAATATCCATGTCTACATAAAATAACATGACTTTAAAATGCTGTTTGACCTAAAGTAAGGGGGAAATGGAAAGGAGAAATGAGTTTATATGGCTACGAGTTTCTAAAAAAGAGTCTGGAGGCTGGCAGAAGGATTGCCCTCATGCACAACTGAGCAGAGTCAGAGAGACAGATAAAGCAGAAACAACCCCCAGATATTGGTTCCTTTGAGGGCTAAAGAGACCCATGGGAGTTATGGTCATGGCCGATGGGGTTAACTACCAGGGCAGATGGTCCCTCTTTGGAAATGGTGTTTATGTGTGATGAATCTGGACTCAGATGGGATCTCCCTTCATAAGACTTTCATGCTAATGTGCTGGAGGTGCAGTTAATGTTGGGGTTTAAGATATATTTAGGGGATTTGAATCTCTGGACTGACAATGTGATAGCCAGGTCCTGAGCCTCAACAGACTCCAGCACCTACAATCTGATCTATTGGACTTACCACACTCAACTAAGATGGAGTTGAAGAAGGACAACCACCACACCATGGAGCCTAGAGTGATTACAACTGAAAATGGGAGGATTGCATCCAGCATCCATGTGGAATCTGAGCCTCCTCTTGACATAGAGGTGCAATGGACACAACCTATCCAATGTCCACATAGAAGAGGTGGCATTGGATTGGGAAAAGTGGACATGGTGGACGATGGGTATGGGGAAAGGCAGGAAGAGATGAGAGGTGGAGGCGTCTTTGGGACATGGAGCTGCCCTGGATGGTGCTTCAGAGGTAATCACCGGACATTGTAAATCCTCACAGGGCCCACTGGATGGAATGGAGGAGAGTATGGGCCATGATGTGAACCATTGTCTATGAGGTGCAGAGGTGCCCAAAGATGTACTTACCAAATCCAATGGATGTGTCATGATGATGGGAAGGAGTGTTGTTGGGGGGGGGAGAGGGGGGGTGGGGGGGTGGGGTTGAATGGGACCTCACATATATATTTTTAATGTAATATTATTACAAAGTCAATAAAAAAAAAAAGAATTAATTAAAAAAAAAAAAGAAAAAAAATAAAGTACAGCTTTGAAGTCTTAAAAAAAAAAAAAAAAAAAAGATCACAAATTTCTATTGCCTAAGAGGAAATTCTTTTTCAGGTAAAAAAATTTATGCAAGCATGCATTCATACATGAACATATATAAACAATAAGTGCATAGTAAAAGTTATGAACTTATGAAACAAACATGCATATCATCAGACAGGGGTACCATATATCACCCCACCACCAAAACCTTTTATTCTTGTGAAACATTTGTTAAAAACTATGAAAGAGATTCCTCAGAATATTACTACTAACTATAGCCCATATCTTACACTGGTGTGTCTTCCCCCAACCCACCCAATTATTAATACTCTGTATTAGTATTATAGATTTGTTATATAGTTCATGAGAGAATGTTCTCATATGGGTTCTGCTAACTATAATCCATCTTCCACCACAGGACTCCCTGTGTTACACAGTCCCATGTCCTGTTCAGTCCATTCAAAGTGTACGCTCAATGGCTCTCATTTTCATCACAGAGTTGTGCCATCATCACCTTAGTCAATTTTAGAACATTCTCATTACTTCAAAAGGAAAAGTCCCATACCCCTCTTGATTCCCTATTGTTGTCCCTTAGAATTTATATATCTTCTTTGCTGTGACTGCAAGAATATTACAATATTAACTGTCATCCATATGTTACAGTAATTGTGATTTTCCTGTGTATCACCATATTCTTAGTACTTTGTAAAAGAACATTCTTATATTTATACTATTAGCCATAGTCTTCATCCACCACCAAAACCACTGTTATAAATTTTCTAGCTTCCTTTCAATTGACATTTACATTCATAGACTACCCCTTGCAGTCACAAGCATTTGTAAAACAGCAGTGTTAGTTACACTCACAATAATGTATTACCATCAACTCTATTCATTTACATACTGTTACAATAAACCTTATTAAACTTTCTACATGCATTAAGCATCAGCTCCTATCTAAGAGCAAATTTTATAGAGCTGTTCCTGCCTCTAAGTGGAGTCACTGGAGAAATCATGATTCATGGGAAGGTCTCTAGAATTATGCTGAGCCTATTAAAAGTTTCACTGTATTTATGAGTCTAAAATATCCTATGGCCTGTAAGAGTCAGGCATCAGTGAAAGTGGAATGTCCCCTTAGTCCACATTATACCTATGTATTTGCTATAGAATAAAAAATAAAAGGTATTTTAATAATTATTACAGACCTTTATTTAGCAAACTCAGAATCTAGGTGATCCTAGTAGATCTCAGCCTGTAATTTAGGTTCCCCCAAATTTTATTTTTCAATAAAAAAAAAGAGTTAAGCATCTTGTTGAATTAAATTCCATTCCATAAACCTTGGGTATCTATTCTGTGTCAGGCATTGAACCATGCACTAGGAATAAGGGGACAAATAGGATAAGTGCTGCTTGAGGGAACTCTGGGTAGGAGGAAAAACCTATAAATACATCATGCCAGTACAATATGATAATGAATTAATGGGCATATGTGCAAGGATGGAGATAAATTGAGGATCAAATTATGTGGGAAGAGAATATTTGGCGGGGGGACATGTCTGAAATAGTTTCTGAAGAATGAAAATCAGCTTACTAAGAAGATGTAGAAGGGAAGTGGTGGGGTGAGGGAGGACATTTCAGGCATAAAAAATGGCACATACTTTGGCACAGACTGTGAAGTCACTGCTTGGATGAGCTCTTTATAGTCAGAACAGTGAAGTTGATTCTCATGAAATCACTGAGGGTCCTGGATGCTGTGCTGATGCATCAGGCCTTTGCTTGTAGTTACTGCAATCCATGCATGGTTTAAAGTGAAGAGACATAATGACATTTGGACACTAAAAATGATTGCTTTGCTGGCAGGGTGGATGAGAAAGGAGGCATATAGTTCTGCTTTAGTCCAAGCAAAAGTCTATGAAGAGTGAACTAAGGAAGTGGCCAGGAGGATGGGGAGAAAAGAATGGGTGCAGAAAGCAATTTGAAGGGACAAGGGACAGGGTAAAGAGCTGACTGTCTATGGAAAGAAGGTTCCAAGAGGGATTTGCCTCTAATTTCTGGTTTGGGGACCTGTGTGTGGATCAGGAATAGAGCAGGCAGAAAAGCTTTGTGGGCTGGAAAATACAATGACTTTGGATTTGGCTGATCTTAGGAGAAGCCCAAGTAGCACAGTATGGTTTTGACAGTAACTAAGTTCGTCAAAATGTCCATTAGTTTCATCCAAAAATTAGTGTGTTTTGTTTTCTCTTAAAGTTTTGAAATACTTAAAAGAAAACATGCTGACTACTTTTGCTTCTCTTAGTTCAGCTTTATCCCAGCACTAAGAACTGAACAGAGATATTGATTAAAAGGGTATTTACAAGGCGAGTGCAGTTAAAATTGTATTTATCCCCATTTTGATTTTGGTAAAAGTGATAAAGCATTAATTGAAAACTTAGGGAGAAGATGTATGGAAGAGAAAGCAATGTGTGAGAATAATTCAGTTTATCATATAAGGGGTTGTCTGAAATCAATATAAGAGTCATAACTTATTTTTAAAACATCCTTTTTTTTTTTCCCTGTCTCTACCATTGGAAGCAATCCCACAGTGCATTGCCTTATATAAATTTTACATAAAATCCCAAGAGACAATTATAGCCTTTTGTTGTGCTAAAATTTTATTGTATTGAATAATAACCAATTAATAATATTGTTGTAATGCTATTTATTTGTAAGCTAGCCTTGAGTAATTAGAAGTCAATACTCTGGTCTGGCCTCTGAATTCTATTCATATTTCAGTGCTTCTCATTGATTTCACCAAGAGACTCTGCTCCCCCTTCCATCCTTATTCCTTCTTAGCAAACTGTTTGATTTACATAAGGGAAAAGTCTTTCTGAGTTAGAAGTTATTTTTAGTTATGTATAAAACATTCGAGAAGAAAGAAAAATAGGTTGAAGTTCAGAAAACAATAAAAGGCTTCAACCATAAACCATGGCTTGTTGTCATGGTTGCAGTGCAAAGTATTGTTCAGACAATTTCTGTTCTTGTGGCTGAGTTAAATGCAGCATTTTCAATAATTTGGAGGCATATTTGAAGTAATTTTTCAGGTTTTTATAAAAACATGGGATTTTATTAACAGGCAATAAAATTAGTTATAAGGTAATGTTAAGATGACCTATTTGCATATTCTGCTGTTATGTTTGGCATTGATTAATCTCCATTGTGTGCAATTGAAAATCTTACTTTAAGAAGCAGTTCCCAATGTCTCAGCTAAGAGGGTGGCTCTGGAGCCAGACTGCGTGGGCTCAGAACTGAACTCCGCCATTTCTGAGCTAATGTTTGTTGCCTCTCTTGGATAAGCTTCTTATCCTCTAAGTGGTATTTACTTATAAAAATGATGATAATTCTAGAATCCATTCCATAAGGTTTGAACACAGAAAACATACTGCTTGGCATGTAGTAAATATTCTAAAATTATTATTGATATTAGATAAAGGATATGTTACAAGGAGGTGAAACAAACGCCAAACAACTCCAAAAAGTTAAAAGAAATGATATTAATCTAAAAACAAGAAAAATATTTTAATGTCTGAGTTCCTTTAAATTTCTTTGACAAAGTCGACTCACCAGTAGATTGTAATTTTTTAAGACAGTACCAGGGATATAAGTGATTAAGCATTAAATTGACCGGTGTAGTTTGTATGCTAAACTTAAATACATATTTCCATTCAAAGTTTGGGAATCCATAATTCTAGAAATGTCATTAACTTGCATTTGCTTTATATATGTTATAACATTTCAATCAATCTGTTTAAATATTGTTTTCTAATTCTTTTAGGTTATAAACAAATCTTCACAGTACTGAATTTTTTAAAAGTACAAGTAGAATAATAGCTTTTCAACCAGAGTTTAACACAGTTAATCTGAGAAATCTTCATTATTGTACTTGGTGATAAGGCATGAAGGACAAGCAGTCTATACATTACTATTAATATTATTTTTTCTAGATCTAGACCATAGACATTTTTAGAGTTTTTATTTTACTTATATGAGTTTTCTAGTTCTTTTCTTCTGTTACACCATTTAAGTTAGTCCTTACGACTTGTCCTTTTAATAACATCAATTTATGCCCCACTCCCTACTCCTTATACTGACACATATACTAATAAGTTTAAACCTTTACCCAAGACCTCAAGAGAGAATTTCCTTCCAGCTACCATTGCTCTTCCCACTGCCCCCAGGTTCATGGAATGTTGCAGTCTGAGCTGCCTTCCCAACACAGACAGGAGGCTGGGACAGATCCACTGGTCTAATGGGAAAGAAGAGGTAGAAATTATGGGCTATGCCCTGTGGTTATAGGATAATTACCATTCTTTGGGGGGAGAGAGGTATGAGATGTAACACAAAAAAGGAAAAGGTGCTCTGTATTACCAAATGTGACTCATGACCTAGTTTTATGGAGAAAGAGAGTTCAAAAGCATAACATGTTCCCTGTGCTGAAACTGGGAAGACAGAAAAGGGGTTAGGAGGGATTGACTGTGTTGGCATATGGTGAAAGGTGAAAAAGGAGGGAAACAATGAGCTTGTATCAAGCATTTCAGGTATCTTGCTTTTCCTTTACACATATGATCTCTATTCCTTACAATAGCTCAGTGGGAGACATTTTTTCAGATGAGAAAGCCCAGGTTCTGAATCATGAGATGTTTAGTTGGAAGAAACTGGGAAACCAAATACATCTTGGCCATTCCATGACATGGCCATGGGCTAAAGTCAGGCTGGTGGCTCCTGAGGAAATCAGTGAGATCTCCAGGTAAAAGACATTGGACCTACCCTTCTGTATCACCGCTATGCTGATCACTCCTTAGGACCAACACAGATTTACTTTCAGCCCACTAGAAGTGGTACATTTGATTTCTGGGCCATCATGAAAGCTGTCTTGCTCTCCAAAATTGCTCCTCCATTTAACTGGCAGTGACTTGAAAGCTATTTAGGATGCACCAGTTTTAATTCCACAATTAGAAAGTTTTCTTTGCATGCAAATAACCTGGAGAAATAAACATCTTAAACTATACCATACAAAGTATTGTAAAACATGGCATATCAAGGACTAAAGAGAACTTTCTGCTTAGATAAGGGAAGAATTTGAAGGTGTTAGGGTTTCAAACTGGGGTTCAAGTGCCTAGCAGCATACAAAATCTTAAAGGATAAACAAGCAACATTATTTGGAAGAGAATCAATATTGATAATTTTAACTTCCACATGTGCTCATTCTAAGTTTAATTGCCCTGAAAACTTGCCCATCTACTTTTCAAAAGAAAAGCATCGCCTGCATCCCAATTCTACCATGGTACATGGCATCAGGGCATAGAAATCTCCAGGGCAACAAACAAGGGAATAATTTGAAATATTGCTGAAAGAGTTGAGAAATTAAAAGACCGTAATGACTGAGAAGCAAATCTTTTGGCAAATCAGGTGGCTTACAATTCTCTGCTTTTATCAAAATTGTAGGAGGAACTACTATGCCAGCAAATAGATCATTGCACATAAATTCTGATGATAGGTCACTATGTTTTTTGACATATAATTCTCAAGGTTCTCTAAGAGTTGAGGAATATTATTATAATATAACTCCATGTACTCCTATTTCCTTATATATGAGAAGATTCGTAGTATTTAAATCATTTAGCATTATAGAAAAAATTTGATTTTAACCTGTCTCATTTCAGCATTAAGTAATATTCAAACATGACTAAACAAACTAAATGACAGTGAAGGATGAATGGCAATCTCATTTCTCTGACTAAAAGCTGCATTTCCAATAAAATTCAGCTTCTAAAATAAATCATTACTTTTTAAAATCTTCAGTGTATTTAGGTTTGGACAAATCATGTATTAATCATAATTATTTTACTGACAACAGAATCCTGAAGATGACAATTAGATCCTTATGGTCACAGGACATGAAATTTATGTGTGTATATTTATTACAGAGAAGTGAGGGATAAGATGTTCAATAAAAATATTTATGCATAAAATGTGTTATATTAAGATAAAAATTGGTGGGGGAAGTGGTATAGAAATACAAGTTAAAACAGAAAAAGGAACCCGGTAAATTTTTCTATTATTAAAGAAGAGTTTATTTTCATATTTTGGCAATGACTGTTGTTGGATAAGAAAACATTATAGTGTGTACATTCCAATGGAAAATTTTAAGTCATCTAACAGTTTTATTTAAAATGTCAATATTTATAACTATACCCAGACATGATATCTTTTCCCACTATTTAATTTTATGGTAAAACATGCAGATACCAACTTAAAATGTGCAAAGTGATATGTATTTTGTAAAAAGTCTTGGGGATATGTTTTAAAAAACGATGACCACTAGACTAAGGCATGGAAGGATGATGGGTCTGTCATCCAGAAGGGAACTCTACCAGGGGAGTGTGAGGGAGGCTGAGCACTAGGAAGAGAAAATAACCTAATAATAATAAGATTAAGAGTTGGAGACCTGTATTAGTGAATGGAACCTGTGTTAGTCAGCCAAAGCGGTGCTGATGCAAAATACCAGAAATTGGTTGGTTTTTTATAAAGGGTATTTATTTGGGGTAGGAGCTTACAGATACCAGGCCATAAAGCATAAGTTACTTCCCTCCCCAAAGTCTATTTTCACGTGTTGGAGCAAGATGACTGCCGATGTCTACAAGGGTTCAGGCTTTCTGGGTTCTTCCCTTCTTGGGGCTTGCTTCTGTTTCCTTGTGAGCTTACTTCCTGGGGCTCCAGCTTAAGGCTTCAGCAGCAAACTCCAGTGTCAAAACTCCAACATTAAAAACCTCAACTCTGTCCTTTGCCATGCTTTTTATCCGTGAGTCCTGACCACCAAAGGGTAGGAACTCAATGCCCTACTGGCACAAGAGGTTTACATTATTACTCAATCAAGTAAACCTATGAATCCAATATAATCTAATATGTCCAGAGGAGAAGATCAGTTTACAAGCAGAATCCAATATTTTTGGAATTCATCAATAATATCAAACTGCTACAGAACCCATCAAATATTTCTCCTGGGTGCTTTGGCAGTTAAGCATATCTTTACATGCTTAAGGAAAATCAAAAAGTTGCCAAAAGTCACTTGAGTCTGAACTACAAAGGTGCAAAGTTGAGACTCAGCTCTACCATTCACTGATTCTGTGATCTTGAGTAAGTCATGCAACATTCTTGAATCTTGTTTTATTTTCCATCTCTAAAATAAGAACAATAATATCTGCATGTGTACCCCAGAAAAACATGTTCTTAAACTTAATCCATTCATGTGGGTGTGAATTGGTTGTATGTAGGACCTTTCAAGGAGGTTACTTCAGTTAAGGTGTGGCCCACAATGGATCTTCATCCTAATACTGGAGTGTTTTATAAGCGGAATGAAATTCAGTAGAAACCAGAAGAGAACTGAGAGCCCAGGAGAGGCTGCCACGTGCATTGCCATGTGACAGAGGAGCCAAGGACCAATGAGCGCTGGCAGCTAGCCTCAGAAAGCCACAGTCTTCCGGAAGAAAGCACTGGCTTGATGGTGCCTTGAATTGGACTTTTTCCTGGCCTCAAAACCATGAGTCATTAAATTCCCATTGTTTAAGCTGTCCCTCTGCATGATATTTGCTTGAGCAGCCAAGGAAACTAAAACACTGCCCTAACTCTCTCATAAGGTTTCAGTGAAGTATGAAAAATATAAAATACATGAAAGCACTTTTGCTGACCACTATACAACTTTAAGCTGGTGTTACTTTATGACTATTCTTCCTCAGAAGAATAGTCCTCTAGGACTTTAAGTTAGTGTCTTTACTAATTTGAATGACTTTTATAAATAAAGATTTAATTCAATAAACAGAGAAATATTATATCTGGCATAAAATCAAAGACAAAAAATATTTGTAATGGGCATATTTTGACCTAACAGTGTCCATTAAATTCTGCCCTAAGGATGTCTTCTATTTACATATACCCAGATGCTGTGATCCATCTTTGTTAAATCTAAGTGAACCCACTGTGGTCTTTGTTATGTTTTTAGACAATGTGTTTGTGGAAAGGCTATTGAGCAACATGATATAATTCTGTAAGGCGCTATCTTTATATTTTGAGTCTTTGTTAGCTATGTTCAACATTCAATCAAGGAAAAACAAACAAAAATAAGGTCATCCTGTCCTAGTTGAAAAGTATTATAAAATAAAAGGGAGAAAGCTTCTCCAAAAGACCTAAACTTGAAGGTGTTTGTACCACTCCAAAGGCCATTCTCAGGCATGGTTATCACTAAAAGAACTCTATATTGCTAAAACCTTGCACTCAGACATTGCCTCACTGGTTGCTTCCTATTCTTCCCTCTCTTAAGCTTTCTGAGGTCTAAGGTCATTGACAAACTACTCAGTGCTTTCTGTGACCGTCCTTAATCTCAGTAGGTGACATAGGTCTTTTCTTTTATCAGACCCAATTGGCCAAAATGCTGAAATTTCTCCCCAAACTCTTTTTTTTGTCAACCCCAAATATATGCATGTACACTCCATCCTAAAAAAACAACCATTAAAAAGAGGACCCTTTGATATGACCTTTCTTTTCAGCTATGCCTCAGCATTTCTTTTCCATTAATGGCTAAACTACTTGAAAAATAGAATATTTACAGGGTCCACCTGTTCACTTGCCCATTCACTCTTCAACTTACTGTTGTATGGATTCCCACTCTAGTTAAGCTTCACTCTCAAAGGTGATTAATGGCCTCACTAATTTCTAAATCCAACAGCAAATATTCCTCAAACCTGGCTCCTTTTCTCTAGTTTTTCACTACAACTTTGTAATATTATCTTAATTCAAACTGTTCTCTCTCAAAAGTAAATCTTAAAAACAATAGCATTTAACAAATTGCTTCTAGGTTAAAATTCATACTTTATAATGCATCATGTGAAACTTTTTGCAAGTTGTCCCCAATTATTGCTGTAGCTTCACTTGAAAATGTGATTCCACTCTCTATGCACCAAACAGGGATATGTTTGGTGGAACATATCCCTGTTCCACCAAAAATTTTCAGTCATTACCTTGGATACTCATATGTTTGTATTTCCTTCTCATTCTACCCAGAACACCTTTCTCTTTCTTTTGTGCTTACATAATTCCACCCATTCTTCAAGTTTCATCTCAAAAGACACTTAATTTCTGAAATCTTTCTTGTCTCTCCTAAGCATGAAAGACAAATATTTCCAGAGGGAAAACTCTAGCACTGTCTTCAAACCATTTATAATATTGTACTGTAATAACTTGTTTAAAGCTTGTTGACTCCCACCCTGGGAGCTCTTTGAGACCACAGACTAGACTCTGTATCCCAGCCCTCCCACTAATTGAATTTGCAGCCTTATATATACTTAAATTGAGAGTAAACGGTAAGCTCTCAAATCACAATCCTCTCCTGTGCAAAGGGAATGCTCATCCCTTCCTGGGCTGAAGAAGGATTAAATAAGCTATGGAAAGGGAAGAATCTGGAATCAGGAGGTAGACAATAACTTTACTTTAATTGCCTCATAATTGCTTTTTATCTAATACTAAGCTTACCCCAAACAGGGCTATATATGCATAAGCTCATTTTAAAGGTTCAGAATCCCTTAGTGTCATTATTAAAAAGTATATATCTTTTATTTCATAATACTAATCAGGAAAAAAACCTGGGAAAAATCTGACTTTCAATTTAGCACTGCAAGCAACTATTGCAATTGGTTTATAAGTCTTCATTCATAAGATTCTCCCCAGGAGAGAAGTTCCTTCATTTTTATAGCCTCAATCTCTTCTAATGTATGTACCAGAAGAGATGCCATATTTCTAGGCTTCCTATATGAGGACTGGTTCCCAGCAATTGTGGTAGGAGGACAAATAACGTTCATTTCTATTGATAACTTTCCATCTGGAACAGTTTTCAAAGCACTAACATGATTTTATTAATGAAGATGAGTGATTCCCAATATGATTATATGTTTTAAGATTGGAGCATTAGACCCATGTTGTGTGTTCCCAGAAAAGGTGTGTAAAACTGCCACCTATACTTGTGCGTCCTGTGATTTAAGGATCAACATTTTTATGGCTCCTAGATGCATGGTTTTATAGTTTTACAGTTACTGGTATTTTATAAAATTCAAAACTATTGGGTGTGTAAGTGCTGTCAGGGAAAGAGAAGTTTTACAGCAAAACATGGGGATCATTTTTCAAAGGTTCAGGCTTCTATAAGGTCTTATGAGAAGCAACCCTAGCATTCAACAACTTCCATGTTAAAAAATTCTCCATTACCTCTTCCCTAAATACTTTGTTCTTCAGTTTAAATTTATATCTTGATCTATATTGTTAGCAATGACAGCTCAAGTGAATTAACATTCCCAATGGCTTATCCATTTATAGCTCATAATTAAAATATGGGATAAATTATAATCCTCAGTTTCATCTTGACTCCCTACACTCATTTTCTCACCTTTATTGACTACCCTCCCATCTTTCTAATTAGGTATCATAAAAGCTAGGCTGAGATAGATTCCAAAACTGTCGATTGTATTCTCATAGTAAGAGCAAATAAAGTGGGGATTCAGGTAGAGAGGGCTATTATCCAAACATTACTTATTTCCAGTAACAATTTCATGTTTATTAAAATTGCTTTAAAATAGCATGATTCTCATGTGTTATTATTAAAAATAAAAGGTAAGTATTTTGGGGGAGACTGAGATATTAAAAAAACAATCAACTATGTCCTTCTTGAAGCCTCACCCATCCCAACACCCTGGGTAAATGAATGCATCCTAGGATATTCATAGATTAGAGGACTTTCTAGGGATGCCTGGCACAAGCATTAGCAATCACAACTATTCTCAAATATATTACATTCTGCTGTGAATTGTTCCCTTTTTTAAAAAATTTTTAGCAAATCAGTGTTACAGTAAGAAAAGAATGTATAATCTGAAATTCCTGTCTTACTTTCTGACTCACTGTTTATAAAAACAAAATAGTGTCAAGATTCTTTTTGACTACCTTCAAGGAGATTAAAGTGTTGATATTATAAGGGTTCTCCATGCTGCTAGAATCAACACAAGGGTAGAAGTACCACTTACATTCGCGCTAATTTGGCTTCAGAAACTCTAATTCTTTCTGAAGCCTGGCCAAATATGTAATTCAAATGCCAATAAAATAATAACAGGAACAAAACCATTTTCTCCGTTATTCAGAAGACTAAAATTTGGAGACATGAAAATAGAGAAGCAGAAACTGTAACAAATTATAATTTGATGGTGGTTTTCATACACTTACAACTCTGTCAATATGATCTTATAGGCTGAATTTGGGGATTTCTTTCAGCGTCATCTTTTATATCAATGAAACTGAATTCTTTACAGAGTTTTAAATACTTAAGAACTTATTTCTGTGGTCCAGGATGAATAACGCACCTACATTTTACCAATCGAAAATGTGTATGTGTGGGTGTGCGTGCTGGTGTTTAAAGAAAGATCACTATTAACAAATGAATAAATATTTCCCAAAAAGATATGCCTAACTTCTAATTCTCGGTACCTCAGAATGTGATCTTATTTGGAAATATGGTCATTGCGGATGGAATTAAGCAAGTTAAGATGAGGCCATACTGGAGTAGGGAGGGCTCTTAATCCAATTCTACTGGTACCATTATAAAAGGTGGAAGTTTATTCACAGATGGGGGCGGGGATGCTGTGTGATGACAAAGGCGGACACACCATGGATTGCAGGCAAAGCACCAGAAGTTAGAAGAGGCATGGGGCAGATTCTTCCCTATGGATTTTTAAAAACCATATTTTTACTTCAGAAGTTGTGAACTTACAAAACAATCATGCACATGTGTGGAATTCCCATACAACACCCCTTCACCAATACACCACACGGTGGTGGAACATTTGTTACAGATTAAGAGATAATATCCTCAGGCTATTTACTACTAACTATGGTCCCTAGCGTACACGTGGCACACTTTTCTCCTACCTCCCTATTATTGACACAGTACATCTTTGGCATTGATGCAAGACTATTACAGTATTGCTGTTAACTATAGTCCATAGGTTACATTAATTGTATTTTTCCCATGCTTCTCCACATTCCCATCACCCTGCAATAGAGACTTATATATGTTCTAGTTCACAGAAGGACATTCTTGCATTTGTACTAACAACCACAATTCTCATTCACTTCTGGGTTCACTGTGTTATTCAGTTCCTAGATTATTGTCTAGCTTTCTTTTAATTGACATTTACAATTTTGAAGGAAACATGATCCTGTCAATACCTTGATTTTGGATTCTTAGCCTTGGAACTGTGAAACAAGAAATTTCTGTTGTTTTAAGTCACCCTTAGGTGGTCTTTTGTTACAGCAGCCCTAGGAAACTAAGACAACCTCTTACATTCTTTGCAGACTGCCTTTAGAGAGAGGTGGGTGTTGATCAGGACCATGCTAGCAATGAGAGGTGCTCAACCCTCCCGTAGCTATTGACACCCTTTAGCCTTTTGATACATGAACTTGTTAACCCTGTGATTGGTTAAGGAATTTGTCTAATCATATATGCCAATAATAAAGAGCAAAGTACCTTGCAGTTCTTTCCTATTCTACACTCCTGTGAAAGACAGATGTGTTGTGTCTAATTATTCACTGATTGGTATCAGGAGAAACGTTAACATAATTGGCACATTTGTTCTAATTAACAGAGGGAAAATGCCACATGCCACCCAACATGAAAAATGAGTCCAGCAACCATTAGCAAGAAAAATTCACATCTATCAGAAGGGTTACACTGTTAAATTCAAACTGGGATCCATCATGTCAGAACACTGGAGTTGAAAATGACAAAATAGTTGAGATGAGTGTACACACCTAGGAGAATGTTGATTCAGCCAAGAAACACTGTATGCAGGTACATTAATCAAACAAATGGGGAAAGCAATTATGGGGCAATTATCAAATGCACATTCAGCCAAGCCAAGCTTCTAGGAGAAGCATTAGCTAAAAACTGGGAGTCTTTGCCAAGTTTTACTGATTGGTTTTAGAAGTGACAAGTTTGAAGCTTTTTGTGTGTTTGTTGTTTGTTTTAACCTTCCCTTTAGATCAGTGGTTCTCAAACTCTGTTGGTTTTAGAATCTCCTTGGGAGATTTTAACAATCTTGATAGCCAGGCTGCACATTGTACCTATGAAATCAGTATCTCTAGTGAGACAGATGTAAGAATTAGTAATCTCTAATAATTACCAAGGAATTTCAATGTGCACCTGAGTTTTATAACAAATGTGGATGGCCTGAGGATCTTGTTTAAATGAAGATTCTGATTCATTCATCTATGGTGGGACCTGGGATTATGCATTTCTAAGAAACCATCAGGTGATACCGTGATTGCCTGTGGACCACACTTTGTATAGGAAGGCTTTGAAAATTCTCCTAGATACCTATAGCTAATAAGTTGTCCATAACCTTTCAACAGGTAGTGTTTGGCTCCAAATGCCTCAGAGTTAAAAATCTCAGCATTGTTTTTTTCATTTTTCTCACACTGGCAACACATGTCTCCCTGGTTCTTGTAGATGCTTTGGTGCTTGACCAGGAAAATCCTCAAGATAGAATTCAAATGAGCAGTCTTTATCCATACAAGCCATTGCAAGAAAGTGTCTTAAAGCACAAGAAGCAGCATGTGATTTATGGGGGAAAAAAAAGTGTGAGGGAAGCAGACTTGGCCCAATGGATAGGGTGTCTGCTTACCACATGGGAGGTCCATGTTTCAAACCCCGGGCCTCCTTGACCTGTGTGGAGCTGGCCCATGCGCAGTGCTGATGAGTGCAAGGAGTGCTGTGCCATGCAGGGGTGTCCCCGCGTAGGGGAGCCCCACGCACAAGGAGCGTGCCCCATAAGGAGAGCCACCCAGCGTGAAAGGAAGTGCAGCCTGCCCAAGAATGGCGCTGCACACATGAGAGTTGACACAACAAGATGATGCAACAAAAAGAAACACAGATTCCCAGTGCCGCTGATAAGGATAGAAGCTGTCACAGAAGAACACACAGGGCACGGACACAGACAATTTGGGGGAGGGGGGGGGAGGAGAGGAGGGGAGAGAAATAAATAAAAAATAAATCTTAAAAAAAAAGTGTGAGGAGACAAGAGTGGCCCCCTAAACTGTTATAGAGAAAATGTTGTGCCAGATATTCTTTCTTATAAAAAATAAAAGGTCATTTAGCCAAGCAGCTATGTGCTTCTTAAATTTGCAATAAAATAGGACACTTTCATTTCAGGGTTGACCACTAATATACTTTGCACCTCTCAGTGGATTTGTGAAAGTATGTGTATATTTATGTTTAAGAAAATGTTGGTTTCAGTCAAGCTGAAATATCACCTTTGGACAATTGTTAAAAAAAAAAAAAAGTAGCCAAAGGTTTAAAAGGGGAAAAAAAGCAAGTGGAAACTCTAGTGACATTTTGTGCATTTGTAACTTCTGCCTCTGTTGCCAAGAAAGGGAATTTGTTTTCCTGCTGGGGAAACACTCTCTTAATTGCACATATGTCTGGCTCATTGCTTTTTTTTTTTTTTTTTTCTTTTTTTTTTTTTTTTTTTTAATTTTTTTATTTTTTATTGACTTTGTAATAATATTACATTAAAAATATATATGTGAGGTCCCATTCAACCCCACCCCCCCACCCCCCCTCTCCCCCCCCCCCCAACAACACTCGTTCCCATCATCATGACACATCCATTGGATTTGGTAAGTACATCTTTGGGCACCTCTGCACCTCATATACATTGGTTCACATCATGGCCCATACTCTCCTCTATTCCATCATGTAGGCCCTGTGAGGATTTACAATGTCCGGTGATTACCTCTGAAGCACCATCCAGGGCAGCTCCATGTCCCGAAGACGCCTCCACCTCTCATCTCTTCCTGCCTTTCCCCATACCCTTTGTCCATTATGTCCACTTTTCCCAATCCAATGCCACCTCTTCTATGTGGACACTGGATTGGTTGTGTCCATTGCACCTTTATGTCAAGAGGAGGCTCAGATTCCACCTGGATGCTGGATGCAATCCTCCCATTTTCAGTTGTAATCACTCTAGGCTCCATGGTGTGGTGGTTGTCCTTCTTCACCTCCATCTTAGCTGAGTGTGGTAAGTCCAATAAATCAGATTGTAGGTGCTGGAGTCTGTTGAGGCTCAGGATCTGGCTATCACATTGTCAGTCCAGAGATTCAAATCCCCTAAATATATCTTAAACCCCAACATTAACTGCACCTCCAGCACATTAGCATGAAAGTCTTATGAAGGGAGATCCCATCTGAGTCCAGATTCATCACACATAAACACCATTTCCAAAGAGGGGCCATCTGCCCTGGTAGTTAACCCCATCGGCCATGACCATAACTCCCATGGGTCTCTTTAGCCCTCAAAGGAACCAATATCTGGGGGTTGTATCTGCTTTATCTGTCTCTCTGACTCTGCTCAGTTGTGCATGAGGGCAAACCTTCTGCCAGCCTCCAGACTCTTTTTTAGAAACTCGTAGCCATATAAACTCATTTCTCCTTTCCATTTCCCCCTTACTTTAGGTCAAACAGCATTTTAAAGTCATGGTATTTTATGTAGACATGGATATTCTGCTGATCCGCATTGAACCTTCCGTATAAGGTCATTTTCCAGTTGCATCATCAGTTGGTAGTTGATAGTGGTCCCTCGTTGCCAGGGAGGCTCATCCCCGGGTGTCATGTCCCACGCTGGGGGGAAGGCATTGCATTTACATGCTGAGTTTGGCTTCGAGACTGGCCACATTTGATTAACATGAAGGCTGACAGGTGGAAATTCCCAGGCACAATGTTGCTCTAGGCCTTGTTATTATTTTGGGTTTATCAGCTCACAAGCATAGTCATTAGTATCAGGGGCTCACTGTTGAACCCTCACTCCCTCCCGGTCCCCACCACTGTACCTGGGAGACTGTCGCTGCTCCCCTAGGGACCACGACAGAGCACCACTGGCCAGGAACCCAGTACCCCCCCTACTGTGGTTTTTAATTGTTGCCACTATGAGTATATCCAAACATTACCATGCACCCTGGACATATGTTCTGTACAGCTCCCTGTCAGTCATATATCACCTGTCATTGGTATCCCATACCAGTATCCCTCCATTGCCATTGTTGAAACACTCTGTGATCCAGAACTCCCCGAAATTTGAAGCCCAATATAATGTCATGGTCCCTTACTAGGGAAGGCTCATTGCTTTTGAGAGCTGTATCTACGTAGCCCATATTGTGAAAGCTAACTTGTCTTAGAATCTGGAAACTTCTATTTCTAAAACCTAAGTTCTATCATGAGGAAACAAAAGCATGTTGACAAATAAAATGACAATAACAAAATCAAACCAAAGTAGAATAACTGCATTTAATAACATCTTTCAGGGAAGAAAAAATGGCACTGAAGTGTCCTTAATGCTCAGTTTTTCAGGACAAAGACCTGAAAATTCTTCATCTCTCTATAGCTCCCAATCAGCCTTGACTATAAACTTGCTTGTAGGGTAAGTAACACATTAATACGTATTCTTATTTACCAGTCAAAAGTGTTCTGAACTATTGCTAAATCTGATCCTCCTTAGAAAATACAGGCTTTACATGACTGCCATTATTCATCCACAATGAGTTTATGATAAATAATGCCTCTTGGGACATGGAGAAATGCTAAAGGAATTCTAAGGCAAGAGAACTTATATATCTATATATTTAAAAAGTAAATTTTTCCTCCCAAGAAATAAGACCACTTAAACCCTCCTGCCCTGTGATTATGAACACAGGTTAGGTTGTTTTTTGTTGCTAAAGCTCCACTGAGATAGGTATTGTATTTGAACACAGCTGAGGTCTACTGATGACTGATTTTGGGTCTTCTAAGAAAAACTCATTCCTGTGGGTCTGCTGAATGTTAGCATGGAAGATTTCACTGTCTCCTGAAAGACCAAATATTTTCTGGACTTTATTCATTTAATAAAATCAAATTTAAATGACATATTCAGAGTTTTTTCCCCACAGGAATTAAAATTGCCTTTATCTCTCCAGTTTTCACCATCTCCACTGCTTTTCCCTGGGAAAAAGCAATCCTTTTCTTTGCTTGTGTTACTTCCTGCAAGATCCTCCAGAATGGTCTTCCTGCTTCCATTCTTGTACTTCTAAAACCTATTTTACATTCAGAAGCCAAAATAATCTTTTAAAGACATAATCAGGTCATGATGATTCCTTACTTCAATCTCCAGTGGCTTTTCATGCACATAGAGGAAACTCCAAGCCTCTCATGTATACACGTCCCTGATCTGGTCCCTGCCCAGCTCTGTGTTGCAGTCTTCCTGCTCTCCTCATTGCTCATGTGTCTCTGATACACAGGCCTCTTTTTAATCCTGAACCCATGTCGGCCTCTCTCTGAGGGCATTTGCCCTTGCTGGTTCCACTGCCTGGAGCTCTCTGCCCCAGATCTTTTCAAGACTGATTCCTTTCTGCCATTCAGATTTCAGCTCAAATGACATCTCCCCAAATAGATTTTTCTTTGACTCTAAAGGTACTCCCAGCTCTCAACAATCATCATCCTCTCTTATATGACATGCTTTATTTCCTTTAACTTGTAATAATCTGAAAATATCTTGTTCATTTATTTATATTTCTGTTTTGTTTATTTATTTATTTCTTCTAGGGACTTTGCCTTCTATCTCTTGCAACTAGAACAGTGCCTGGCACACAGTGGGTGCATAATAAATATTTCATGAATAACTGAATTAATGATTAAAAACCCTGCATTTTGTGATACAGGCTCAAAGGAATCACTAAACCACTAAGTATTTGCAGAAATTAGGCAACATTATTATTATAAGTTAGGTAAAGTCTAATGTTTCTTATTTGTTGTTCATGATAATGCTATTTAATGTTATTATTATTTAAATTTGGTTTAAATGGTTACGAATTTGTCATCATCTCTGTATATAATTACTACAGGCTGGTACTGGGGAAAAAATATATGGGCTGACCATAATAAAGAGGTGACACTGGCAAATGTTGATTAGGCCCGTGCAAAGTTTGCAAGCTAAATAATAGGCGGGGAACCTAATACTTTTGAAAACCTATTTGCAAGGCTGACAATCACATCATATTAAAAAAAATAACAACCACCTTCTTTTTCATACATACATGCTAGTAGAAAATTCCAATAGATATTACTGGGCACTGAAAGTAATATCTTCTCCAAATTAATATTCATGCCCAACTCTTCCTTCTTTTCTAAATCTCTTTGCCTGCAAAGAATATAAAGGACAACTTTGGAGACAATGCACCTGCATGGAAATGCATCGACACAAAGTTCCAATTATGAGGGAATGGCAGGGAAACATGAATGGCTCTCATGAAACAAAGCAGTCAGTGGCCATATTAATAATCAATTAGATAGAGAGCCACCTGATGCTACACATTTGGAGGCGCCTCCAGCTGCCAGCAGCTTTTTGTTTTGGCAGTATCAGTTTTTAAAAAATCTGTTCCCTGTTCATCATGTCTTAATTCAGCAAAATCTATTCTTTTGCACTTCACCTCATATTTTCCCACTTGCTAATTAGAGATGCAAATGTTGATAAATAATATGATGTTTTTTTAGCACAACTGGGTCAATAAGTTGGACATTGTGTCCTGTTCCTCCAATTAAACTCTTATGAGAAGCAGCTCAATTATAATTAGAGAACCAATTATCCCCTTGTTAAAGGTGAACAAATCACAGGTTTTAGTGAAAAATTCAGTTTTGCTCCTTCTGCCATGCCAACAAATCTTGTATCCATTGTTTTGATCCCAGTACTCTCCAAAAGAGATAATTTGATAATAAAGCAGTGTATTTCTAGCATGCCATGTGACAGCAACATTTTCTAGGCATAAACTAAAATGAGCAAAGAGGGATTCATTTCATAGAGTGCTGCTATTATGCCACTGGAACAAGCCAGCACCCGTTGCATGGGCATATTAATTTTTTTACTTCTTTAGAGAGACAGGAGAGCTTTGTCTATTGAAAGGGAAGCAAATGCCTCACCAAAAACAGAAGAAAAAAATAAATTGGCTTGATTCTAGCAAAAGTGTTTTAAAAAATTCTGAGCAATACCATTTTAGAGTATTTCTAGGATTTATTTTTCTTTCTTTTCCCTAGTCTACTCTCTAATTTTAACATCATAATTACTAACCTCCCCTATAGTCCCTGAACTAATATAACTCCCAGTGGTCTTTATTCTTGGTCCTAGTGGTTTGGAACCCTGCTCTCAGGGCTGAAACTGAAGAGTTCCCTCACCACACACTACATTTCTCAATAGACTTGCATCTCCAGGGATGCAGCATCCTTTTTCTGGAAAGCTCTATTTTCTATTTTTTCATATGCAGCCTCTGTGTCATATCCAACAAGGCCTCATTTTTTCATTTATTCAACTCTGCTTAGAGAATCTATTAAGTGACCTACAATTTACTGGTGTTAGAGATAAAAGATTTAAAAAATCCCTTTTGCTCCTTATTTGATTACAAGCTAGTCAGACCAGCAAAAGAGCAAAATAGATAAATTTCAAAGTAAGTAATAGAACTATTAAAAATCATGGTATATAGGAGCTAACATTCAACCAGTCACAGTGATTCATCCATGTCAAGAATTAAATACTGAAAGAATTCCATATCTGTTGTGATCCCCAGGCAACCCCATCACTCTATGGTTTTAAATGATTTATATCTGGTCTAGTACAAGGTGCTCCAGCATCTGGTCCATTACTAAGGAAGTCCTACAGTCCTTAAAGGTTTGATTAGCACCCCTAGATATAATGGAAGGGTCTGGGAGAACAGAAAAGGGAGCAGCTGGGCCTAGGGCTCTGAAATCCTTGTCTTCATCCCTGGGATCCCCACAACATAGTTTTTTAAGCTTAACTGATGAATACTGAGGGGATTTCTTAGGTCAAATCTGCAGCCACTGGGGGAGAGGGAATTTAATGGCTATTGAGTCAGCCTTCTCCTCCTCTGAGACTTTGTCACTCTTAATCCTTGAGTTTTGAAAAGATGATCTACCAAGAGTAACCTTAGCCAAATTTCCTCTGGGCAGGTCTAGAGTATGGAACTACAAGACTAAAAGGACAACAGTAACTTTAAAAATCAGAGTTTAAGGGTAGCAGCACATCATGGTTTGCTGTAGACATTTACACTAATAGGTCATTTGATAGCTTTGTTGGAAGGGCATTTCCTTGGTTTAAAGCATACAATATCATCTTCATTTGTAGCATTTATGTACTCTAACCAATAGGCTAGAGAATACAGGAGGGAATCTTGGGGATTCTTGGGAGTGCAGAAGCTTCACTTTTCACACATCACAGGGCTGAGCAGAGTAACTTTCCTGTGGCAAGGTGCTCAGTGGCTACTTTGAATTCAAGTGGTTAATCCAGCAGTTTATGAACTAATAAGAGATAATATAATAACATTACTAATAATAGTCAATGTTTCTTCAGTGCTTTCAATAAATTCTAAGTTATTTTCATATCATTTAAACTTTACAACCACATTCTGAATAGGGCCTCTGATTGTCTCTTTTTTAGAATAGAGGGAACTTAGGTACAGAGAGTTTAAATACCTTGCACAAAATCAAAAAGTTAGAAAATGGTGAAGCTTGGATTCAAACATGGATTTCTATAAGAAACTTATAATAACATTCTATAGAAGAAACTAAAGCCAAAATAGGGGAGAATATTAAACGCTATTTATTATCACGGAAGTGTCTATACCATTATTTGCACCAAAGGTGATGCTGTCATACTTAAGGTTAGAGTTTTTTAGAAACTTACTGACTTGGATTAGAAGGAAGAAAATTACTGCCTCTCAATATTCTGCAAACAATGCCACTTGCATAGTGGAGCTAGACATATGCTTATAAAACAAGCGTCAATTAAATCAATCAGTCATGTGTTCATTGAGAATTTATTATCTGACTTTTCCAGGATCATTTGCAATGGGATACAAAAGAAACACAGTCTGGCATGATATCTTCAGGGCTTGCTCTATTTATCATAAAATACAAGAATCTACCTCCTCATTTCCCTTTGAGATCAATATATTAATTTATGCTACTTCAATGTTTTAAGAGTCTTCAAACAAATAAGTGAAATATTACACATGAATGTGTTTACCTTTAAATTAAAATAATCATGTAATCCTTCAACTCACCAACCTACCTTTCATCTCTTTCTTTTAAAATGTATATGTCCCTCTTGAGCAAATAGCAGTTGTAATGTGTCATGATAGGAAAATCATTAGCTTTCTGGTCTTGGTGATTTTAATAGGACTGAAAAGAAACTACACTGGGGTTTATTAGCCTGCTCTAGAGCATTTGTATTTGATCTCACTTCTGACTTCAAAAAGTGAAAAAGAAAAAAGTATTAAATATAGTTCTTTGAATGTCAAATGGGTGTATGAATTTTGAGCTTGCCAAGTGTTAATTGGTCTCTTCCCCAGTGATGATACAAATAAGAGTCACAGCCAATTAGCTTACAGTCATGAATCTTTACTCCCTGACAAAGTGAACCACTTAGTTGAAGAGACTGAAATTATGAGGCACTTATTAGGATCCCTTCTCTGAAAGTCTTTGCAGGGATTAGTTAGTTTTAAAAAACATGGAATGAAAACAAGGGTATGGATACTCATGTTACTCATGATATATATTCGTCTCTAACTTAGTTGAATGGAGGAGGCTTGACTAGAATTTTTGAAATACAATTAAGGAGAGAGATACAAATATTTTAATAATGGAAATTAAATACTGACATGGAACAGTATGGAAGACATGGAAGGCCAGTTATAAGGCAAAATAGCTCTCTTTTTTCAAGGTTAGAAAGAAAATCTCATTAAAACTATAACCCTGAGTCTTTGTGTTGACACATGGAGATATGAATGTTCTGACAGAAACAAAAGAAGAGCTTGATAAGGGCTCTGACTAAATTTCTAATTAATTTACTATCTATTATTTTTTTTAATTTGGAAAGAGCAATCAGATGATTGATTCAGGTGTCATGGGACAGTTGATTCTTGCATTTGCTGCAATTTTGAAAGATTGAAACACTGAGAGATCAGCATTGTTAATTCTTCTTCTTCTTCTTTTTTTGTATGATGTTGCAACTCTCAAGAGTATTATATTATTTAAGTAGATATGCAAAATTCAGGGCTTAGTTTTCCAAAACAACTTCTGACTGATATACAGGTCCCAATTGCAATAACTAAAAAATACCTCTTTTCACATGTGCAATAAATAGTTAAAAATTCAAATAGTTTGGTGGCTAACAAGGAACCACTACAAATTGGAAAATAGGTTACTTGTCAAATTAAAGTATTCCTGGGTTTGTAATATATAGGATCAGCTAGGAGGATAATACTAGATTCAAATTAGAATGTCTCCTGATAATTATGTAAAGGGTAACATTTTTTAGTTTGGAATTTTCAGTTAAATGAAAGACACAATATTAAATGCTTTTCCTCAATACTGTGCTCTAAGATGAGGGCAAATGTCTTAAGGAGAACATGGCACCCTCTTGTGGGTTGTATAGGCCTAAATTCTAATGACAAGGCATTTTCTTATGGTTCTTGGTATTAACAAGTCATAGAGTGAATCTGATTCATAATACTTAATTTGCATCATACAATCAGCTTTGCTTTAGGGGAAAAAAAGATGAAAATGAGAGCTTGATGGAAAATTTTAGGAGGAAACTAATTGACACTTGTTAATTTTAAAACATGTTTCTTTCCTGGTATGTGAACATGGCTTCTAGGAATGTCCATGGTTACACCATGGCACAGGAAGTATGTATATGGGATGCACATATGTGCACATACCCTCCCTTCTCACACTCACTTTTTTTGCATCTTATCAAGAACAACAATAAAATTGATGGCATGTTATTAAGTCATACCATCTTTCTTTACTATATGTGCCAGATAAAATCAAGCAGTTTTCTTATTTCTTGAAAGAGAATGACAAAATTCAACCAAGCTGCCTGTGGCTGTGTCCACTGGGGCATTCTAATTGACTCTCAAGTCATTAATCAGTTCCTAATCAATATATTTTGCCAGCAGCAGGCAGTTAGGACTCCATTACTACCCACTCATCATGCTATACCCTAATTCACTGCACCATTAGGCACAGATTAGGGCTCTGTTAGATTAGTTTAGTGCCAAATGATGAATACAAAAAGTTGCATTTACTCACCTCAGCTACTGGGATCCCTTCAGGTGGCCGACATTGGAGTAAAACTTCCTGTTCCAAAGACACTTCCTTTCCCAGGGGTTCCTGCTCAAATGTCTTCCGTAGATCTGGAAAGTACAGATGACAAGTGCTTGTCAAGATTAAATTAAATGACTTCTGAGGATTAGCCTGTCTGGCACCAAGGGATTAATACCAAGCACCAACCAGCAATGCCTTTGGAAGAAGACCTTGACCAAAAAGGGGACATATCAAATACAAATGGTTTTACAGCTAAGAGATTTCAAAATGAGTTGGTAGGTCATTCCAGATGTTACACTTAACACATGTCTCAGGCAGATTTCACTAACTGCCACTGTGAACAAAGCCTCAAATAGGGGTGCTCCTGAGGGCGCTAGAGACATCCAGACACTATAGGCAAGGCAAACAACCCCTTGAAATCAGCACCTGTTGGATGGCCTTATCTTGGAATATATGACAACCTATTTCCCCAGTGTAACAGTTTGACTCATTTATAATTTCCCTATGCATGATTCTGTTTCCCCTTTTATTTGAGCCTATGATTAGCACTATATCTGTTAAAGATATGTCTCAGAGACTTAAATCTTCGCTCTGTTGATGTGAGTGTTAAGCCCTGAAATCTCAGGAAAGTTGCAGCCAACACCTAGTCTCAAGATCATCGAAGTCGCCCAGATCAACTAACGAAATGGTAGTGATGGACAACTCCTATCCCTGAAACATAGTATCTACAACTGCAAGCAAGACAGTGCCTTCCATCTGCCTCATAAAATCTAAGCCCTCTCTCAATCTGAGGCAGAGAGGACATCACCATCCCCACATGCTCAAGACTGAGGAATGAACAAATGTAAGGGGGGAATGCAGCCATAGAAAAGTCAGCTTATTAATATTGTAGTAATGGAAGAACATATAACATTGTTAAAAAGATAGTGGTTACCAGAGGTTCTGAAACATAGGGAATTTTTAGGGCTCTGGAATTAAGTGTAAAGTACAGTGTAAACTATAGACCTTGGTTTGTAGCAATGCTTCAGTATTTATTCATCAACTGAAACAAATATACCATACAATTTTAAGATGTTAATAATAGGGAAAGATGTGGGAGGGAGCGTAGGGTACATGGGAATCCCTTACACATTTGATGTAAATTTTCTGTAATCTAAAACCTCTTTAAAAATAAAGTTTATCATGGAGGTGAAGAAGGTCAACCACCACATCAGAGAGCCAAGAGTACCTACAACTGAAAGCAGGAGAATTGCATCCAGCATCCATGTGGAATCTAAGCCCCCTCTTGATATAGATGTGGAGTGGACACAACCATTCCAGGGTCCACGGAATGGAGGAATAGAGTATGGATTAGAGTGGACTTACTGATATTCTATTCATGAACTATCGTGATTAGTATTTGAAGAAAATGTAGCATTGATTTGGAGAAAGTGGCCATGGTAGCTGCTGAGGGTAGGGAGTGGAAAGAAGAGATGTGATGTGGGGGTGTTTTCAGGTTTTGGAGCTGTCCTGAGTGGTACTGCAGGGACAGTTACCGGACATTGTATGTCCTCCCATGGCCCACTGGGTGGACTGGGGGAGAGTGTAAACTGTAATGTGGACCATTGACCATGTAATGCAGCGATGCTCAGAGATGTATTCATCAAGCACAATGAATGTCCCATGAAGATGGAGGAGGTTGTTGTTATGGGAGGAGTGGGGTGAGGGGGATGGGGGATATATGGGTACCTAATATTTTTTTAATGTAATATTAAAAAAATAAAGACAGAAAGAAAAGAGAAGAAAAGAAGAAAAATTAAGTTTATCATATTTAAAATATTAAATAACATTTATTCATTTATAGAAAGTGAAATAAAAATTCCTGGGTTTGGCATTATTATATGTATTTGTGATTTAAAACCACATGTTGTTAGTATTGTACCAAAATGGGGCAACTATATTCTGTGTATTAGAAATTATGATGTTCAGAGGCTGTGAAATGTTCAATGGAATTCTTTGGGGAGTTTCATTTTAAGAATCAATAAACAGAAGGGTTGTACGAAGATGGCAAACATCTTCAAACAAACATCTTCTATCAAAACATCTACTGAACTGGCAGGAATAGTCTGAATCAACTAATTTGGACATTATGCAGTATCCAGAGAAGAGCAGGAGAAAGAGGCTGAGAAATTGACATAAAAACTGGTGAAAGTGACATAAATACTGGTGAGCTGCTACCAACCTCCTTCCCACAGCCTCATGGCAGGTAGCAGGGGTGACTGCTGCTGGGGTCCCTGGAACAGCTCTTTGGTGCCAGGGTGGCACCAAACTGAGGCCTCCCACATCCAGTGTATGTGATCTGATCACATATCTCTACCTTTGAATAGCTACTTCAGATCTTGGAGGGCCAACTCTGAGGATGGCCATTGATCAACCCCCCCTCAGGCAAAGATGGCAGTTGAATCTTAAAGAGAGTAATCTTCCTCAAAATTCCAAAAAGCACAAACTGTCACAGTAAACAAAGCCTCAATCAAAAGTGCTCCACTGGACCATAGGGAGATGTGGACATCACAGGCAAGCTATATGGCTTCATGAAATTAATACCCCCTCTGCATGCTTATCTGGGAATAGACAAAAAGTTATTTCCTCAATATAACATAGTTCTACACATTTATAAATCCTCTATTCATGATTCTTCTACTTCTTTAATTGACCCTATAATTTTCAATTAACCTGTTAAGTATATTTCTCAGAGACTTAGAACCTTCAGATTGTTCCTACGCTGGTTGAGCCCTGAAACCCAGCAGAGATGCAGCCAACTCGTACTCTCCAGGTCCTCAGACTTTCCCTGGACAACAAACAAATTGATGTTGGACTAGGCCCATCCCCAAAGCAGGGAGTATCTTCAAGTGCAAGCAAAACAATTCCATTCCTATGCCCCATAATATCGCCATCCCTTCTCAGCCTAAAGCCGTCAGAGTGGACATCATCCCAAATCCCTCAAGTCTCAGGGATTAACATAAATAAGGGGGAAGTGTAACCACTGACTAAAAGAGATTTACTGTTATTGTAGTTGTTATTTGTACTAACTGAGTAACTTGTAACATTGATATAAAAATCAATTTTTAAATAAAAAAATTACAGTAAATACTTAAAAGGTTGCATTCACCAGGCAAGTGTGGAATCAAGAAAACACAGCTTTACAAGTCATAGGAGAAGCTCCTGGCACACTTGCTGGTCCCTCCCCAGCCTGCTTCACACTGCAGGGTGGAGCTAGTTTGCCCTCCCATTGCGCATGTCCCTGGCCTCATTCCAGAGGCAGTAGAGTGGCCCTTTCATGCCTGCTGGGTGCATGGATGTCAGTGCCAATTATCAGGTGGAAGTCTGAGAGACTGAGCTGGAGAATTGTTTCAGGTTAGCCCGCCAGAGTTTGTCCCCGAGGGCAGAAAAGCAACTTGCACACAGTGAGAAAAAAACCCCGGGGCAAAGGACTATCTCCATTAAGTCACTCAAGAGAGCACCCAGAAGCAGAAGGGGGAGGAGCCTATTTCAAATGAAGAGGGCATGTTCACTCAAACTCTGGTAAACTGCTAATGGGGAATTCCTAAGGCCTCTAGCAAGCACAATTCCAGGGAGAGAAACAGGCTCCATGACACTGTCTCCACACAGGTTCTGATAAAACAGTGAGGACTCTGCACTTCTCATTTGCCTTGAGCTGATCTTGATAAAATGGCTGTGAGGGAGATCACTAGCCAAAGCAGAGCCAATTTGCAAAGATAGTAAAAGATTCTTTTTGCCTTAATTTGTTTGTTGTGATTATCTGCTGACATTCAAGATCATTTCTGCCATATCACTATGGACACAAACATAAGGAATGGACAGCTCAAGGACTAAATTACAGCATTAACACCTATTAAAAATAAATAATTTTTATTAGAGAAGTTGTGAACTTACAAAACTATCATGCATAATGTGAACTATTAAAAAGTACAGTGTCCGATAAAAAGCTACAAGACAAACAAATAGGAAATGATGGCCCATCCATTGGTACAAGATAGAAATCCAGAAACCATCAATAAAAAGGACCAGACTTTTGACTTACTAGACAGAAACTTTAAAAATATGACTTTCAATAGGCTCAAGAAGATAAAGGAAGACATAGAGAAAGAACTAAAGGATATGAAAAAAACAACAAATGAACAATATGGGAATCTGTCCAGAGAAATACTGGAGTTGAAGAACATAATAACTGAAACGAAAACTTGTCTAGATAGTTTCAACAGTGGACTAGAGGTGGCAGAAGAAAGAATCAGAGCTCTCAAAGACAAGACAACTGAAATGATTCAGGCTGAGAAGCAGAATGAACAAAGAATAAAAAAGAGCAAACAGAATCTAAAAGATCTGTGGGACAGCATCAAGCACACTAATAAGTGAATTATGGGAGTTTCAGAAGGAGAAGAGAGAAAGAAAGGGACAGAAGGAATATTCAAAGAAAAAATGGCAGGAAACTTCCAAAATTTAAGGAAAGACATGAATATGCACATTTGAGACTCCCAGTGAACCCCAAACAGGATAAATTCAAAGAGAACTATGCCCAGACATACAGTAGTCAAATTGTGCAGTGCCAAGGACAAGGAGATAATATTGAAAACTTTGAGAGAAAAATGAGTTATACGCAAGGAATCCCAATAAGAACAAGTGCTAATTTCTCATCAGAAACATTGCAGGTAAGAAGGCAGAGGGTTGATATAATTACATTGCTGAAAGAAAATACCTGCCTACCGAGAATTTTATAACTGGCAAGATTTTCTTTCAAAAATGAGGGGAACATTAAGATATTCCCAAATAAACAAAAGCTGAAGGGGATCATCACCACTAGACCTACCCTACAAAGAATGCTCAAGGGACTTCTTCAGACTAAAAGAAAAGACATGAGAGAGTGGATCAAAGCAGCATAAAGAAATTAAGACCTCTGGTAAAGGCAACCACATGGGTAAATATAAATGCCAGTACTATAGAATTTTCTTTTATGTTATGTAGTGCTACTTCTTACTTCTTATAGGTACTAAAATGCAAATGCATAAAAAGCAATGGTAAATAATGGTTTTGGACATACAATGTACAGAGATAAAATTTGTAAGAAGTGTAAAAAAAGGTAAGGGGGACAGAGGATATAGAAACAGAGTATGTGTATGCTATTGACGTTAAGTTTGTATCCGATCAAATTGATAGAGATGTGGGATGTTAAATTTTAATCCCATGGTAACTACAAAGAAAATAAATGAAAAATATATTCAGAAACAGTGAGTGGATGTAGCTCAGTGGTTGAACTCCTGCTTCCCATGAGCGAGGTCCTGGATTCAATCTCCCATACCACCTAAAATAAATTATATAGGGAAGTGGATGTGGCTCAACTGATAAGAGTGTCTGTCTACCATATATGAGGTCCAGAGTTCTAACCCAGGGCCTCCTGACCTGTGTGATGAGCTGGCCCACACGCAGTGCTGTCACACACAAGGAGTGCCATGCCATGTAGGGGTTTCCCCCATGTAAGGGAGCCCCATGTGCAAGGAGTGCACCCCATAAGGAGAGTCGCCCTGCACTAATAAAATGTAGTCCACTCAGGAGTGGCGCTGCACACGTGGAGAGCTGACACAGCAAGGTGACGCAACAAAAAGAGACTGATTCCTGGTGCCGCTGAGAATGCAAGTGGACACAGAAGAACACACAGCAAATGGACACAAGAGAGCAGACAATGAGGGGGGTGGAGAGGAAGGGGAGAAAAATAAATCTTTAAAAAAATTATATATATATATTCAGAAAGAAATAAGCAAAGAATCAAAATGGTATAACAAAAAGTGACTATGTATGTACATACATGTATGTATGTATGTAATAGACAAATTAAGGACCAAAACAGTTATAAAACTAACAAAATATAAAAATATTTTTTATAAATTATAAAAATAATTTTTATGTCATAAAAATAGCAAAATGGCAGAAAAACATACCCCATTATTAATAGTTACTTTAAATGTAAATGGATTAATCTTCCAGTAAAAGGCAGAATGTATAAAAAGCATTAACCAACTATATATTGTTTAATAGTAGTTTAAAGGCATAATTAAAGACATAATTAGGTTGAAAGGGAAAGTATGGAAAAAAATATACCATGTGTATTACCATGTGTATAAGTGACCAAAATAGATTTGGGGTAGCTATACTAATATCAGATAAAATAGACTGTTACAAGAGGAAAAGGGTCACTATGTACAGATAAAGGGTCAATTCAACCAGAAGACATAACAATTATAAACACTAGAAGAACCCCAAAATATATGAAGTAAATACTACAGATTTGAAAAGAGAAATAGACAGTTCTACATTAATAGTGGGAGATTTCAATATATTACTTTTAGTAATGGAAAAAAACATCTAGAAAGAAGACCAGTAAGGAAATGAAAGACTTAAATGATACTCTGAACCAGTTAGACCTAATGGACATATGCAGAACAATTCACCAAACAGTAGCAGAATTAACATTATTCTCAAATGCATATGAGTCATCCTCCAGGATGCACCATATATTTGGTCACAAATAAGTCTCAATATATTTTTAAAAATTTTGAAGTCATACAAAGTATCTTCTCTGAACATAATGGTATTATGCTGGAAATCAATATTGGAGGGTGAAATGGAAAATTCACAAATACGTGGAAATTAAACAATGTACTCTTAAACAACCAGAAGTTAAAGAAGATACCCCAAAGGAAATTAGAAATATCTTGAGGTGAATGAAAATGAAAACATAACATACAAAAACTTATGGGATGCAGCAAAGGCAGTACTGAGAGGGAAATTTATTGCCCTAAATACTTACCATTCAAATAAAAGAAAGATTTCGAGTCAGAGACCTAACCGCATAACTGGAGGATAGAGAAAAAGAACAAACTAAACCCAAAGTAAGCAGAAGGAAGGAAATAAACATTAGAGCAGAGATAAATTAAATAGAGATTAAAAAACAATAGGGAGAATCAACAAAACCAAAAGTTGTTTCTTTGAAAAGATCAGTAAAATCAACAAATTTTTAAACTTACAGAAGAAAAAGTGAGAGAAGACACAAATAACTAAAATCAGAAATAAAATGGGGAACATTACTACCAACTCCAAAGTAATAAAAAGAACTATTAGAGGATAGTATGAACAACTCTATGCCAACAAATTAGGTAGCCTAGATGAAAAGGGCATATTCCTAGAAACACAAAAATTACCTACACTGACTCAAAAGGAAATAGAAGTTCTCAATAAGCAAATAACTAGTAAAGAAATTGAATCAGTAATCAAAATCCTTCCCCCAAATAAAGCCCAGGAACAGATGATTTCACAGGTAAATTCTACCAAGCATTCCAAGAAGAATTAACAACAATCCTCCACAAATTATTCCAAAAATTTGAAGAGGAGGGAATACTCCCTAGCTCATTTCATGAGGACAATATCTCCCTTGTACCAAAGCCATATAAAGATATCACAAAAAAATCTGTAGACCTATAACCCTATGAATATAGATGCAAAATCCCCAACAAAATATTAGCAAACAAAATCCAACAGCATATCAAAAGAATTCTATGCCATGGTCAAGTGGGGTTTATCCAAGGTATGCAAGGGTGAGTCAACATAAGAAAATCAATAAATGTAATGCACCACATTAACAGAGCAAAGGTAAAACAAAAACAAACAAACAAAAAAACCCATGATCATCTCAATTGATGCAGAAAAGGCATTTTTAAAAATCCAGCACCCCTTCTTGATAAAAACACTTAGAAATCTAGCAATAGAAGAAAACCTTCACAACATGATACAGGGCATATATGGAAAATCCACTGCTACGATCTTACTCAATGGTGAAAGACTGAAAACTTTCCCTCTAAGATCAGGAACAAGAGCTATTAAGCAAAAGAAATAAATGAAAGGCATCCAAATTGGAAGGATGAAATGTTTCCTAATTGAAGATGGCATGATCCTATACACAGAAAATCCTAAAAAATCCAGAACAAAGCTACTGGAACTAATAAATGAACTTAGCAAAATGGTGGGGTACAAGATCAACACCCAAAAATCAGTAATGTTTCTTTGAAGTAGTAATGGGCAATCTGAGGAAGAAAAGAAGTTAAATATTCCATTTACAATAGCTACTAAAAGAGAATCAAGTATCTAGGAACAATCTAACCAAGTATGCAAAAGATTTCTATACAGAAATCTACAGACCATTGCTAAAGGAAATCAAAGACCTAGTTAAATGGAAAGACATTCCATGTTCATGCACTAGAAGACTAAATAGTGTTAAGAAGATATCAATTCTACCCAAAGTGAATTACAGATTCAATGCAGTCCCATTCAAAATTCCAAAGCCTTCTTTGAAGAAATGGAAAAGCCAATCATAAAATTTATAAGGAAGGGTAAGTAACACCAAATAGTCAATGCCATCTTGAAAAAAAAAATGAAGTTGGAGGACTGACACTTTCTGATCTTAAATGTTAGAACAAAGCCACAGTAATCAAAATAGCATAGTGCCAGCAGAGGGACAGATACATAGACCAATGGAATAAAATTGAGAGTTCAGTAATCAACCCTCAAGTTTATGACTCTGATTTTGACAAGGGTGCTAAGTCCACTCAATTGGCAAAGAATAGTCTCTTTTAAAAATGGTGTTGGGAAAACTGCATGTCCATGTACAAAAGAATGAAGGTAGACCCTGTTAGGGAAGTCACAGAAACTGTAAAGTGACCATTGCCCAGGACTCACTACCCCACATGATTCTCTGGGGAATTCACAAACACACTCTAAGTGGTCATCTTCTGGCCTTCTGACCTCCTTTTTTGTTGTGTGACTTTCTGGGGGAGATGTTAAGTCTAATGAAAAAGTCTGGCTAGATCTTAAACCTGGCAATAAAGAACTCCACATGCTTATCAGAATAGGAATTCTCAGTGGCAGTGCCCCTGCCCCCTGAGGTGGGTAAAAACTATACTCAAACAGTATAGATATCTCTTTTCTCTGTTCTGAAGTGGGGTATACAATGCTGCCATGTATTGATCCTGGTCTGAGCAGTTTTTGGCTATCCTGGGAGACTGGCTGTGATAGGACTTCTTACACTGCTCTTTTGGACTCTTTGTGTTGTGTAAGTAATAAAGAGATGACGTACCCTTTCTGGACTCCTTATTCTGTGCAAATAAAAAGTTCATTTGATGAAAGTTTCTGTTGTGCCTTGAACCTGTGTTCCCACAATGTACTGTTGTGGCAGCTTGTTCCATAGACCTCTACATATACTCAGATCAACTCAAAATGGATCAAAGACCTACCTAAACATAAAAGCTGGAACTATAAAACTCTTAGAAGAAAATATACGGAAGCATCTTCAGGATCTTGTGTTAGGCAATGTTTCCTTAGCCTTTACACCAAACTATAAGCAACAAGAGAAAAAAATAGATAAACTTGGCCTCATCAAAATTAAAAACTTTTGTGAATCAGGGGACTTTAACATTAAAGTAAAAAGACAGCCTACTCAGTGGGAGAAAACATTTGGAAATAAACTTATTTTGGCACATGTTCAGTTTGGCTTGTCTGTAGGATATCCAAATGAAAAAGACCAGTAGGTCCAGATAATGGTTTCTCACCCTCAGCACTATTGATATTTGGGACTGGATAATTATTGTAGGACTGTCCTGTGCAAAGCAGGATGGTTAGCAGCATGCCTGGGCTGTATCCTACTAGATGTCAGTAGCACTCTCCAAGCATGACACACAAAAAATACCTCCATAAATTGCTAAATGTCTCTTGAGGGGAAAAATCACCTCCCAGTCGAGGAGCACTGGTCTGGAGCTTGAAAAAGAAGTCTTCATTGAAGAGTTGTGTCATGATCTCAGAGATAGCCGAGGCACTGGAAATGGATAACGTCATCAGGAAAGAGAGAGCAGTATAAAGAAAAGGGGACCAACATTTAAGAGGAAACACCAGCAAAAATGACATAGAATGAGCAAAGAGGAAGGAGAAAAAACAAAGATGTGTCAGAAGAACAAAGAGAAGAATATCTTTTTAAGAAATGGCATGATCAAACAGGACAAATGCAGAGAAGGAAGTTAAGAAGTTGTTGGTCTGGAGAATACAGGAGTAGAGGGGGTTAGAAGCCGGGGCAACTGTTTTGAGAGGTACTATGGAACTGGGAAAGTGAACATCATGAGTTTCTACTGCTCTGTTACAAAGTTTTACAGTGAAAGTAGTGGGCAGAACCAAGAAGGGACAATGGATTTTAGTGCACATGCTATAATTCTTCTTAGAATATAATGTAGTTTCTCACATAGTTTTCGAATTCCTGCCATATGAAGGAATGACTTATATAGATTCTTCTTTCCTAATAAAGAACAATGAGGGCACATTGGGCATATACTAAAAGAGAGAGGTTTATCTATAAACCATCATTAGATATGACATAATTGTTTTATTTTTATGGTTGGCTTTAAACTCACTATAAATTTGATATAATTTCTAAAATGACCTCACATATATCCCCCACAAGGTAATACTTCTTCCTGGAAAATCCGTTTAATTGCTGCCCAAAACCTTTTTTCTAGCTTCCAGGTGGTGTAATGAGCGTAGAATATATTGCGGCTGTGCGGCATGGCAGCTGCTCATTTCAGTATGCCTCCACGTTGCTCTGCAAGGCTAACATTTTAAGCATATCCTTTATCATTCAGAGAGATGTGATAGAAGGCAGTCTGGATGCCTTGCAGGCACAGAGAGCAGAAGGGTGACGAATGAATACGCATGAGAAACGGACACTTGTCAGCTTGGAATTAGATGTAAAACAGAATGGTTCAGAATAATGTGGGCATTCCTGTCAGTAAAAAGATGAATTTCTGCCCTTGGAAGACCTTTAGGAGCCTACATTCCTGTTTTCTTTCCATTAGTTCCAAGGCTGCTACTAAAATACATGTAAAGTCATTTTATCACAACCTAGATTATTTTGCAAAGTCAACTTGGCCTATCTCTGATTTGTCATTGATTCTAGCAATTAAAATAAAAATCAGCTTTGCCATATGCATGCATTCAGAGAGATGTGTACTTAAGAATATGAATATTGGCTTACTAAAATCCATACAACAAAATCCAATTCACAGATGTACTCAGTCCTGAAACTATATAGATTTCTATTTACTGTTTACAAAGGAATCAAAGAAACCTTCTTGAACACACAAAGACCTACACATGTAGTTTCATTTTTTATTATAGAACTTTGATTCTTTCAATGAATTTTTGCATAATAATAAAGACTGTGGTTACAAATGATCTATGATGTGGAATACGCTCACTTGTGGCATTCTGCAAAGACTCTGCTTTTTGATGATGTGGTGAACAGAAAAGATGGCTAAATGGAAGTTAGAAGACTTTCTGGCCTTCATTTTCTCCATTTGTAAATGAAAGTAAATGTCTGCATGCTTTTGGCTATAATGGCCTATGGCTAAAAAGACTAACCTTTCAAAAATACACATTTTAGGAGGAATAAACAAGCTATCCTTAGTGGAAAAAATACTTCTTGGTTGTGAGGGAACTTTAAGGAGATAAAACAATTATCAGTGTTCAGAGAAATAATTGAAGTCATTATTTTTCAATAGTCTTGGAGTTGATGCCTCTTTGTAGAGAACGGTTTATAATTAACTCTCTCAGGACAATTTTAATGGAACTTTGGTATAGTTGGATCTATAGATGTATTAGTCAGCCAAAGGGGTGCTGGTGCAAAATACCAGAAATTGGTTGGTTTTTATAAAGAGTATTTATTTGGGATAGAAGGTTACAGTTAGCAGGCCATAAAGTGTAAGTTACTTCCCTCACGAAAGTCTTTTGCTACGTGTTGAAGCAAGATGGCTGCCAACATCTGGTGCAAGATGGCTGCCAATATCTGCCAGGGTTCAGGCTTCCTGGGTTCCTCTCTTCCCTGGGTTCATTTCTCTTTGGGTTCAGCTCCTCTGTTTTTGCCAGCTGTAGATTATTAGGCAAATAGCTTATTTCTTTTCCTGGGGCTCCAGCTCAAGACTCCAGCATTAAAACTCTGACTCTGTCCTTTGCCATGTCTTTTATCTGTGAGTCCCCACCCACCAAGGGCAGGGACTCAACACCCTATTGATATGGCTCAATTAAACCCCTAATTTAATCATGCCCAGGTAGAGACCAGTTTAAAACATAATCCAATATCTATTTTTGGAATTCATAAACCACATCAAACTGCTATAACAAATACGGGTAAGAGTTAAAAAAATGGGTAAAGGAGTGGGTTTCAAAGATTTAGTTTGAAAAATATGATCAAATTCTTTGTAAAACTGAGAGAATAATATAATACACATTAAATAATCATATGAAAATGAAAGTTCTGATGATCATAAACACACAGAATTACACTGACAGACATCACTGTCTGCCTCCATGGGAAAAATATGCCTACATAAAACTACATGTAAGAAACTCCTTTAAGTCAATGTGCATATTTACACACCAGGAAGAAAATTATGTCTCCTTCCCAGTGACACCCTTTGAGCTTTACAGTAGGAATGCTGAGATTGGACACAACAGGAATGTTAGACTGGAGAGGTTACAATTTTGAGGATAATGGGTCACACAACCAGCCAAGCAGGTGTGAGCCCTAATTTTGGAAGGAGCAGAAAATATAAGCAAAATGAGTCCCGCATTGTGTCTTAGTGAGAAAGTTGCTGATACTATTGTCTTTGAAGAGGATAATAAACTCAGTTGTACTCCAAGTTAAAAAGAAAGATTACATATTACCTCATTATGAAGAAAGATTAGAATAAAATATTTTTTAAAAGACAAAATCTTGGCAATTAAGTCAGGCATTCTCCAATGGGTATACTTAAATAGACTATTCTAGTGAAGATTAAAATCCTTAAATTCTACAAAATAACAAGCTATAAAAGAAATATTACATTATTACTGGTGAATTTCTTTTTCATTTCATGTTTAGACGTCATAGGATTTTGTAAATATTAAAATATATATTGAACCTGAAAGCATTTTAGAAATTATAAAACATGAAACACATGTGATAAATTATTACTACTATTTGTATTATTAATATTCACAAAGTTCTAAAATGAAAGATGATTACTCATATGAGTAAATTTTCAACACGTTTTTCTCTTACATATTTCACCATATGGTCTATAAACTACAGTATATAATATTCCTTATTGTTTCTAAGGAACTTATGGTTTATTGTATGCTTTATAAACTGTATGACCCTTGGGGGGACTGAATGAATGGATTAAAAAATATCTAAAATAGAATAAATAGGAAATTTCAAGATATATTACCCATAGTAAGTTAAATAGTACTAGAGTGAGTACATACATGTACATATCATACACATAAAGGTTTGGGGAGGGGTGGGTACAGTTTTCTGGATCATGATATAAACATATTTTTTATCGTAGGTCACTGTGAATAGAGTGTGAGAGCCACTGGGAGGTGGGATAACATTGTTGCTAAGAGTAAGTTATTGGTGTAGTCAAGGGTTCAAGGCCTATCACTTGACCACTTGAGTAGTTGCATGACCTCCAGTAAATCGCTTAACCTACTCATTTTAGTTAAAAAATTCTTTGAGGCCAACTATATCTTGTTGCTTAGTGTATAATAGTGCCTTAATAAATGCTGAATTAAATTCAATTTCCAAAACAATCTGGCAATCACCTTCACTGAAGGACTGGGAGCATTTTCCCTTGTGGTGTGTAACTATAAAAAACCTTACGATTCATACAGTTCAATCTCCTCACTTTATAGATAAAACTACTGAGGCCCTAGGAGGTTAATTAATGCATTCTAATTCAGCAGCTATTTAGAAGCATGGTTACCCAAAGACGTGGGTCTATAAAAGGGGGAGTACCAGTTTGCTATGGCTACTGTAAAAAATTACCACGAATGTGGAGGCTTAAAACAACAGAAATATATTCTTTTACAGTTCTGGAGGCCAGAAATCTGAAATCATTTTCCTTGGTCACAATCAAGGTGCAGGACAGCACCATCTCCAGAGGATCGAGGGAGAATCCCTTCCTTTACCTCTTCCAGCTTTGGTGGCTACTGCGTTCCTTGGTGTGTGGCTCTATCACTCCAATCCCTACCTCCGAGGTCAAGGTACATTATCCCCTTCTGTATGTGTACTCTCCCTTGCCTCTTTCTCATAAGGCATTTAGAGCCCACCAGATAATCCAGGATAATTCCATCAACCCAAGATCCTTATTGGAATCACATCTCCCGAAGAGCCTTTACCACGTAAGTAACATTTACAGACACCACAGACTAGGACCTGATATCTGTGGGGCCCATTATTCAGACTATTACAGTAGGTAAGAGCATGGATGGTCCATACTGCCTGGATCCAATCCTGGTTCTGCACCTAACAAGGTTCATGTGCTTTTGTTCCTTCATTCCTAAAATGAGGATAATTACAGTAATTATCTCACAGGGTTAGTGTGGAAATTAAATAAAGCAATGCACTGAAAACACTTAGGACAGTACAGTTACATAAAAAGCCCTCTATGAATGTCCTGATTTAAGTGTACACCCCACACAGCCCCCAAATCAGTGTAGGTGTCAAGCTTTCACAGAATTAATGGTTGTGCTGCTTATTTGTTTTGATCAAGAGGTAGAGGCACAGGGAATTTCATATTCCACATACTGGAATTAAACTTTTTGCCAGCAAATTGAGCTGGACATGACAAAGTGGCTCTATCTGTAGGGAAATTCCATACTTATAGGAGATTCATGTTGTAGTTATCTTCTGATGGCCATGCTATGTACTTTCTGACACAGGCCCGACCTTGCATTAAGAAACTACAAGCTGCTTTTTCTATGATGCACATTCTTCATATTTGCAAAGTACTTTTCAGTTCTTTTTTTTATATGCTCAATGAAGACAGGTGCTGAACATATTTTAAAATTTAAAAAATTGTTTTAATGGACTTTCAAAGTGTTCCTCTAGAGAACAAAATAATTCCATGGTCCCGTAAAGTAATAATACTTGTGTTAATTAAAGGAAAAAATGTACCTTTATTCTGAAAATGATAGAAAGGGCTCATTATGCTGTCATGGTAGAGGAAAACTTATGCTAAAATCACCAAATCTGGCTGTTAAAGGGTATTAACTGCTGTGAATATACCAGTGCATTGTATTTTGGGAGAACTATATTACAGCAGAGCTCTGGGCACTTATTAAAAGTGAAAAATGCCTGACATAATGCCACAGAATCCTAAAATGGTATGCCGTGGTTTTATTTTCCAGGAACAGAGTACCTTATCTTTACTGAAATTAAAAAAAAAAATTCAGAAAAAGATTTATGTTTAGCAATTCTTATGTGGTTTTTAAATATAGGAGGCACAGTATATAAATAAGTTGAATGCCCTTTTTAAAAGTTGCCTTTTCTTCTCAAATATTTTTTAAAAGATCAAATAAAACAATAACAAACACAAAAATAAGCTACATGGCATTCCTTCTATGGTTAGACTAAAAAGTTAAAAATTGTTACATTTCTGAAAATCTATAACCAATTGTGTTTCTTAGTTTGCCAAAGGACTGCCACTGCAAAGTACCAGAAATGATTTGGGTTTTATACAGGGAATTTATTTGGGATAAAAGCTTACTGTGACAAGTCCAACTCAAGGCACCGTAAGAGGTGCTTTCTCTTTAAAGTCAGCTGCCACGTGCTGAAACAAGATGGCGGGCAATCCCTGCCTAGTCTCTGCCTTCCCTTCTGGGCTGCACCATCACCTGGAGCTCAGCTGTGGGCAGTCAGGCACAGGGCTTGTCTCTTTTTGGGCTTCCCCTTTCAAGTTCAGCTGTTCCACTGTCTTCCTAAATTCAGTTGCAAGTTATCAGGCTATGGCTCCTCTCTTGCTTGGCTTCAGCTCTTTGAACCTCTCCTTCCCTCACATGGTAGGATCAAATATGGCACTCACTTTTCCTTGTGTTCCTGTTTGTATCAGACCCAGGGTGGAGACACAACCCAAGTCATGCCTCACTGATGTAGTCCAATTGAAAGGTCTCACACCCACAGGAATGGATTTAGTCCACAAACATAATCATTCCTCTTTGGGGATTCATAAAATAAGTTCTAACTGCCACAAACAGGATTGCATAAAGAAAAGTTTGTTTAAAACTCAGATTGACGATTTCCTAAGTGACAGGGCAGGTTACCTAACATTTCCAAACTTCTGTTTTGTTACTTGCAGAATAAGGACGATAAAAGAATCTACGTTGTAGGATTGGTGTAAGGATCACAAGAGTTAACAAGCAGAGGGGCTAGAACAGAATTCAGCACACAGTAAGCACACCACTAATGTTGGCTTCCAGGACATAGAATTTTATAAAGTAGAAAGAAAAAAGACAATAGATTTTCATTTTGCTCCCTTTATTATTTCTTAACCTTGTTTTCCTTTTATAAGAGATAATGCTTTTGTCCACTCTTAGGAATTCACTGAAAACTTTCTTAATATTATAATTCAATACAGCCTCAGGGGTTAGAATTATCTTTAAGCAAATCAGCAGAAGGAGCATCTTAGTAATGAAATGATTGTGCCAAGATGTGCAATCCCTCACTGCACTGAGACCATTTAGGAAGAGAAATCCCAAGTGACTAGTCCCTGCAGAAGGGAAGCAGAACTTAAGGCATTCTTTATTTCTCAACTTTGGGAGCATTTATAGGACAGATACATTTGTATTCGGATAGTGTTGCTAAAGGGTATTTTAAAAAAATAAACATTTTAGAGCTAGAATTCCAAATGACATCCATTAGAGAGAAGAGGAAGGGGGAAAAACGATCTAAACCATTACTTTTATATTCACACTGCATCTTTAGTTTCAGAAAAAATGATTATATGTCATCACAATGTTTTTTAAGGTATGTCTTAGGGATAAATAATAAGAAACATGCCAACTTTATGGATGAGGAAACAGACATACTGATACGGTAAAGCACTGTTTTCAGAGTATAAAAAAAGAACACAATGATTGCAGACGAGCATTTTTGCAAATAAGCATTTTAGCCATAAACTTTCCTTTTCATGCAGCATAAAACATTATTTTAATGACACGTTTTCGTCTGGAGGGTTATCAGCTCTGTCTGTATACATAGATAAATGATTTCTCTCAAAACATGACTTAAGAAACAGTTTTCTCTTACCTGGTCATCTACCTCAGAATTAATAGGGGCTATAAACATCTGTGGATTCATGGGGTCTCCATGAAACCCAGTTTCTGCCCATATATGAAAACAAATATGCTTTGGAAAAATATAGACTGATGCAAGCAGGTATGTGTTACATACATTTTAAATCTTGAAGGAGGAATGAGATGATGAACTACTTAATTCAATGACAGATTTATATGAAACAAAAAGAAATTTATTGTTAAAATTTTTTCTTTCATTATCTACAAAAGTCAACATTGTACAATTCATCTCACCTAATGAAAATTATGGCCTATTTATCTTATAATGGTTTACTGTGGCTGTAGTGGTTGCACAAGGGATCACACTGCAGCTCAGAAACACATTTTGGTAAACAGGACCCAACAGGCCAACAGGCAGGGAAGTCTGTTGATCTTTACCAAGACACTTGGCAAGAGGCTATTAGATACTGTTCGTGGTATGATCTAAATCTTTCAGAGTGCCTGGTTAAAGAAATGTATGATTTGGGTAAAGAGCATAATTAATTTTGTTTTATGCCTGGTAGAACAGACAGGTAAAAAATGAAAACTAACATTTAAGGTCTTCCGTAATAACTTCTGTATATATGAACCCACACATCATTTATAAGATTACATATATTTTTAATTGGAGAGGCTATTACCCCTATTGTAGAAATGTTAATTTATTTATTCTTTTACAATATTTATTGAGTGCCTGCCCCTTGCCAGGTATTGTCCCAGGCATTTTGGATACATTACTAAAACACAAATTTCTGCCCATGTGGAGCTTACTTTCTAATGACGGGACACAGCACACAAACAATGAATATTATAAATAAGTAAATATATTAAAAATTTCATTTCATTTCTGTCTATATAAATAAATAAACGCTTATGTACCAGCCATGTAGTAGGCACTGTTTTTAGGCAGCAGGGATACAATAATGAAGAAAATATAGTCCTTGCCCTTGTGAAGTTTATATTCTGTTGGCAGGGGGCAGAGTCAATGTGAAAGAAAACAAGGAAGCAAGAAGAAAAATGCTTTCAAGAAAATAAAGCAGGTCTGGGATTAGTGTTGGGGTTGAGGTCACAGTGAATTTTACGTGCGTTGGTGCGGTTAACCCCTCTGATGACAGAACACCTCAGCAGAAATCTGAATGAAAGAAGGGAGGAAACCATATTTAGAATCAGGGGCAAGTGATCCAGGCAGGCAGGAACACTTATTGCAAATTGCCTGAATCTGGAATGATTTCATTGCATTCTGGAATGGGGTAGTCAAAGGAGACCAAGCACTAAGGAGAACGGTGGGAACCAATGTCCTTCGACACTTCTATATTATAAATAACAGTGAGCTTATAAAAATTACACATGTGGAGAATAAGTTTTTGTGAATGCCACCTAATGTAAAATCATCGTCACTGCCTACCTTTCTTGGATCCAGTGTACTGGTTAAATGTAAGGACTCTGTTGCTGGACTGACTGGGGTTAAACTCTCTCACTCTTCCATGTAGCAGCTCTGGGACCGTGAGCAAGATTTTAAAGCTCCCTTTGTCTCAATTTCTTCATCTGTGTAAATGGGATAATAAAACACACTTCACCCAGAATTGTTGCAAGGATTCAATGAGCTAAAACAGGTCATGTGATTGGAACAGTCCTGGTACATCAATGTCATTATTCTAGAGCCCATCTGTCGAATACCAGCCGTAAGTGGCTAAAGAGAAATTGACACATGGCCAGTCCGAACTGCAAAGTACTGCCAATGTAATCACCCTGGATTTCAGAGATCAGTAGGAAAAATGAATGTAAAGTGTCTCATAAATACACTTTTCAAATATTGATTATATATTGAAATGATATTAGTTTTGGTATATTGGACTAAATAAAATACGCTATAAAATTAATTTTGTTTCTTTTTACTTTAAAGGTGTGTCTACCGCAATAATTTAAATTATATATGTGGCTTGCATTATATTTCTATTGGACATCTTTGTCCTAGACGGGGTGCTGGGCACTACAGACTTACAAACACAAACAAGACTTCAAACCCACAGGTGGCTCACAAGGTAAAGAGACCCACCCTCATTATCCTTTTTTTAACCAATCAATTTTATTGTGACATACTAATAAAGCATAAATCCAAAGAGTACATTCAATGGTACTCGGTGAAATCACATATTTGTGCATTCATCACCCCAATCATGCCCAGAGCACTTTCATTATTCCAATGATAATAATAAACAAACATACAAAACTCATCACCTTTCAATCTCTCTATACCTTGCCTGCCTTACATAGCTGCTATTCTTTTTCCTTTTATCAAGTATATTTGTATTTATATTTTGTAAAAACTGTCTTATCTATGCAATATCCCCCAAATTCATGCTTTACCTGAGGTTTTACTGTATTATACATTTCCATGTTACAGTTTTTAGCTTTCCTTCTAGTAATACACATGTCCTTAGACTTTCCTTTCAAAAGCTGTCACGCTCATACAATAGCATTGCTAGTTACAAACACCATGACATGCTTTCACGGTTTCTATTCATTTTCAAAATATTACAAACAACGCTTTTAACAATTCTGCACAAATTAAACCTTAGCTTTCCATTCTCTACCCTCCTCCTATTTTCTGTTCACCTATATTCTAATTATTAACTCCATGAGTTTACACAATATATTTCATTATAGCCCAATCATACAGTATTAGTCCTTTTGTGCCTGGCTTGCTTCACTCAGCCTAATGTCCTCCAGGTTTATCCACATTGTCATAATGCTTCACGACTTCATTTCTTTTGACTGCTATATAATATTCCACCGTAAGTATACATCACAGTTCATTTAACCATTCATCAGTTGATGGATACCTGGTTGTTTCCAACTTTTAGCAATTGTGAATAATGCTGCTATGAACATTGGTGTGCAGATGAATGTTCTTGTCTCTGCTCTCAGTTCTTCTGGGTATATACCTAGTAATGGTATTGCCAGATTACATGTCATGTCTATAGTCAACTTCCTTAGAAACTGCCAAACAGTCCTCCACAGCAGCTATACCATTTTATATTTCCACCAACAGTGAATCAGCATTTCTATTTCTCCACATCCTCTCCAACATTTAGTTTTCTGACTTTTTAGTAGCAGCCAGTATAATAGATGTGAAATGATATCTGATTGGCATTTCCCAAAGTGCTAATGACATTGAACATTTTGTCATGTGTTTCTTTGCCATTGTACTTCTTTTGGACAACTGTCTTTTCAAGTCTTCTGCCCATTTTTTAATTGGGTAGTTTGTCATTTTATTGTTGAGTTCTATGATCTCTTTGTATATCATGGCTATTAAATTCTTATTGGATATGTGGTTGCCAAATATTTACTCCCATTGAGTTGGCTGCCTTTTCACCTTTTTGTCAAAGTCCTTTGAGGTGCAAAAGTATTATATTTTTAGAAGGTTCCACTTTTATATTTTTTCTTTTGTTGTTCATGTTTCAGTTTAAGGTTTAAGAAACTACCACCTACCACAAGATCTTGAAGATGTTTTCCTACATTTTTTTCTAGAAGTTTTATGGTTATTGATTTTATATTTAGGTGCTCTATCTATTTAGAGTTATTTTTTGAGCTATATTTTTATAGAGTTAATATATTTTATATTAATATAGAGTTATATATTTTGAGCTATTTAGAGTTAACTTTTGTATAATGTGTGAGATAGGCGTACTCTTTCTTTCCTTTGGTTATGGATACCCGGTTCTCATAGGATCATTTGTTGAATTGACTGGCCCATCTGGGAGGGCTTGACTGCCTTGTCAAAAATCACTTCACTGTAGATGTGACAGACTATTTCTGAGTTCTCAGTTCAGTTCCATTGGTCAATGTGTCTGTCTTTATGCCAGTACCATGCTGTTTTAATCACTGTAGCTAAGAAATAAGCTTTAAAGTCAGGAAGAGGGAGTCCTCCAACTTTGTTCTTCTTTCTTAATAATTTTTTGCTATATGGGGTCACTTACCCTACCAAATGAATTTGATAATTGACTTTCCACTTCTGCAAAAATGGCTGTTGGGATTTTTTATAGGGATTGCATTGAATGTGTAAATCGTTTTGGGTAGGACTGATATCTTAATGATGCTTAGTGTTCCAATCCATGAACACAGAATGTCCTTTCATTTATTTAAGTCTCCTTCAGTTTCTTTTAGCAATGTTTCATAGTTTTCTAAATACAGGTCCTTTATGTCCTTAGTTAAATTTATTCCTAAATATCTGATCGTTTTAGTCACTCTTATAAATGGAATTTTTTTTCTGATTTCCTCCTCAGATTGCACATCAGTAGTGTATAGAAATGCTATTGATTTTTGCATAATAATCATGTATCCTGCCACTTTGCTGAGCTTTTCTATCAGTTCTAGTAACTTTGTTGTGGATTTTTTCAGGAGATTCTAAATACAGGATAATATCATCAGCAAATAATGAAAGCTTTACTTCTTTCTTTCTTATCTGGGTGCCTTTTATTTCTTTATCTAGCCTAATTGCTCTAGCTAGAACCTCTAGCACAATACTGAATAACAATGGTGACAGTGGGCATTCTTGTCTTGTTCCTGATCTCACTGGGAAAGCTTTCAGTCTTTCACATTGAGTGTTATGCTAGCCGTAGGTTTTTCGTATATTCACTTTATCATATCGATTAAGCTTCTTCTATTATTATCTTTCGGAGTGTATTTATGAGGAAATCATGCCATATTTTGTCAAATGCCTTTTTTGTGTCCATTGGGAGGGTCATGTGATTTTTCTTTTTCAGTTTATCAAAGTGGTTCATTATACTAATTGATTTTCTTATGGTGAACCTTGCATACCTGGGATAAATCCACTTGATTGTGGTGTATAATTCTTTCAGTGTGCATTTGGACTGTTTGCAAGTATTTTGCTGAGGAATTTTGCATCTGTATTCATTAGAGTTACTGGTCTATAATATTCTTTTTTCATAGTATCTTTTTCTGGTTTTGGTATAGTGTGATGTTGGCTTCATAGAATGAGTTTGGTAGCATTCTTCCCTGTTAAATTTTTGAAGAGCTTGAGCAAGATTGGTATTAGATCATTTTTGAATGATTGGTAGAATTTCTGGTCTTCTCATCTTTGAGAGGTTTTTGAGGACTGTTACAATCTCTTCACTTACGATTGGTTTTTTGAGGTCTCCTGTTTCTTCTAAGGTCATGTAGGTGGTTTGTATCTTTCCAGGAATCTATCTTCTCTATATTGCCTAGGTTTTTGGCATACAGTTGTTCATAGCATCTTCTTATAATCTCTTTTATTTCTGCAGGTCCAGTGGTAATGTCCCCCCTCTCATTTCTGATTTTATTTATTTGCATCTTTTCTCTTTCTTTCTTTGTCTAGTTAAGGGTTTGTCAATTTTGTTGATCTTCTCAAAGAACCAACTTTTGGTTTTGTTGAATCTCTCTCTTTTTTTTTTGTTCTCAATTTCATTTATTTCTGCTCTGATCTTTGCTATTTCTTTCTTTCTTTTTTGTCTTCACTTAGTATAATGAGTTTTTTTAAATTTAATTTTTATTTTTTCTCTTTATTTTTTTAATGTAACATTAAAAAAATATGAGGTCCCCATATACCCCTCAACCCCCTCACCCCACTCCTCCACCCGTAACAACAACCTCCTCCTTCATCACGAGACATTCATTGCATTTGGCGAATACATCTCTGAGCACCGCTGCACCTCGTGGTCAGTGGTCCACACCATAGCCCACACTCTCCCACAGTCCACCCAGTGGGCCATGGGAGGACATACAATGTCCAGAAACTGTCCCTGTAGCACCACCCAGTACAACTCCAAATCCCGAAAATGCCCCCACATCACATCTCTTCCTCCTACTCCCTACCTCCAGCAGCCACCATGGCCACTTTCTCCACACCAATGCCACATTTTCTTCGATTACTAATCACAATAGTTCATGAATAGAATATCTGTAAGTCCACTCTAATCCATTCTCTATTCCTCCGTCCTGTGGACCCTAGAATGGCCGTGTCCACTCCACATCTATATCAAGAGGGGGTTTAGATTCCACATGGATGCTGGATGCAATTCTCCTGCTTTCAGTTGTAGGCACTCTTGGCTCCCTGCTATTTCTTTCCTTCAGCTTGGTTTGGGATTAGTTTGCTGTTCTTTTCTAGTTCCTCCAGGTGTGCAGATAGATCCTCAATTTTAAGCTCTTTCTTCTTTTTTAATGTAAGCATTGACAGTTATAAATTTCCCTCTCCGCACTGCCTTTGCAGTATCTCATAGTTTGATATGTTGTCTTCTCATTTTCATTCATCTCAAGATCTTTGCTGAATTCTCTTCCTATTACTTCTCTGACCCACTGATTATTTAACAGTGCCCTGTTAAATATCCATATATGTATGAATGTTCCCTTTTTCCATCCATTATTTATTTCCAGCTTCTTTCCATCATGAACAAAGGAAGTGTTTTGTATAATTCCAATCTTTTAAAACTTATTGAAACTTGTCTTGTGACCCAACATATAGTCTATCTTGGAGAAGGATCCATCAGCACTTGAAAAGAAAATATATACTCCTATTTTGGGGTTCTAACTTCTAGAGATGTCACGTCTAGTTCATTTATCATTTAAGTCCTCTGTTTCTTTACTTATCTTCTGTCCAGATGTCCTATCCAATACTGAGAGTGGTGTACTGAAGTCTCCAACTATTATTGTAAAGACCTCTATTTCTCCCTTCAGCTTTGCCAATGTCTGGCTCATGTATCTTGGGGAACTCAGGTTAGGTGCATAAATAATTGGGATAGTAATTTATTTTTGGTGAATTACTCCTTGTAGTAATATATAATGACCTTCTTCATAACAGTTTTGTATTGAAATCTATTTTGTCTGATATTAGTATTGCTACTCCAACTCTCTTTTGCTTACTATTTGCATGGAATAATTTTTTCCAACCTTTCACTTTTAACCTGGTTGTGTCCTTTCATCTGAGGGGGATCTCTTGTAGACAACATATAGATTGCTCATATTTTGTATCCATTCCCTCAGTCCATGTCTTTTGATTGGGGAGTTCAATCCATTAACATCCAATGTTATTACTTTAAAGGTATTACTTACTTCATCTATTTTGTCCTTCGGTTCTCTGTTTTTATATTGCTCTATTGTCTGTCACCTTACCTTTACTTTACCATTCCTAATAATCTTCATTTCTAAACTCTTCTCCAAATATCTTGCTCTTGTGTTTTTCTTTATGGTTGCAGTATTCGTTTTAGTATTTCTTGTAATTCTAGTCTTTTGGTAACATAGTCTATTAGTTTTTGTTTGTCTGTAAAGACTGTGAATTCACCGTTATTTTTGAAAACTGTTTTCCCAGATACAGAATTCTTGGTTGACAGTTTTTGTCTGTCAATATCTTAAATACATCATACCACTTTATTCTCTCCTCCATGGTTTCTGATGAGAAGTTGGCACTTAATCTTATCAATTTTCCCTTGTATGTGATGTTTTGCTTTTCTCTTGCTGCTTTCAGAATCCATTCTTTATCTCTGATATTTGCCATTCTGAATAGTACGTGCCTCAGGGTACATCTATTCAAATTTAGTGTGTTTGACCTTCCTGGATTTTGATATTTATGTCTTTCATAAGGGTTGGGAAGTTTTCAGTCATTATTTCCTTAAAATATTCTTTCTGCCTCTTTTCCATTCTCTTCTCCTTCTGGGACACTGATAATACAAATGTTTTTGTGTTTCTCATTGTCATTCAATTCCCTGAGATCCTGTTCCATTTTTTCCATTCTCTTCTCTTTCTGTTCTTCTGTCTTCTCCAGCTCAGATGTTCTGACTTCAAAATCACTAATTCTGTTTTCGAGCAATTCAAGTCTGCTGTTATGTGCCTCTAATGTATTTTTAATCTTATCCATTGTGTCTTTTATTCCCATAAGGTCTGTTACTTCCTTTGGATGGCTTTCAAATTGCTCTTTATGCTTACCCAGTGTCTTCTTAATATCCTTTATTTCTTTAGTCATACTTTAAATTCTTTGAAGTGCTTTAGGAGAATTGGGTGATTATCACTGATTGTCTTAAATCCAGTATCTCTTTAGGGTATTTGGTTAGTTCTTTTGACTGGGTCTTCTCTTCCTGTTTCCTAATATGGCTTGTAATTTTTTTGCAGATGTCTAGGCATGTGAATATGTTACTGTATTAACTTTGATAGCCAATTTCTCTCTCTTGCCCATGTTTTTTTTCTCAAATCTCTTCTTTGATATTTCAACTTATTCAAAGTCTTTAAAATTGCTCAGCTTAAATTATCAAAATTTTACAGATTTTCTCCCAGGTATAGGATACTAAGAGTAAGATAAAAGTTTCTGTCCATGTAATTTCCAGACTGGTCAACAGATAGCACTCATCAGTGCACCTTTCCATGGAGCTATTTCAGTCTGGGCTTTCTTCTGATCCTGTTTTGAATCTTCAGAGCAGAGATTCAAAGTAAGTTCTGCTGGCTGAATTTACTAAAGGAAAGCACCCTGATTACCGCTTCCTTTCCTCTTGAAACTGCTGATAGGAAGAAGATTTCTGTTTTCCTCTCCGTTGTCTTCAGTGAGTCAGGTGTTTTATCCCAGCTTACTATCTTGGGGGTGGGAGAAGGGAGCCCTTCTTGGCTGCCCTGTGGGCTTGCTAAATCACATTTGTTGTTTCAATCTCTTTGTCTCTCTTGCCCTTACCCTCCTGGAGTTGCGTAGCATTGTCCTGGTCTGCTGACTCTCAGTGCAAGTCCCTTGGACAACTTTTTCTCTTTCTCTGATGTTTTTGTGAAAGAACTGAGCTCTGCCTGTTAGCCTGATGCCATCTTCCCACAATTCCTCCATCATCATATATGAATATATATAGGCTCTTACTCCTTTTCTAGGGATAATGGGTCCTTTAAATTTCCTCTAGAAGTAAAAGAACATAAGAGACAGCAGCACAAATATTAGCACAATAATCCTTACTAAAAATCAATGAAAATAGAATACTTGTTAACTAGAGATTCATTATCTAGAACTATGTAGCTCTTTAACTTCAGTAATAGGCAAGTCGATTTCATATAGAATGCAGACTGGTGATTTTAAATATTTATTATGCTTAATATTAGTGAACAGAGAAATGAAAACAAAGGTATAGTTTTCTGTCACAGTGTCTCTTTTGATTTCATTTAGAAGCTGATTTTGAATTCACTTAAATCTTTAACCAAAAAAATTATTTTTAGTTTCTTTTTTAGAGTGGTTGAAATTTTCTTTCTTTATAATTAATAAAAAGATATATTCTTCAAGAGTTGTGGTGGAAGGTTGTAGTGGGTGCTGTGGTGTGCCAGCAAGATCTTCTTTCTAGACTGATCACCCCTGTTGGGAGCCTCTATTTAGTGGATTTGCCCTCAGCTGAAAAGAACCAGCCTGCCCAAAGTTGCAAATTCTGGTGTGGCAGTGGAAAGAGAAGCCTGAATCTCCTGCCTAGTCTATGTGAGGGTATAAAGACCTAGCCAAAAGCTTTTCTTCAAGGTGAGTCAACGATGAAGTAGAATCCAAAGTCCAGCGTCTTAAGGGTCAGCCTTTGTTGCATCAGCATGGCAGCTAATTTCTCCTGCCCAAACCTACCCCCTACACTCATCCACAAGTATTCTTAGAGCACTCTTCAGTACATTTCCTGTGCACATAGCTCCATCTCAGAGTTTATTTCATGGAGAATTCACTTAAGACGAAAAGAAAAATCTCTTTACACACACCCAGCGAAGAAAGATTAATTGGGAGCATTTTAATAAGGTTTACTGAAAATTCTTTAAAATGGTTTTAATTCAACAAAAATGTATTAACCTTAGAAGATGTTATGGGCACTATGCTAAGCCACAGAGATATGAAAGTTAAGTAAAACAGAGTTTTTAGAACTCAAGCAACTTGTTGTAATGAAACATTACAACAAGTGAAACAAGTGAATATAAGTCAAATGAGCTGTCTTACATTAAGAGCAGGGACAAACTGCTCTGAATTATTGAGAGAGGAATGCCTAACTCTCCATCCATGAGGGAGAAATGACTTCACTAAGGACATGGCATTGGACCAAAATCCTTTAAAATACTCAGGCCTCTAACATTGGAATCAACTGTTCTGCTTTCTCTTACATCCTTCTTCCAACGTCTTGGCACTACCTATTGTCTTTCTGTATAGATAAATCTAGAAAAACATCTCACCATCTCCACTGCTCCCACCCTGGGCCAGCACAGCCTCTCACACAGCAATACCCTCATAACTGGGCTTCCTCATCCCTCCCTCATCCCCCATAGTATACTCTCAAGAACAGCCAGGGTAATTGTATTAACATGGAAATCAGATTGTAAAGTCCAGCACTGAAAACATTCCAATATGTTTCCATCTCATATTGAAAACCAAAGATGTTACAAGGCCTTCAAGGTCCTACACCATAACCTCCCACCTTCCCCCAGTCCTCAACCCTGGTCCTTACCTCTTTTACCCCATATAAAAATCTCTTCTTGCTCATCCTGTTCCAGACACTCTGACCCCTTTGCTCTGCCTGGAACTTGCCAGCTCATTCCTGCTTCAGAGCATTTGTTTGAGTCACTTGATATTCCCTCTGCCTGACTCTCTACCTCCTGGCCTTCAGGTTTATTCAACTGTCAACTTTTTCTCCAGGTCTTCTCTGACTGCCTTCCCCCAGCACTACTTTTCTGCCTTTCCTGCTTTATTTTCCTTCATAGCACTCTCCATCTGCTCTACACCTGATTATTAATTATTTTATTTGGGCAGTGATGGTTGGACATTTTTTTGCCACCTTCATCCCTGATACCTATAATGGTCACTAGAATAGAGGGAATATTTCTTGAGTAAATGAATTTTTTAAAAAATGGTGAAGGAAGCAGATATGGCTCAACCAGTTGGGCACCTGCCTACCACACGGGAGGTCTTGGGTTTGGGTTCTGGTGCCTCCTAAAAGAAGATGAGCAAACACCACACCCACCACAACAGGTTCAACGCTGCCTCCTGCCACAATGAACTAGATGCCATAAGCCAGCAGATGGCACAGTCTGTGGGGAGCAAATGTGGATCAGGCCATTGGGCACTCACCTCTTATGTGGGAGGTGCCAGGTTTGGTTCTTGGTGCCTCCTGGAGAAGGCAAGTAAACAATGAGCAGGCAGATGAGAGAACCATGGAGGGGGAGGGGTGGGAGAAATAAAGAAAAATAAAGTAAATAAATAAATCTTTTTTTTTAAGTGATGAAGGGCAGAAGAGAAGGGGGAAACCCTTGAGCATGAACAATAGGTAAGAGTCTTATATTAAAGGTAGACATTTCTAATTAGTGTGACCAGCAAGTAGAAATCCTTAGAGTTTGAAGCTGGAAATGCAGGATGGCTCTGTAAACTGTGAAGTATTATGCCGTCTTAAGAAATTTTGACTTTTACTTACAAGTCACTGTAAAATTTTAAGTGGGAGGTGGAGGCTGAGATGAGAATTAACCTGAATGTAGAAGAGACCATTTGTGGAAATACGGAGGAAGGACTAGGAAAGGGAAAAGTCTTGAGTCATGAAGACTAACTGCTTTAAGTTTTCCTGGCTCTGATCTTAAGATCAAAGATGAGAAAGAAGAGACCAGAAAGCTCAGACTGACAGAGAACAAGGACTAACAGGAGCTGGAGACAAATTAGATGTATGTGATGGTGATGACATCTACCACGAAATAGAATTTAATAATATGCAGATACAAAAGGGTTCCTATAATAAAACATACCAAGGATCTTAGTGGTCTCAAATATTCTAAACTTCTCAGTATAGAATCTTAAGACAAGTTATAGCAGCCTTCATGCTACTCAAATTGTAAATAGAGCTGAAAAAAGAAAGTTCTACAGGAAGAGCTGCAGGCTGCATCTCCCTCTTGGGGATAATATGAACATGAACATATTAAAATGTTTGAGGAACCTCTTTTACTTTGTTAAAACAAATATTTCACATATTGATATGATTCTGGGGCCTTTTTCTGTGAGTCACATTTTAACCTCTCCCTGAACATGAATATTCTAAAAAAGGAACAAAGATTGAAAAATAGTGGTGTATTCCAATGGACTAGAACAGTTCCAAAAATAAATGAAGAAGCTTTGTCTGGCTAATCCTTATTTCCAGACCCAGCCAACATTGTAACAAATTGGCAGAATAAACTCATTAAAGAAATATACTTGGTTTTATTCTAGCCTAAATTATTACCAGATTTTTAAAAAAGTCAGAATCCTTTGAAAGTAACAATAATTCTTTTACACACCCTAAAGGAAAACTACCCAGTTTCTTGAAACAAAAAAAGAAAATGATATGCTGGGGACTTAAGAGGAAAGGTGTAGCCCAAATGCAGCAATTTAGCAGTCATGTTTGACCAGGGATTTTGTCCAGTGATGCTAGAGCAGACACAGCCTAAACTCTTCTATTTCCCATCAGCATCTGATGTGCAGAGACTCACATGCGATGCGCACATAGGCCTTCCGGCTCTTGGTGGTGCCTGCTGAGCTCCAGGCCACGCACTGGCACCAGTAATCGTCAGGCCCAAAGAGTTCTTCCACTTGCTGGCGTGAAATCTCAATGCTCACTTCCCGAACAATGAGACCTGGTGAGAGAGAGGGGAATTTAAATCAGGAAGAAATACAACACAGCACACCATATCTGTCCCCAGAGATCCTTCTTGAAACCGTACCTCAATATCCCAGATAATGTTTTTCAACTCCACTGATTTTCCTCTGGCTCCAGTTATTTTACTCACACTTTTTTCATTCTTTTATTTGCTATTTCACATCTTCTAGATCCATCAAAAGATGAAGTTGGAATGGATCTAAACTTCATAAAATTAAACCTTTCCCCATATAGCTTGACTAATATTCACCTTCCACCAAGTTATCTCTCTCTGTAGATTTAAATGTGAACTTAAACTTCACCCCAAATAGGAATGAAAACCAGGAAAGTGAGTTTCATAATCTCAAGACAGGAAAAGATCTGAAGGAGCAACTGAATCAAGAAAAAAAGGTTTTTTCAATTGGGTTATTATTGTTAAGTATATTTAAAATCGTTTGAGATTTTTGAAAATTTGTAATCCTTTTATACTGTTTATATAGTAACCAGTTTAAAAGAATTTTCAAGTATTGACATATCCCAATCCCTCAGCCCTCTATGAAAAATAGATTAATCAATTATTTTAGCCAATGACCAATGAAAACAGCAATCTCCAAACTATTAACAAATAACACTACTTTCCATCCCCTTTCCTGGTCCCAGCTCAGTCCTCTCATTTTCCCTATCTTATTATAGTGCTCCTTATTATCCCAATATCTAGAAACCTATGGCAATATGGAACATAGCCTTCTCCCTCTGTTTCTTTTTTTCCTCTCTTTGGTGTTTATTGCTTTTGCCTTTTTTATACTTGTTTATACCTTCCCATTTCATGCAGAAATTCAGTTACTAGAAACAAAACTCTTCCTTTAAGACTGTTGCTAAATTTAGAGTCACCACCCGACTGGTAAACCTGTTGTTTTTATTTCCTTAGAACTGTAATGTTCCTTTCTAAAATAAAGAGCAGCAACAAATGGGCCCAGGATATAGAAACCACATACAAATATTTTGTTTCCCAAGATGATAACTTCGGGTTTCATTCCCTCTCAACTTTTGCTTAAAGCAATTACAGGACACCTAATTAAATGCTAGAGTAAGGGGTTCTTAACTTTTTTTTTTCCACAGACCCCTTTGCCAGTCAGGTGAAAATCATGGACCCCTTACTAAGTCCACACTATACTGTGTATTATTTAATAAATATATCCTACCTGCACCAACACGTCCTCACAAGAATAATGTTTTTTTTGAATTTCAATTCAAGCTCATGGGCCTCTGGTTAAGAACCCCTGTGTTGGAGGAAATTTACTAGGTCCAGAGTGTCCTTTAGCTCTAATAAACTTATGGGTGTTTCTACGGTCCACAAATCTGAAGCCTTTCAAGAAGCCACAGAACTATCCTTCGTCTACATGGATTATTCATTGGACAAATGTTCTGAATTTTGTGTCCCAGGGCTCCCTGTGGGTGCTGGATCAAGCACACACTGATTTTTGTCTTCAGCTTCACAGACACTCCATTCAGGAGGAGGTGGATTAATTCCAGTTATGTACATTTGTTCTGTTACATAGCCCAAAGTTTACATTCCAACTTTTGGTCAACAACACAAGAACAAGAAAGAACTGAAATATGAAATACCTAAACACTTACAACTCAGAATTCCCTGGAATCAACTGCATTATTCAGACTCTGACTGCTTGGTTACATATCATATATTCATTACTGTAGTAGGTAAGTTCATTTTGCTAATCAAACCAGAGAGTAGTGGTTTGGGCAAAAGTAGGTAATATCTTTTCTCTTTGAAAGTAAAATTTTAAATCTGCTTGAAGTCTTGAGATGGAAAATACAAGTTGCCTTGAAATTTGAAATGCCATCAGCATCACACCCAAGGCAGGCTGCTTTGAAGAACATTTGGGAACTTGAAATTGGTTTCAGGTTATTTAAGGGGGAAATGCTTTGGTCTACAAGATTTACTCAAATGTGTATTTTCCATCATGTCTGATAACATCAAAGATTTCCCCTTGCTCTGCTCCCTTTAATAGTGGCATCTCAAGGATGCATGCTGTTTGAAGTTAGCAGTGATTTGCTTTTATAATAGGATTCATTGTGGTTTGAGAGCCAGCGTGCAGGAAAGTAATTAGCATGCTATACCAAGAAGTCTCATAATGAGCATGAGCATGTACTTGTTAATAGGGAATTTCAAATGATTTGAGAAATTCAGATGCAAATACAACCTTCTGACTAGATCCTTGTTAGGCCAAACATGAGGCTTACCAGTATAACCTGGTAAGCAGATATTTATTTATTCCTTATCCTAGTATATTCAAATTCCATGCTAGAGGTCAAGCACCACAAACAGTGCTTTTCTAGGAGATTATAATAAAGTGATTACAGATACATGTAAATAATCCTACAGTATAATTCTTTAAAACAGTATCTATATTATTCCCCTAGAAATTTAATCTGTAGTACCCTGCTTATTCAACAAATACTTATTAAAAGTCTACTGATGCCAGATATTAGGTTCCAGAAATATAAAGATGGATCAAACATCACCTCTGAGCCTTAAAATGTTCATTTATGATGTGTTCATATTTTTATAAAAACATCTTGTTTATCAGGTCATACTAAAAATCATGCACTATCTACATTTTCAGAACTGTGGCCATCAATCTGCATCTTCTGATAATCTATGTATGTTTCACTAAAAAACACTGTAACCCATATTGGACTTAGGTAGGCTGGAGTTGTATTCCTAAATGCCTCTCAATTACCTTATCTTTCTTATGGCAAAGGGGAGCTTTGAGACATCCTGTTGTGCAGGCCTGGAAATTCTACTTTCTCTGGCACTCTCCCTTGTGGGAGAAGAGCTGCAGAGGCCACAATACAAAATCTCATTACAGTTCAGACATGGGTTGGTGGGAAATGTATGAAGCTGTAAGTAGGGATGTTCTGAAACATATAACAAGATTTTATTTAATTAGTGTAGTTTCTTTTTCATGGTTTCTTCCAGAGCTTAATTCTATTAGATTTCACTAATATGATCTAAAATATGAAACATACCAGTTCTAGATGTCTTAATATAAATTAAATCATGCAAAATACCCTGTAATTTTTTAAATGGAATCATACCTTGAAAAAATAGATATTATTTTAGCAAATTATAGCCCATACTAAAATTATCAAAATATGACTTGAAAGGCAGAACTTCACAATCAAGATATTGTGTTTTGTTATGTGAAGTAATTTGACAATCTCTTAAACTACAATAGGGAAAGAAGATGCTGTAAACACATAATTTACCAACTCTTCTCTCAGATGTTTTCCTTGATTTTTAATGAAATATTTAATATAGATAAGGCTATCTAATTTATCTAATTTAACAAAAGTTATTTTGTGTAATTGAGAATTGCAGGTGACTAGTGTATTAGATTTACTATGAGAATAATTCTGTTAAAGGTACATTTACCCCCTTTGTCATCAAGATGAATTTCCCCAAAGGTTAAAGAACAACATGGCTGGGATTGAGTGCTTCAAAAGGATATGCTTGGATGCATTTCATATGTAGGTCATTGACCTGATTCCTTTTTATATGATAGTTTCTATCACTTGATTCTGCTTGGCAGCCTGTGTCAAGCGAGGATTTGTGTTACTTTATTTTAAAAGATTTATTTATTTATTTCTCTCCCCTCCTCGTCCCAGTTGTCTGCTCTCTGTGTCCATTTGCAGTGTGTTCTTCTGTGACTGCTTCTATCCTTATTAGCGGCACTGGGAATCTGTGTTTCTTTTTGTTGTGTCACCTTGTTGTGTCAGCTCTCCGCATGTGCAGCGTCATTCTTGGGCAGGCTGCACTTTCTTTCGCGCTAGGCGGCTCTCTTTACGGGGTGCACTCCTTGCGCGTGGGGCTCCCCTACACAGGGGACACCCCTGTGTGGCATGATACTTCTTGCACGCATCAGCACTGTGCATGGGCCAGCTCCACATGGGTCAAGGAGGCCCAGGGTTCGAACCATGGACCTCTCGTGAGGTAGGCGGACGCCCTATCCATTGGGCCAAGTCCTCTTCCCTGTGTATTGTTTTTGTTTTGTCTAGAAACTGAGAAGGAAACATTTATTGGATTGTGTGGCTCAGGTGGAGAGACTCCTAGGGCTTCAAGTAAATTACATGACAAATATTGGTAAGTGCATAGTTTTCCCCTTGAAACTTGAAATTTTAATTCCAAGACAGTATTAAAATTGAGTGATAAATGATAATTACTCTGGTGATCCTATTATTGTTTTCCCATCTCCTTTCTGGGACTGTCAGGTTGGAATGGAGAATCATTCTCCTATTTTTTATTTGACTTTCCAACCATCATCAAACTTAGAACTTCAAATCTGAAGGAACTGGAGTGAAGGGTCTGCAAAATATTTCTCTATTGCATTTAGAGTTGTAGTGAGTTGATAGAAATTTAGTCTTATGAGCTTTGGCCCATCACTTTATTCCTATTCTTAACTTTAGTGATGAAAACCTGTTGAATCTCTATGCCAAGAAGGCTTTGAGCCCCAAATGGGAACTGAACTGCTTTTTATAATTAACTTCTGCTTTATGTGTCAATGTTCTCTAGAGTATAAAGAAGCAACATGATAGCAGTTTGTTTAATTTGGAAGTGTGCAAAACACATTTCATTAAGTTAGTAAATGCATTGTTTTTCTAAATACTGTCCGAAACATTAAACCAACTATAAATATTTGAGTGGATATCTGAACACTTTTTTCTGAATGCATAATTATTCATAATTTAAATTTAACTAAGTGTGGCCCTTTGCTTCCTCATTCCACGCATTTCCTAAGCATTACAAGTAGCTTTAATCAAATTTTAAAAAATACTCTTGTCTGCAAGCAAGAGTATCCCATTCATTGGCCCTACAGCATTGAAGGCCCCTCTCAATTAGAGGTGGAGTGGACATCATCATCCCAGAATCCTCAGGACTGGGGAACAAACTATGGACTAAGGTAGAATGACTGGCATTTTGCTATTGACTTATTGTGATGCCAGCAATGAAAAAAACACTATCATTGATGTGGAGGCAGTAGCCACTGGAGAGTCTGAGGGGCAGAGAGAGTAAAACAGGTGTAACATAGGGGGGTTTTTGGGATTTGGGAATTGTCCTGAATGACATTGCAATGACACATACAGGCCATTTATATTTTGCCATAACCTAAAGAACTGGGTGGAAAAGAGTGTCCACTATAATGAATGTACACTACAATTCATGCTTAGTGACAATGCTCCAAAATATGTTCATCAATTGCAATGAATGTACCACACTGATAAGGGATGTTGTTAATGTGAGAAAGAGTGGGAGATGTGGGAAGCAGAGCATGTGGGAATCCCCTGTATTTTTGTCTAACATTTATATAATCTAAATACCTTTTAACAAACAAACAAACAAAAACAAACAAACAAACAAAAAATCCCCAAAAAACTCCTGTCAGTAAGGTTGTTGCGTAACAATGCATTCTTGGGGGTTTAATTGACTGAGTAATTGTAAATTATGACCTTACTATTCCTTATGCCCAGTTATTCACTGCACAGGTATTTATTGGGACTCTACCAGGTGCCATACACTCTTCTACACACTGAAGATATAGTGGCAAAGAAGGCAGATAATATTCCTGACCTCCTGTGGGTTACATTCCATTGGGCAGATTGTTATTTAGTATATACTTGATATGTGGCAGTTTTGTAAGTAGACATGTAGATGAACCACTTTTGGATCCTTTCTTCTGAAGTTTATTGTCTAATATTAGGCATAAAAACAGGAGTTCATTGATTATGGGCACTCTGTCATATGATTTCTGTATCCCAAGTACAATAACTGGCACAACATATTTATCCAATTAATGCATGTTAAGTGGGCAATAATGAATGATTTATACATATATAGCTATAATACAAAGCAGTGTACAAATAAATAAAATCATAATTTTGAGAGTAAAAGTAGTACTTGATCATCTACCAGGTATCTCAGTCCCTAGGAATTAGTATTGCTATAAATAAGGAACAGAGGGTCAGAATTTAAACAACTATTCACATAATCAATAAGTATTGCAATCAGCATTTATATCCACATTTTTTTGAATCCAAAGTTCCTGTTCTTTTCACTATGCCACTGGTCTTCAAACTGTGTCCAGTCAGGTGCTAATAAGTATGTCTCAAAAGAAGGGGGTTCCATGGTCATATGAGCTTGAGATTTTGCTTAGTATACCCTCTTCTTGGACATTCAGAATGACCATCAGTATATTGAAGCCTCTGGCCATAAGTTCTGCCATAAAGAAGTCTGTTTAAATTGGATTAGTGCTAATTTTCTCAAATTTATTAGACCCTACAGACAACAGACACAGAAACCCATCTCATTTAGCATTCTCCACAAGATGATCCACTGAAGAAAGTGATCCACAGTATGGGAAACTGTGAGAACCCAGGAAGAAAGTTATAGTGATAGCTTTAGACAGAGGGATGAGGGGAGACTTGGGGAAGTAGAATATTTGTGATTGACATTGAAGCATGGTTTGGGTTTTAACATTGAGAGGGGAATCAAATATACTTCAGGACAAGGGAATAGAATGAAGCTAAAGAGCAGGGATGAAAAACATGGAGAGAGTAGTTTACAAGGACTGAGTAAGAAATATGTGTTGAATTATATAGAAGATAGATTCATGGAGAGCCTTGAATGGCAGACAAAGAAATTTGTAAAAATTGTAAATTTGTGAAATTTTATTTAAATGAGTAAGAGCTATAGTGGGCCTGGCCTGCCATGATACGTGGAAGTGTGCAAATCTAATGTATTCTGACAACCAAAATACTTGCATAGTTCATCTGTTAGGAATTTCTTAAATCTCTAGATTATGGAATAATACAAGGCAGGGACATTAAGTAATTGGATGGAAATTAATAAGTAGGCTTTTTGTGCGTAACTGGATAAAATAAATAAAGTTCTGTATTTTAATGAAAACCTAAAATCAATGAATATAATCATGCCTTCTGGAATCTTTGTGTTCCAAATAGAATGTGAGCTTTTTGGGTGGAGAGTTTTGTTTTGTTACATGCAGTTTCCATGCCCTGGAAGAATACCTGGTCATAATGCAGGCATACAATAAATCTTTGTTGAATTATTAAAAGAATATTTTCCCCAGGACCCTATTACATATTCATGTTAAAATATGTGATTATATACAATTACATTTTAGAGGAAATTCATTTTCAGACACGACAGCAATGATGAATTCTACTCTAGCCTGAAAGCCATCATCATATACAACTTGAAACATGCTTGGTATTCACACCAAATGGGAAAAAAATGGGAATGATCATTTTTTAGAGCCTCCAAAGTTGTCTATAATAGTTGAACAAACACAGACCAAGTAACCAATGAAAATACTCTTCCTCCATTTTTTTAAAGAGCTCTAATATGCAAAAATTACTCACTAATTTATAGCAAAGGGGAAAACTCAACTTGTGAAATTCCAAAGAAAGATAAAAAATATTAGCATTTCATATTTTTCAAGCCAGAGACGTGTATTTGAACTTCTGCTGAAACACCAGTTTTCAATTTCAACTTTTCATAGGGTCTGAGAAGAACTTTGTATTCTGATATTCAAAAAAGATTTCTATATATTCGGAACAGAGATCCTTGCCTCAAACCATTCTTTTATCATTCTGGGAGGAGAGATGATTTAATTACAAACAAAAACAGTTATAAACCAAGATAATAAATTTTTAAACATTTAAAAAAAAATCAGGAGTGTGTCTCTTAGGTCTTGTGTTGATTTTAAAGTTACATATACTTAGTTTTTAATAAACATAGGCTTTAGGTAGAATTCCAGAAGATAATATGGCAGGAATACCTTATTCTTAAGACATTTAATTAATTTAATTGATTGTCAGAATATGATTCTTGGAGAAGAATCTGGTTCAAATTCTGGCTCATCCAAAAACTAGATGTATGACATTGGGAAAATTTCCTTACTTTACTAAACCCCACTTTCCTTAATGGGAAAGTGAGAATTAAAATTCTTAACAATGGATTATGTTAAGAATTAAATGAGATACACACAAAACTCTTAGTAGAATATGCCCTCGATAAGAGCTAACTAGTATGATTTTAGAGGCTAAGAGTTCATGCTATGCTATGCACAAAATAGCCCCTCAAATTTCAAAGGATTTACAAAATAAAGTTTATTGCTCTATCACAAAATGTCTGATAAAATTTAAGCAATTCTCCAAGGCAGCCATCCTACCTGAGATGCTATCCAGGCAGCTGTATCTTGGATCTAGATCCCCTCAAACCACGGCTACTAGCGTTTCCTGGTCAGGAGACCGGGAGAAGAGAGAACACAGAGACTGAACACATGCCCCTAAATGCTTTGGCTTGGAAGTGGCAACATAGCTTTACTCACAGTCCATTGACCTGATGTAATCACTTGGTCCAGATAAATTGCAAGGATGCTGGCTCTTGCTTATGTAGGCCCAAGAAGGCAAGGAGAAGTGGATATGGATAAGTATTATAAGTCCTACACTGGTAGGATTTATATAGGATAAAAAAGGAATTTAATTTTTAAGAAATCACAAAAGACATTAAAATACTAATAGTTGTCAAGTCCAAACAAATTTTAGATTAATATTTTCTTTGTTATGAAATTCTTTAATGAATGAGAGAACTGAATAATGTAGAAAGATAGAGCACTAGATTAAAAGGCAAAAACCTCATTTCTGGTACAAGCTTGCTACTACCAACTGAGTAACCCTGGGCAGGGCATTAGATTTCTCTTTTAAACTTTAAATTGTTAAAAATAGATAACCCTTTTCCAGTGAACTTCACAGGACTATTACAAGATCACAAGAAATCTTTAAGAGAAAGTACTTATGTAGACAGACTCCTTACATCTTCCCAGGCACACAGCTTGACCACATTTTCTAACCTCCTTTGCTTTAGATGTGGCCACAAAAGCAACTCTAGTCAATACAACGTGAACAGAAAGGACAGGTATTTTTTTCTTGGCCAACCTTTTTAAGAAGCTGGTGGGTCTCCTTGCTCTCTTTCTCCCTCTACTGGCTGGATGCAGAGCCACAAGTTAGAAGGAACCTGGGTCCCTGCATCAGCAAGGTGGGGAGAGGTATCCTCCAACCAAGGACACTTTTCTGGGACTGCTATGTAAACAAAGTATATCATTCTATCATGCTGGGACATTTTGTCTTTGGGAGGCAGGTACTATTTGTTACTGCAGCTTAGTGTAATACATTCTTAAATAATACAGATTATAATATGCCTGACATACCATGGGTTTTTCAATAAATACCTATTGGATAAATTGGTGAAGCAAATACCTAGAAGCACTACCATGCTTTGGTTCTTTTTGACCATGATTCAGCACTTAATATCTAATTATTTTTACTTTGACAGTAATGTTAGATATCCAAAGGGAGGAATATCTATTACTTCTGAGTTTTCAAATATTTAAATGTGTGAATATAATATTATGCCAAAGTTCTATAAAATACTAAGGAATTTACTTAATATGTAAAAAAATATTACTTTCAAATTTGTTGGCAATGTTTTTCAAAACATCTTTTCCCACAAAAATGGTGAACAAATTGATATGCAACACTAGTCCTTGGCTATAGGTTATAGTGTTGAATTACCATTATCTTTCTCTTTATAGTCAACCTTGCTTTGATGTTTTCATGAGACAGAAAAACTCACCAGAAACAAGTGAAGAGTGACACCTGATTCTGAATATTATTTTTACCTTTTTATGCCTGTATGTCCATTCTGTACCAGCATTTTTTAAAAAGGAAAGAAAGAAAAGTGATTGTTTCCCACCATGAGCTCCAATTCCCTTAGATATTTATATAGCAGTGTAATACTGACAGCTGAACAAACAGCTTCAATCACATGTCTGTTCATATCTCCAGGCAAAGTCTTGTTCTCCTTCCTTTCTTTACATATGCATTTCCTTCAAAAGACACATATTCTGGTGGAGAAACAATCTCCATGGGCAGACCACAAAAGCTAGCTATTTAATGTGTGTAATTTAGAGTCATGAGGTATGGATTTATAGCAAATAATATTTTGTGATGATACTAACTCTAATAAGGATGATGATATTTTCATGATTAGCCATGTTTTAAGATAGGGAAATTAACTAATAGGAATATTCATACTGAAGGATACATAAAACATGCTGACAAACAAAAATGAGTTTAGACACAAAGTGGATGAATATGTTATGTAGGCAGGGTCTATTTGCACCTAACATTACTGTATATATTTATATGCAAATTGGTCATCTAGTATTCTCTTTTTCACCTATACATTTGGAATGCATTTGTTTCACATTCTATGATAAGCCCATTTATTACATTTCTGTCAGATTCCACTTGCATATGCAATATTGAATAAATCAGTGACTAATAAATGTCTTAGAGATAAATAATGAACTGCCTTATCTGATCATAAATGTACATCAAACATACATTCTTAGTCTCAGTATCCTAAAAGAAAGATAGCTTGATCTATTACATACATACATGGAGCAAAAAGGAGTAATTATAGAGCAATCATGTAAAAGGAGCCAGGTTTATTATTCTTGAATGGATATGCTATAGAAAAACAAAGTGTTATCATAGCTGTTCACACTATTTTAATTGAAAGGAAGTAATAAACAAAGATGGAAAGGCAACCTTCCCTTCACAAGTGCTTTTTGTCATAACTCCACCGGCTTGGGGTGCAGGCCCAGCGCCACAGCATGAGACACTGCAGGGCTCTGGCTGAGACCTAGGATTTCAGTCCTAACATGCCTACCCTCTTGGAAGTACTGCTAGAACTGACCACAGGTATGCTTTCAAGTTGTGGTAAGAAGCCTGACAAGCAGACTGGGAGGAAAGCAGAGGTGAAAATTTAAATCAAGTACAGATGAAAGCATGTTCACCTTGGAAAATACGAACAAGACTTTTAGGTAATAATGGTACAGGGATATATCATACTAACAATAGAGAAGACTAAAATTGCTTCTTTCTCATTAATACTTTTCGCAGTTCTCTTTAGATTCTCCTCCAATCTCTATAGATGATCTAACAACTGCATACTTGCTGCATCTGTACTTAGTGAAATAATATAGACTTAGGTGCCCTGCACATATCTCATAAATTTTAACCCATCCCCCTGAAAAACCTTCTTGCTATTCAGCACGTTTTGGTGATCTCTTAGTAATATTTTGAAGTAGCATCTCTATTAAAAGTGAAAAGGGATGGGGAGTCCTAAAGAGAGAAATAGTGACACAGAATAGTTGTTATTTCCTATGTTCCTGACAGAAAGCTCACTGCTTAAGAAAAAATTAGAGCACATGCCAAAGTTTTTTTATCTTAAAGGGCAAAAATTAAATTTAGGTGGCAAAAAGGGTCACATAAAATCTTGGCAAAGGTTTATATTTTCATTTAAAGCTGCAGTTGGGACTTCACAAAGGAAATCTCTGCACTTTTTATTTCTGGTTCAGAGGATTTACATGCTCCTTCTAATGATCTAGGCCTTCAGCACTGGGTAATGTCTCCCAGTCCCCAGCTTAGCACTCATGCAAAATTGAAGCACTTTGGAGGCAGTTTAGTAGCTGCCGATGAATCTCAATGTGCAGGAAAAGGCATAATGGCTGTTTAGCACTTGCTAGGAGAAGCTGAGGAAATCAGGGGGAAAAATCTATTGAACTTAAGCCATCTGGGAAGCCAACCGAGAGTGGTTGCATTAATGTGTTTACATTCCCATCATGTAGCCAGGCCAAGCAAAAATAAGCGTGTGGGGTTGTGCGCACGCCTGCTAAAAGGAAATTATAAAGAGAAGCCCTTTTGATTGAGTTTGCTAATTTGCAACTACGTAGGGAAAATTTCTTGAGAAACATGGCCATGGGAATTTTCAGGTCTCTGTGAGACAGGGAGACTGTTAGAGAGCAAGGTTTGGCGCCAATACCGCCAGCGGGGAGAAAATCATCGCTATGCAGGAGCAAGGCCTGAGAGGTTCTTTTCCTGTCTATGGCCCAGAGCACAACACAACAGATTAGAGGGGGCTTGAGAGGGCTGGTAAAGAACAGTAGGGAATGCTTTCATTGCCTGTTATATTTATAGTTAACTCAGAAATAGTGGTCAAAGCAGGGAAAATAGCCAGGTAAATACCTCCACTTCAAGGCCTACCACTCTACTCACTGCTTCCTTCATAGCTGCCCCTTTGCAGTTGGGTTAAGTGATGTTTACCTGAGAGACACTTGATGACTGTCCTGAGCTAAATGGTGCCACCCTCCCACACATGCCTAGTGCTAATCCCCATAACCTGTGAATGTGCCCTTATTTGGATGAATGGTCATGACACATGTATTTAGTTAAGGATCTTGAGATGAGGAGATTATCCTGGATTCTGTGGGGGGCCTTAAATCCGATGGCAAGTGTCTGTTTAAGAAAGGGGAGAAGATGGAGATTAGAGTGATGTGGCCCCAGGCCCGGAGGGCCGAGGTAGCCGCTAGAAGCTGCAAGAGACAAGAAACGGCTCCTATAGAGGCCCTGGAAGGAGGATTGGTCTTGCCAAATTTTGTTCTCCTGGTCTCCACAAGGGTGAGAAAATAAATTTCTGTTGTTTTAAACCACTGAGTTTGTCATAACTTGTTGCAGCAGCCCTGGGAATCTAACCCAGTGGCGTAAGGCATTTACTCTGTCTCCATGTTCAAAAGAGTAGACTCAAGAATATGACAGAGCAAAAAAAGATGAGGAAAAGCTGTCTGCCATGTGGTGTTTTTCTGGTTTCACAAATGCCCCGCAGAATGGGTGTGGGCGGTAACCTTTCAGTCACTAACGTCATTTCACACAGAGCGCACCACTGTCCAGGATCAGCAAGGAGCAGCTATAAAAAGAGGCATGTCATTTATTCCCCGCCATTCCAAGACTTCCCTTGTACAGAACATTCCCTTGGGTTTTTCCAGCTGAATTTTAATTGACTCGAGCCCTGGAGTTTCCCCCACTTCCCTCAGGAGGCTGCTAGCCCTCAGTCTTAGAAGTTTAATAGACAGAGACGGGAAAGGATATTGAAGAACGCAGGGGCTCTATACCATGTAACTCTAGCCCACGGAACTAGCAAGGGGTGTCATGAATTTATTCTCCTAATGAGAGGGAAACTTGAGCATTTGTTAGAGCAAATCTTTGTTCTGGCTCTTATCCCCCTCTCTTTTGCTCCCTCCAGACTGTGATCTCCTTAAGTGCAGGCATCGGGTCTTAGCTATTTCTGTACTTACAGCACCAAGTAAAGAATCTAGGTCATAGCAGGCATCCAACACATGGTGTTTTGTTATTTTCAACAAAACAAAACATCTACATACTCCCTCTATGTGACATTTTCACAACAAATAATATCTCTTTCATTCTATGGTTCTCAAGACTAGTTGTATATTAGCATTAAGAAGAGCACTTACGATAGACAGACAGGTAAAAGAAAAGCTATGCACCGGTTCCCAATGAAATCATTATCTTTGGAGGTGGGGCCAGAGTGTGTTTTTAAAAATCCCCCGGGTGATTGTCAAGGGCAGCCAGCGATGGGGATTATTGCCCTAATTGTTCCTTGTTGCTCTTGCCTTTGTGTTCTTGGGTATTTCTTCCAAAACAGATTTTTAAAATCTGGTTAAACCCTATGAAATTAGGAATGTGTCCAAGAATCCCCTAATGTGAACTGTTTTTCTTTGCTAGATAAAATAGTCCTACATGCTGTGCTTACTTTTTTTGCCAGGCCCTGATATTTTGCTAATTGTAGAGTTCATATCATACATGCTGTTTTTTTTGTATCTCCAAATAGTGCTTTTCAGAGAATCTGGCTAGAGTAGATATTTCGACAGGCATTCCCGAGAAGGGGTCTGGGCATCCCTAGCTGAGGGCTGACTCAGGCTTAATGGGATGTGGGGAAGACAAGAGGATCCAAAGCAAGACAAACCCTCTCCCCTCAAGTTTTAGCATGGCTTATTCATTGACTGAGTTTTTTTAATGGAAAAATTCTCCATTCTGTCTTTAAAGATGTCAAGAAATGTTGGCATGGGAGATAGAAAACAGCATCAAAATTCTGAGCAAATTATTGATAGAATAATAACTCATGAGGTTTAGTGATCCAGAGACTGAAAGAGAATGGATACCAGTTTGTACCACCACAGAATAAAAAGGACAACAACTTGGGTCATTATTTGGTGTAGGTTTATTCATATTTTACACAAAGGTATAGCCACCAAAAAGAATAATTAAATTTGGTGAGCAAAACTATTGTTCTTTAGGAAGCTGACCTTCTCTTTGAAGCTAAAATAGTTTCCTAAGCCTCCTCAAACATGATGTTAATTCACCTCACATTACAATCCAGCACTTTGCTAAATACGCTCCTTCCTATAAAAATAAAGTACAGGAGACTCTCCTTACACTGCTCACCTATTTTAGCCAAAAGTTAGCTTAAAAATACACTATGGTTTTGAACAACTGTGCTATTCTCATTTTGAAGCAGGCATATTAAAACTCTAAACCACAGAATAAGCATGGTTCCTGGGCTCAGGGTAAAATTGCTATAGCAACATAATCACTAGTTTTGCTCCTGAAATGCCCTGTTTGGGTAGGGAGTAATCTAGATAAAAAATGGTCCTCAACTCCTGCTTCTTGTTATTGCAGCCTTTGTGTGGGCCGGGGGGGGGTGGTAAAGTTTGATTTTCTCTTTTCTAAATTTGGGTGAATGTACACACGCAAACACATCCACACACATATATACATGTCTGTGTACTTACAAATCTTATATGCATATTCTTGATTAAATTGTATTAATCAGTGCTTTCATCATAGCTGTGGGAAGAAAAAGGAGTAATGCATTACACACAGCATTGCTCCAAAAATGTTAACTGGCAGGGAAGAATGCCTTTGTCTTCATTATATTAAAAAAAGTTCTCACGATATATCACTTTAGAAAATTTCTGTTTGCCTCTAATGAACAAAGCTCAATAAAATTTCACTGAAAACTATAATGTTTTCTCACCTCTACATAGCAATCATGTTTTGGGCCTATATGCTCAATAAATATGTTCTATTAAAATTTTCTTTAAGCATGCAATTCAAACATTAAAAATTTTACCCATTGTCTATAATTAAATTTAACTTACATACTTTGAAATCAGGGTGTTTTGGAGTATGTGCAGGGTCTGTAATACTGATTTTCACAAATATCGCAATTAATGAAAATGAAGAAATTACAACAATAAAATCTTCATGTAAACAATAGATCGGAAACAAAAGGAATCCAAATGTAAAAGCCTAAAATTTTTCAAGTGCACACTTCTGTTTGTAAGTTAGGAAAAGATTTGAAACAGAAACTTGTACACAAAATAGGTGAGCCCAAATTGCTCAACTAGCCAAGATCTGTCCTCATGCTAGAATGGAAGTGAAAGCAGCAACTAAACAAGTTCTGAAACTCTAACCCAGCCATGTTTTTGAAATTGCAGCTGAGATTATATTGGCCAAGTCAAATCAGATGTCTAAAGAAGTCAATGAAAAAAAGTATAATAATCGCTGTGAGCATTAGCAAATGAAGAAAAAGCAAAAGCATTTAATCAGGGCAATTGATATTCTTTATGAGTAATTTACAACTACTGTCTTGCAAAATTATCAGACTAACTCAGTGGAAAAGGCTTCATGTACTACATGGGTCCTTACCAATTTCTATTTTTCTTTGTTCAGCCCTGGGGCCATTCTTATACTGAAAAGAAAAACTGTTAGTTTCTGGTATTGAAATAAGTGCATCTGAGAAAGAAATCAAATAAATAATTGATTTATGTTCTAGAATCATTTATCTTCATTGGCAGACAAATATATTACAGCCATAGACATAAGGCTCCATATCCACATAAGCAACATTCCCACAGACTTAAAAAGTTATGGAATGAAATCCAAATAGAGCTTCTAAATTTTATGCATCATTTAATGAAATTTAAACAAACCCACCTAACTTCCTTTTGAAAATGTTCCCTCTCTTATTGAGAACTGAGTTTAAACTAATTATTTTACATGAAGAATAAACATTGGTATAAAATGTGTACTTAATGCTTAAAATAACTCTTCTTATGGAAGATTAAGCTATCCTTTTTGAATTCCTTAAATTACTTATTCATGAAATATTCCAAATAAACACATCATTGGCACATCGCACTAGATTTCAGTTCCTCAAGTTTAGGAGGATGAGGAGTTATAATTGTGTAAGAAAAACTTCTATTGATAATTTTTCTGTGCTTAGGGCCTGGTATTATAAACTGATTAAGATGAAACTTTACAAAACCTAGTCCATCTCATGCCATTCCAATGTACTTGAAGAGATAAAGATTACATTTATACACACACACACACATACACACATCTCTATATTTGCATATATACACATATGACTATACCTTTCATAAATAACATGAGATTGATTTACATGAAATTACCATTTTTGTATCTCAAAAACAGTTGAATATTGGTGATTTCTTACAATTTAACCTAGTGCACAAATACATTTCAAAAATGAATATAAGGAACTGAAAAATAGAAATACAAACAAGATAAATGAGGAAACATTTATTTATGAGATTTTATAGAAAGATCCATCCACAGTGTTTGCATTTGAGATATTCTTTAAGAATGAGCAGGATTTTGACAGAGGTAAGATGGATAATGGATCATTAATTCATAGAGCACCACCAACTAGGTATCTAGCACCAAGGCAAGAATGAAATTAGAGCAGTGAAAAAGACATACATAATCCCAGATTTCAGAGAGCTTATTTTTCAGCTAATAATATTTAGACCAAAAAGGAGAGACAACTTAGGAAAAGAGATGTGCTGTCACTTTCAAGTATTTAAGATTAGTTTAAAGGTCAAGAAATTTCTAAATTTCCTGATGACATAACCCAAACCAAACCCAAGATAATGGAAAACAGATTGCATTCAATTTAAAGAAGAACTTGCCAACAGGCCATTGCATGTAACTAAATGACTTCTGTAGTTTCTTACAACTTAGTTTCTAAGATTCTAAGATCCAGAAGATTATTCAGCATTTAATACAATTTAAACCTCCCTATGAAAATGAATGAATAACATTTCCTAAACTGTGTCTTCATGTGGCATTAAGGTCCCATGATATTTTGATTCTGTGAAATAGAATTCAGTCACCAAATAATATGCATTTAAAAGGTTTTTCCACTCCAGGGATTCTCTAGGACTTTTACTTGGTAATATACTTTATTAATGTCCAAAAGGGAAATTTAATTATTACAGTATTTCCTAAATTATTTGACTAGAAAAATTTTTTTTTCCCTTTTCCTTCAAATAACACCATTAAAAACTTACAGGACACTGGTGGTTCACTGAACACAGTTTAAAAGGAAAAACCAAACAGGCCTAGAATATACGGCATCTGATAAGGGAGAAAGTATCCTTAGTATAAGGATTATAAGTTTAATTAGGGATCAATCATATTGAAATGCTTGAATATAATTCCAAGGAGGATGTGCTTTATACCAAGGACAAAAGGAGACCATTACATATTCTTTGGAAGTGAAATGATAACCTTGGACTTGTGCTTTAGGCCCATAGCTCCCTCTATAAGGCTTGCTGAGGAGAAAGTCTGAAAGAAGATCTAGGTGGCTACTTAAATAATCTAAGGGGTGTATAATAAAGGCCTATACTAGGGAAGTAGGAGAGATAATTAGAAACAGAATTATGATTTGATGGATTTGAAGGATGATTTGAGGGGGAATTCTGAGAACGAATTGACAGTGCTTGACAATTACTTTGGTTGCTGGAGTAAGGGAGGAAGTTGAGATTTCTTTTTGTGGTGACAGGATGGAGAGGCAGGAACTGAAACAGGAATTCAAGAGGCAAAAGAATTTCAATTGTTTCACTCTTGCAATAAGTGAGGACATAAGTGGGCACAATATATCTAGGAAAGCTTTATTTTGAGTAGAGGCAATTCACTTAAATTTGTGTACAATTATTGTCTCTCTTCAATTTCATTTTTTCTTATTTCTTTTTTTTCTGTTAAGGCCTTGTTGAGTGTTAAACACCTTCAAGTATAAGAAGAATCAAATTCTAAGCACTACTTTAAATTATTACATTAAAGAATCACAAAGGGATACTAATGACTATGCTTGTGAGCCTGTGCACCTGAAATAAGAACAAGGCCTAGAGCTGCAGGGTGCCCTAAGAGTTACCTCCTGAGAGCCTCTGTGTTGCTCAAATGTGGCCACTCTCTAAGCGAAACTCAGCATGTAAATGTGTTGTCTTCCCCCAGCATGGGACTTGACTCCCAGGGATGAGCCTCCCTGGTGCCGAGAGATTACTACCAAGTACCAGTTTATGATGTAACTAGAAAATGACCTTAAATAAAAGGATCAACTCAAACCAGCAGAATATCTCAGTCTCCATTTAATACCAGGAGTTAAAAATACTTTTTGACCTAAATCAAGGGGGAAATGGAAGGGACAAATGAGTTTATATGGCTATGAGTCTCCAAAAAGAGCTGGGAGGTTATCAGAGGGGTTGCACTTATGCACACCTCAGCAGAGTTCCAGAGACAGATAAAGTAGATACAACCCCGGGTATTGGTTCTTCTGAGGGCTACAGAGACCCACAGGTTCTATAGTCATGGCAGATGGAGTTCAGCGCCATGTCAGTTGGCCCTACTTTGGAGTTTGTGTTTCTGTGTGATGGAGCTGGACTCAGATGTGATCTTTTTTCACAAGCTTCCCTGTTACTTTTACCAGAACTGTAGTTGGTGGTGGGGTTTAATGTATACCCAGGGGATCTGAATCTCTGGACTGACCATATGATAGCCAGGCCCTGAGCCTCAATGGACTTCAGCTCCTACAATCTGGTTTGTTGAACTTACCCCACTCAGCTAACATGGAGTTGAAGAAGGTCAACCACCACACCATGGAGCCAAGAGTACCTACAACTGAAAGCAGGAGGATCGCATCCAGCATCCATGTGGAATCTAAATCCCCTCTTGATATAGATGTGGAGTGGACACAACCATTCCAAGGTCCACAGGATGGAGGAATAGAATATGGATTAGAGTGGACTTACTGATATTCTATTCATGAACTATAATGATTAGTAATCAAAGAAAATGTGGCATTGGTGTGGAGAAAGTGGCCATGGTGGCTGCTGGGTGTGGGAAATGGGAGGAAGACATGAGATGTAGAAGTTTTTTCAGGACTTGGAGTTTTCCTGGGTGATGCTGCAGGAACAGTTACCAGACATTGTATGTCCTCCCATGGTCCACTGGGAGGAACGTGGGAAAGTGTGGGCTATGGTGTGGACCACTGACCACGAGGTGCAGCGGTGCTCAGAGATGTACTCACCAAATGCAATGAATGTCTCATGATGATGGAGGAGGTTGTTGCTGTGGGGGGAGGAGTGGGGTAAGGGGCTGGGGGGTATATGAGGACCTCATATTTTTTAATGTAATATTGAAAAAATAAATAAAGACAAAAATAAAAAAAAAAGAATCACAAAGGAAAATCTGATAGAAGGCAAAAAAAAAAAAAGCACATGAAAGCATGAGTGATAAATATTAAGCTGATATTCTAAACTAGCTTTTCTTTTCCCAAGGAAAGGGATAATTACATTGAATAGCTCTTTTTTAGACCAACTTTTCTGTGTTCACTAGTTTTGGTGGGATTTAGGTACAGGGCCAAGAGCAAAGGCTTTGGAATCAGAAAGTCCTGGGTTCACATCTTGACTCTGTCACCTCCTAAGCTGTGTGATTTGGGGCAAGTTTCCTTATACTAAGGAGCTTCAGTTTCCTCCCTCAAAAAACGTGAGCTCTAGAAGTTATCACATAAGATGGTTGTGAGGACTAAGTGACCCAGTACATGAAAGACTTTTGGTCCAGGGCTTGTATCTATTTTTATTGTTGTTGCATTGCTTCTATTCTGCTAATGTGAGAATAATTAAAGAGGGAAAGGGAAAATCTCAGGGATTAGTATATTTCAGACCAAACCTGTTTTTTTCTAAACCCCCTTGCTTCTTCACAGAAGAGAAATATTTGCTTTTAGATGGTGGATCTTAGGTACCATGGCAACTGGAATTAAAAGACCTCAAGCAGCCAAACCAGAGTTTTTCTTAAAAAATGTAGCCATGTAATTCTGAGATGTTCAAGGTTTCTAAGGAATTTTAAAGGCAACATGGGAATCTATTACTACATTACCAATTCAATTCAAGAGCTCCTAAATATTGAGAATTTCTAAAACATCTAATATATTTTGTTTTCTACTTTCCTGCTTCTACATATATGTAAGAAATGCAAATGCAATTTATATGATGGAAAGGCACAGTAACTGCAATGAATGATCTTTAATCAGTACATTTATTTTATGATCAGTGAGTACAAATAATCATTTGTCTCATCCTTTAGAGCTAGAGAGCCTATTTAATGTCTTCATAATTTAAAATGAAAATTTTGTGAGTTGGAAAAGACCTTTCATACTTTTTTTCAGTTTTATGATTTTGTAGTTTTTCAATGTGAAGATAACTTTGGTGGGATTTTTATTGGATGCCGTTGATTTTCTTTAGTTGCATAGGAATGTATTTGTTGCCAGTAAAACATGCTCCCAAATATCAATATTCTAAGACAAGGCAAAGGTTTCTAAAAAAAAAAACTTGTTTGCAATGATTACACTCTGTCCTACTATTGGAGAACCAATTTAATATTCAAAATGCCTAGATTGGAAGCAGATGTGGCTCAACCAGTTGGGCGCCTGCCTACCACATGACAGGTCCTGGGTTCAGGGCACGGTACCTCCTAAAGAAGATGAAGAGGCTGCACCCTCCACAATGATCTAGGTGCTGCACCTATAGCAATGAGCAGATGCCTAAACGATCAGTTTCAGCAAGCCCATGGGGAGTGGATATAGTTCAGGCCATTAGGTACTCGCCTCCCATGTGGGAGGTCCTGGGTTCGGTTCCTGGTGCCTTCTCGAGAAGACAAGCAAAGAATGAGCAGACAGATAAGAAAACCATCCTGGGGGGGCAGTGATAAAAAATAATTAATTAAATAAATAAGTCTTTTTAAAATGCCTATATTATTTCTCTCTTTGGTTGTACATTTCAAGACTTAATCTAGTCTGACATTTATTGCTATGAAAACCACTGAGGTGCCAACAATACTATAGTCAGCCTGTATTAAATGGAGAGTTGAGAACCGAAGTTATAAGTGAATTCAACTACAAGGAGAAAATAAAGACTGAGTTCAATTTCAATTATACTTAAAATGTTCATGATCTCAAAGGAAAGCAAAGGGCTTTAGTATGATGAGAGGCCTACAACTTTCTCTCCCAACACTCCCCAGATTGGAGATTTTTGATAGCCAGCAAAAAGATGCAATAATGTGGTTTGGAGTACTTTTTTTGTGTTTCATAGTTTTAATGAAAATAACACCTTTTTACTGTTAAAAAATCAAACAAGAATAAGAAGTCTCTCAACCACCCCAAATTTAAAGTTGTCAAATGCTTCTTGTATATTGCTCCAGAAAATTCTAATGTATAAAAAATATATGTGCATCCTCATCCTTTTTCACCAATGAGAAACTATAACACACAGTGTTCTGTACTTTAGTTTTCACTAAAAATTTTATGTGAGATATTTCCACAGCTTCACATATAGATCAAGCTTATTCTTTTAAAAAGGTCATTCCAGAGGTACGCTTATGCAATTCTCAGCAGGATCTCATTGACTGCCACAGTAAACAGTGCCTCAAATAGCGGGTCTCCTGAGGCTCTAGAGACATTCGGAAACTATAATCAGGGCAGACAGACTCAGGAATTCGGCACCCTGCCAGTGGGCCTTACTTTGGAGTTTTTGCGTCCTAGTGTAAAAGGGTTAAACTCATTTATAGGTTCCCTACACATGGCTCTTCGGTTCCTTTTGTTGGAGCCTATAATTGACACTATACTTGATGGGTGTGTGTCCCAGACACTTAGACATTTGGTGTGTCTGTGTGCTCATTGAGCCCTGGATTTCAGCAGAGTGGCAGCACCTACTCTCCAGTACAGTGGACTCATGCAGGACAACTAACAAGGAGATAAACATGATGGACAACACCCATCCCAAGGAACAGAGAGTGTCTGCAAATGTAAGCAAGATAATTCCATCCATCTGCCACATGAGACCTAAGCTCCCTCTCAATGAGAAGCAGCACGGGCATCACATCCCAAAGTTCTCAAGATTGGGGAATGAACAATGGACTAAAATAGACTTATTATTATCCTACTATAGACTTATTATTATTCTAGCAATGGAAAAACTCTTATCATTGATGTAGGGGCAGTGGCCACAGAAGTTCTGAGGGATGTGAAAGGGAAGAACAATTGTGTAAGGGGGCATTTTCGGGACATTGGAGTTGTCTTCCATGATGTTGCAGTGATGGATAAAAGCCACAGTATATTTTGTCATATCCTACAAAACTGAGCAGGACTGAGTGTAAACTAAAATATAAACTATAGTTCATGGTTAGTAGCAGTGCTCCAATATGTGTTCATCAATTGTGACAGATGTGCTACACAGATAAAGTATGTTGTTGATATGGGAGTGTGGGAGGCGGAGGGAGTGGAACATAAGGGAATCTCTTAAATTTTTTATGTAACATTTATGTAATCTAAAGCATCTATAAAATTTTTTTAAAAAGTAAAGCAGCATTCCATTATAGGGGAAAATAAGTCCCCAGTACAGTACTACAAACGGTTTCAATGGATAACCTTGCATGTAAGTCTCTGAATATTTGGAATTTTATTTTTTGATAATGCCCAGATGTGCAATAAATGAGTTAAAGGGTATATACATTTAAATATTGACAGGTGTTTTTAAATTGGCCTTCAAAGACATTGTACCAATTTAGACCCTCACCAACAAAATTTGGGATATTCCTTATTCCATTCCTTCATCAGCACTGTATACTAACAAATGTTTTGATCTTGACAACATCTGCTTAGATGATTCTTCACCACTTGCATTTATTTTTCTATATCTCCATATTCAACTTCTTCTCAAATCTCTGTTCTTTTCCTTGAATATATTTTAAGAGCTATGTAAAGATTAATTAAATTAGCCTTTTGACCAAATATATATATCTACAGATATTAAAACAAATTCGTCCCTTGGCTTTATTTGTGGTTTTCTTGCTTTGGATAGTCAAACTTAATGTTCTTCTATAATGATTCTAGATTTTGTGTCTTAATTAAAAATGTTCTGCCCACCACCAACATCAACCTACTAACTGATAAATTGCCCCAATTTTTTCCCAGTGATGATGATGTTGATGGGCCATAAAGTCAATAATTTATTTTATTCAAAAGATTAAGACTGATTCAAGCTTTACTTTTCCTTTTCCAAATGCTTAGTTTGTTGTCTCAAACCATGGATTGAATAAACTATCTTTTCCTCACTGGTTAGAAAAACCGCCATTATCACATTTTACAAAGCCTTAGGTATTTGGGTATTTCCTGGGCTCTATCGTAATTCATTGGTCTGTTTGTCTTTTATCCTGCTGAGATCAAACTCTTTTGACTTCTTTTTTTTCCCTCTCTCTTTATTTTTTTTAAAATGTTAAATATACCCTCCACCCCCCTCACCCCACTCTTCCCACATCAACAACCTCTTTCATCATCATGGCACATTCATTGCATTTGGTGAATACATTTTGGAGCACTGCTACACCACATGGATAATGATTTACATAGTAGTTTACAATCTCTCCCAGTCCACTCAGTGGGCCGTGGCAGAACATACATTGTCCAGCATCTGTTCCTACAGTACCACCCAGGACAACTCCAAGTCCTGAAAATGCCCCCATATCATATCTCTTCTTCCCTCTCCCTACCCTCAGCAGTTACCGTGGCCACTTTCTCCACATCAATACTACAATTCCTTCCATTACTAATCACAATAGTTCCATAGTAGAATATCAGTAAGTCCACTGTAATCCATTCTCTTTTCCTCCATCCTGTGGACCCTGGATGGTTATGTCCACTTCACCTCTATTTCAAGAGGGGTCTTTTGACTGATTAAGCTTTATAATATATGTATATATAGAAAGAGAAGGGGTAGGGTGGGGGTCATGCATGCTATTTTCACAAATTAGGTTCATACAGCATGGTTGAGCTTACAGATTATTTATGAATAGCAAATATTTAATTCATATTCAAGAATAGGATATACCTTTCCACTTACTGAAGCCATTATATTTATTTGAGTTAAAAAATTTCCTTTCAAAAACCCTGCAAATTTCTTGTTAACATTATTACTACATATTTTCTTATGTAAAATATTTAAAATTTAAAATAGTAATGTAATACTATTTTAAATGAAATTTTTTATTTTACTATAATTTTAATCAGCTAATCTATACATAGAAAAGTTAAGGAGTTATGTAAATCTTTTATCAACTATTTTTTGTGTTCTCTAGATTTTACTAGTTTTCTAGTTTTACATTTGAAACTATAAATTTAGCAGATACACAAAGTCACACCACTGTAATTTTTCCTCTTAAAATTTTCATGCCTTTTAATTATTTATCCTGTCTCATTGCACTGGCTAGTATAAGAACAATACCAAGGAAAACTGGTATCTGTGGGCAACCTTGTCTATCTCCTAGCTTTAAAGGATTTGAATGTCAATTTTTAGTTGAATACTGGCTTTTCTGAAAATGTTTTGGATGAAAATGAGAGACAATGGAAAACTATATTGCTTTCCACTTTATTCCTGAATCTCAGGGTGTGCAAGAATTGGAACTGCCACTATTCTTAGTTTTAATCTATCCCACTCTGAATTTGAAAGAAAATATGCTATATATTTTAGTTTATAATTGTCCTAAAAAGGTATTTTTAATCAATGGTATATGCAATATTGATTACTTTTATGTGGAAATAAAGAAAAATATAATGTTTTTCAGAAAGTGTATTTTTAAATTTTTGTTAACATTGTAAGTTGGGGCAAAGGTGATCAATGTCAAAGCTGTTTTGTTTTTATTTCTAATGTTCTTCTATAAGCATCTTCATTTTAAGCATACATGGGCCTAAATAGGTTTGTGACTCTGATTTTAGCTTTTGTGATTTCTTTCTTTTCCTTTTACTGTTAAAAGCCTATGAATTTGAACTTTTACAAATAAATGAGCTGAAACAAATAAAACTCAATTCACTTGAGATTTCAAAGACATCTGGTGTAGTTATTTTCTGAGTAATTAGACCAAGAGGTGGGACAATTCCCTGAAGTGAACTACCATACAGTTGGTTACCCAGTTATTTCTGCAGTCATCAGCTTGTATGCAGTGAACACATTGGTTCACAAATTGACAATATGTAGAATTGCCACCTGATTTTCTGAGACCAGGTATGCTATATAAATATATGCCCCACATGATTTTTTAAAAGATGCTTGCTCAGTTCCTCTCAATAGTCTATTCTACTTCTTTATGTTCCATAACCTCAATCAATATACTGATTTTTAAAGTTTCTTAATTAGGTAAGTTGTAGGATTACAGAAAAAATATACATAAAATGCAGGGTTCCCATATAGCACCCTACTACTATTACCTTGCATTGGCATGGGATATTTTTTAAATTGATGAAAGCATATTTTTATAAATGTGCTATTAACCATGTAGTCCATATTTTACAATAGAGTTCAATGTTTATGTTGTGCAGTTTCACTGACTTTTAAAAAAATTATTCTAGTACCATGTATACAACCTAATATTTCCCTTTTTAACCAATTCAAATACACAATTCAGTGCTGTTAATTATGTTCATAGTATTGTGGTACAACCACCACCAACCATTACTATTCCATCATCCTAAAGAGAAACACCACATTTTAAGCCTTAATTCCCCATTCCCCACCCCCACCCCACTCCTGGTAAACTATATTCTAGAATCAGACTCTATGAGTTTGCTTATCATAATTATTTAATAACAGTGAAGTCATACAAAGTCCCCTTTTGTGTCTGGCATATTTCATGCAACCAGGATGTCTTCAAGGTTCATCCATGCTGTCATATGTATCAGACTTCATCCTTTTAATGGCTTAGAAATATTCCATTGTATATATATATGTACCATATTTTGTTATCCAAACCGTGGATAAAGATAGTTGATTCTATTTTTGGAAATTTTGAATAATGCTTCTGTGAACACAGGTTTGCAAATATCTGTTCAAATCCCTGCTTTCAATTCTTTTGGGTATGTACCTAGAAGTGGCATTGCTGGGTCATATGGTAAATCTATACTTTCTGAGGAACCACTAAAACTGTTTTCTATAACAGCTGCATGATTTTACATTGCCAACAGTGAGTGAGTGTCTGTATTTTTCTACATCCTCTCTAACACTTGTAATTCTTCATTTTATCAATAGTAGCCATTCTAGTGGGTGTTAAATGGTATCTCATTGTGTTACTGATTTACATTTCCCTAATGGCTAATGATGCCGATCATCTTTTCATATGCTTTTTGGGCATTTGTATGTCATTTTTGGAGAAATGTCTATTTAATTGAAGTCTTGTGCCCATTTTTAAGTACTTGTCTTTTTGTTGTTGAATTTAAGGATTTCTTTATATATTCTGGATATGTGATTTCCAAATATTTTCTCCAATTGACTGGGTTGCCTTTTTACTTTCATGATAAAAATCCTTTGATTCACAAAAAGATTTTAATTTTGATGAAGCCCCATGTATCTATTTTTCCTTGTGCTTTGGAGATAAAGTATAAGAAAACATTGCCTAACACAAGATCTTGAAATTGCTTCCCTAATTTTCTCTTAGGAGTTTTATAGTCCTGGCTTTTATATTTAGGCTTTCATACCGTGTAAGTTGATTTTTACATATGGTGTGAGGTATGGGCTCATCATCATTTCTTTGCATATGGAGATCCAGATTTCCCAGTACCATTTGTTGACAATATTATTCTTTCCCAGTTAAGTGGCCTTCCCCTCTTGTCAGAAATGAGCTGGCCATAAATATGAAGGTTGGTTTTTGCACTCTCAGTTTGATTCCGTTTGTCTATATGTCTGTCCTTGTGTCAATGCCATGATTACTGTGGCTTTGTAAGAAGATTTAAAATGGGGAAATGTGAGTCCTCTAAATTCATTTTCTTTTTCAAGATGACTTTGTCTATTCAGGGTCTCTTACACTTACATATAAAATTGATGATTGGATGTTCCAGTTCTGCAAAGAAGCTGTTGGAAGTTTGATTGAGATTACATTGAATCTGTAAATTGATAAAATTTGCATCTTAACATTTAGTCTTCTAATCCATGAACAAAGAAGTTTCTTCCATTCATTTAGATCTTTGGTTTCTTTTAGCAATGTTTGGTACTTTTCTTTGTACAAGTCTTTTACACACTTGGTTAGGTTATTCCTTGATATTTGCTACTTTGAATGGAATTCTTTCCTTGATGTCTTCTTCCCATTGATCATTGCTTATATATAGAAACACTAGTTATTTTTGTGTGCAGTTCAATGTTGAATAATTGTTGTGACTGTGGGCATACCTAGCTTGTTCTTGATCTTAGAGGAAAAGTGCTTAGCCTTTCACCATAAGTAGAAAGTTATCTGTGGGTTTTCCATCTATGTCTTTTATCATATTGAGGAAGTTTCCTTTTATTCCTAGGATTGCTGGATTTTGTCAAATACCTTTCATGTATCAACTGAGATGATGGTGTGTTGTTGTTTTTTTCCTTCATTCTGTTAAGGGATTTTCTTATGTTGAACTCCATTACATTCCTGAAATAAATCCCACTTGATCATGTTGTATAATTCTTTTAAATATTGCATCTATGTTCATTAAAGATATTCAAGTAAATTTTCTTTTCCTTTGGTATCTTTATCTGGCTTTGGTATAAGGGTGATGTTGGCCTCATAGAATGAATTAAGGAGTATTATCTCTTTTTAATTTTGGGGAGATAGTTTGAGTGGGATTATTATTCTTGGAATAATTGGTAGAATGCACCTGTGAAGTCATCTGTTCCTGGGCTTTCCTTGCTTGGTGTGTGTGTGTGTGTAATTTTGATTACTGATTCAATCTCTTTACTAGTTTTTGTTTGTTGACATATTCTATTTCTTCTTTAGTCAATATGTAGTTTGTGTTTGTAAGAATTTGTTCAGTTCATCTAAGTTATATTATTTATTGGCCTCCAGTTGTTCATAAAATCCTCTAATAGCCCTTTTTATTTCTTGTTGGTCAAGAGTAATGTTCCTCTTTACATTTTTTTTCAGCACTTGTTTTTTTTTAATTAAAAATTTTCTTTTGAGGATACGTAGATCACAAAAAATGTTACATTAAAAAATATAAGAGGTCCCCATATACCCCACATCCCACCCCCCACTCCTCCCATCAACAACTTCTTTCATCATTGTGGCACATTCATTGCATTTGGTAAATACATTTTGGAGCACTGTTGTACTGCATGGATTGTAGTTTACATTGTAGTTTATACTCTCTCCCAATACTTTCAGTGGGTTATAGCAGGATATATAATGTCCAGCATCTATCTCTGCAATGTCATTTAGCAAAACTCCAAGTCCTGAAAATGCCCCCACATCACACCTCTTCTTCCCTCTTCCTGCCCTCAGCAACTACCATGGCTACTTTCTCCACATCAATGCTATAGTTTCTTCCATTACTAGTAACAATAGTTCTATAGTAAAATACCAGTAAGTCCATTCTAATTCATATTTTATTCCTTCATCCTGTGGACCCTGGGATGGTGATGTCCACTCCACCTTTATATCGGGATAGGGCTTAGATTCCACATGGCTGACGGATGTGATTCTCCTGCTTGGAGTTGTAGGATTTTCGTTATTTGTATCCTTTCTCTTTTTCTTCATCAGTGTAGCTGAAGTTTGTCAATTTTATTTATCTTTTCAAAGAAAAAGCACTTTTGGTTTTGTGATTCTCTTTATTGTTTTGTGTTCTTTATTTATCTCTGTCCTAATCATTGTTATTCCTTTCTTCTTCTCACTTTGGCTTTACTTTGCTCTTCTTTTACTAGTTCTTGAAGTTTTAAGATTAGGTCTCTGGTTTCAAATCTTTCTTCATTTTTAATGTAAGTATTTAGAGTTGTAAATTTCCTGATCAGCAGTCCTTTGCTGTATCCCACAAATTTTGGTATGTTGTGCTTTCATTTCCATTTGCCTTGAGGTAGTTCCTAATATCCCTTGTGTTGTCCCTTTTACCCATTTGTTGTTGAATTTCCATTGTTTAATTTCCACATATTTGAGAATTTTCCATTTCTTCTGTTGATTTCTAGCTCTGGATTTCTAGCATCCATTATGGATGAAAAATGTCTTGTAAGATTTCTATATTTTTGAGTTTATTGAGTCTTCTTTTGTGAACCAAGATATGATCTATCCTGGAAAATGATCTGTGTGCATACAAGAAGAATGTATATTCTCTTGTTGTTGGGTGAAGTGGTTTATATGTGTCTGTTAGGGATAGTTGGTTTAGAGTATCATTCAAGTCTTCTATTTCCTTACTGATCTTCTGTCTAGAAGTTCTACCCATTATTTTTAAGTGGTGCATGCCTCCTACTATTAATGGATAAACATCAATTTCTCCCTTCAAAAAGGGACCCAGAGGTCTCTTATGCTAATTTTGTTTTTTATCATTCTATTGTCTTTCTGCTTCTCAGCCAAGCACATTTCAACTCTCTTCAAGTTCACTGATTTTTTTCTTCTTCCAGATTCTTCAATCTATTGCTGAAAACTTCCTGGGGATTTTTCATTTCAGTTACTGTGGTTTTCAACTCCAGTCATTCTGCTTGGTTCCTTTTTAAAATTTCTCTCTCTTTATTGAGATTCTCATATTGTTCATTTATTATTTTCCTGATATATTTTAGTTCTTTCTCTATTTTCCTTCATCTTCTTTTTAAATGTCTTTGCCCTGCATGTCCATAGTCTGGCTTTCTTTGTTGATGTTTTCTGGATTTTTTCCCTTTTCCTTTGGATGTTGTTTTATTTTGCCAAAGGGCTGCTGATGCAAAGTACCAGAAATGGTTTAGCTTTTATAAAGGGGATTTATTTGAAGTAAAAGCTTACAGTTCTAAGGTTGTTCTCACCAAAGCCAGCTGCCATGTGTTGAAGCAAGATGGCCACTGATCTCTTCGAAGGTTTGAGCTCAGTTCAGGGCAGCCAGGCAGAAGACTTCTCTCTTTCCAGGCCTCTTATATCAGTCTTAGCTGTTTCACCTTCTTCCCAAGTTCAGCTGTAAGCTATAAGACAGCAGGACTTGTCTCCTTTTAAACTACTCCATGGGTTCGGCCTCTTGGGGCTTTGCGCTTAGGTAATCCTCTCATTCTCTCTTACATGGAAGGATCAAATATGGTGGCTTTCTTTTCCTGTGTCTGTCTCTGTGTTTCTCTTACTGTGTCTCCATTTTTATCAGAATCAGCAAGAGGGTGGAGACTCAACAAATCACACCCCACTGATGTAGTCCAATCAAAAGCCCAAAAGTGATCTTATCAAGTAATCTAATCAAAATCCCTTCAACTGAATTTAATGCAAATGGTATCACACCACAGGAATAGATTAGTTTAAAAACAATCTTTCTCTTTTTGGGATTCACAAAAGTGAACTGCCACATATCAACTATCATTTCCTGTTTCTTTGTCTGTCTTATAATCTTTTGTTATACAGTGTACATTTTAATGTTTTAAAAATTTAACTTTGGGATTTATTCCCTGAGATGTCTGTTTTTTTAATTTATATTCAGCTTGTGATATGATAGGTTTTCTTGAGTGTCAGGAGCTAAAAAACAAGCAAACCTAAGCAAAAACTTCTTTCACTATGCTTGCAAATTGACTTTGCTTTGGTAGTGCTCTCCATCAGAATTCATCCCTCCTATCTGTAAAGTCAGCCCAAGTAGAATGCAAAGTGCTAGGCTCCACCTGCCTTTTCTGGGCTCATGTCTTGTCCTGGGCTTGTGCTTGCTAGGAGTCTTATGAGTCCCCTTGTTTACAGGAGTTTGAATGCCTCCTCTACTTTCTGTTAAATAGAACTTCTCCATTTCCCGGGTGTTCTACTGCAGGACTTAAAGAGTCTAAGCTTTTGCTCCAGGTTGTCTGCTTCAATTGTTTCTCATACTATTTTCATCCTCTTAAGCTGCTTTTGCTTGAAGGGAAATTCTGGGACAGGATCATGCAAGAGAGGAATTTCCCAAGTCACTCTTTCCCAGCCAGAAAAAGGCCAGGGCGGGAGGACCAGCCAGCTCTAAACCACCCAGGGAATGGGAAGAGTGAAAGGCCAGAAATGACACCCAGAGCATTTCCACACCTCCCCAAAATTGCACTTTCTTCCTCAGCACCTGCTGAGAAAATGCAGGCTTCAACTGCCCTTTGCAGCTCTCAGGAAGCATACTGTCTTTAAGTCTTCTCCACTGCCTTTGTCTAGGGCAGGTTAGAACAATGTCTGCCCTCAGAGCTGCACCCCCAAGGTTCTGAAGTAGCTAACCAGTGATCCACTATCAGAACACCCTCCTCGCACACACACTCTGTTCCCCACCCCACTCCCTGATACTGGGTTACTGAATTTTTGTGTCGCTTTCTGGCACGGTGAACTACTCCAGGGATCAGATCCCACTGCTGCCTACTGCAGGAGTGGGGAATGGGGCAGGGTAATTGCCACATGGATGGAACAATTTACTGGTATTTACCATAATTTACTAGCCTTTTCTTCCCAGTCTTCCCTAGATGCTGTATAATGTTCTATTGGACTCCAGAGTTTTGAAATAGTTGATTCCGACTATTCCTGCCTGTTTAATAGTAGTTTTGGTGGAGTGACTGAGTACTAGAGCTTCCTACTCCACCATCTTCCCACAATTCCACCTCAATATGCTCTTTATGATGTTAGGAATATTGGAAGTAGATTCACTTCAAGTTCTGGTTCCTACACACTACCCTGGTTAACCCAACATTTGGATACATTTGTGAATTATTTAAAATGTGGATTTTCAAAATATGTATGCATTTTGGTACCTAGAGATTACATCTATGAAAAGAAATGAAAATATGAAAATGTTTCCATTTTAGTCATATTTGTCACTATTTAGCTTGTGAATATTGATCAGTGAAGTCTTAAAATTTGAAACATATGTCTTAATATTATAAAATCATAGATCTGGAAAGGATATGAAAGTTCAAATAGTCATTCTCTCTTCCAGAGGGCAAAAGCACATAAGCCACTGTAGGAAAAAAATATCTTTCGAATTTAAAAGAACTCTAAGAGATTCCACAACTATCCTAAGTTTGCCATTGTGGAGTGAAAAATTTCTACCAAGAAAGTCAACTTTGTAGTCAATCTAAATCCTACAAGTTATTAGAATCTACTTCATCCTCTCTATGTCTTTAATATCTTATTTTTAAGGGTTATATTTACTCAGCAAGAAAGTCATGCGTTTTAATAGGCTAGAGCAAAGATATCCTAAACAAGATACATGCAGAAGTAGACTATACATACAGATGCTACACTTAACACTTTCCCCCTTCCTTGAATCTCACACAGCTATCGGTTTTTTTTCTTTTTCTTTTTTAATTATCTTTTTAAAAGTTTTTAGACACCCTCAATATGAGTTCAGAGAAGATTTAGGAAGTTAGGATTCATTTTTGGATGAAAGTTAGGGAGATAGGACAAATAGAATCTTCAATGGTTACAAGTTCTCTAAGAAACATAAAGGGAAATGTAACAACATTTTGACAGTGATTTTAATAAGTAAAATTTATACTTATTTGAGTGTTCATCAGATCTCAGGATCCATATTTGGATCCAATACCAGGTGCCTCATAAGTGAAATTAAAAGGTATCGTTCATTAGGGCATTTAACATTGATTTACTCTATCCAATTTTTATTATTTATCTTCCTAAGCATGAACCATGTTTTAATTCCAAGTAGTTTAGCAGGAACCAAGTCAGGATTTATTCATTACATTTTACTTTGAAATGTGTAGAATGACATCACACATATTAACCAAACTGACTCCAAATGTACTTGTCAAATAAAAATAACTACATTTCAGTATCACCACTTGAAAGGCCGGTATTACTACACAACAAATTAGTGAATAAGTAAATCTTGAATAAGCCATATGCCATGGAAAACTCACCAGAAGTTTCATCTACTCTCTCATCGACTATGTGGTCCTTCTGATGAACCCATTCACTATTGCACTTGAAATAGATCTGGGTAGCAGGACTGGCTTTACAATACAGGTTCACAGGTTTATTCTTCACGATATAAGCTTCTTCAGGCTCAATAAGGAAATGTGGCAGAGGCTCAGGTGGATCAGATGGAAAAGTTTCTGGGAGCTCATGAAAAAAGTCATCATCTAGTAAAACAAGAAGAAAGTAGAAAATGGTTAAAATATTGTGGCAATATGCCTTTTACTTGCTCATAAATGAGCCAATTAAGTGATCTGAGTGCCTGCTAGAAATTTAGTTTAAATTCATGATCCCAATTAAGGATTGGGAATTATTATTCTCATTTTCACACATAGCAAAACTGAATGTGAGGGAGGATAAATATCTTGCCTTGAGCAAACAGTTAGTAAATAGCAAAACTAGGATTAGAATCCAGGTTTGTCTCCTCAAAAACTGTGATCTTTCTAATATATTACTATACTTCTCAGCAATAACACTATCTTGAGAGCTGACAAAAGAAAAAGCAACTAAATTAGGAAAATTTGTTTGAAAGTCATAGGCTCACAGATAAACCTTAAATCCTTTGCAAGGAAGGAGCTGAGTAGGAACACCAGAAACATGAGTTAAGTAACTGTAAAGTACAATTCAAATCTATTGTTATTTTCAAAAGATGCCACTACATGAAATATCCATCCATTCATTCAATAGACCAAAATATTTATTGAGCTCAAAATAAGTAGTGGGGCTATAGATGATAACATCAAGTCAGTCAGTACTAGAGTGAAGCGTAAAGTCTACCAAAGCTGTTTAGTCAGTTTGTAACTATACTGCAAATGTTGTATGGTGTATGACAAGTAAAACTTATTCTCCTTAGAATACTACTGAGTGTTACCATGTAGGACAATAGTTTCATTTTGTGCAGCCCTAAAAATGATCAAACATTGCTCTCACCCTGCTCTTCCAATGTCATTGAATAAACAAAACCTAAAATCCAGTTGAGATATTTTCACATTTTTGAGGTATGTTTTTCTTTAACTTTTGGTTCTGCATGATTCCAAATTTAAAAATACATTTGACAAATCCTACTATCATGTTTTACAAAAGTCAAGGTAATAAGACTCTCTCTAACACCATTAATAAATTAAGCCTGATAATTCTGTTCCAATGAGGGACAGATGAGAATTGAACTATTATTAAATTTCTAAATTGACGAAGCATCCTAGGCTAATATGTAAAGTTAAAACTCGAAGGTCAACATTAAAAAATTTAAAAGGTAAGTGGACTTGGCCCAAAGGATAGGACATCCACCTACCACATGGGAAGTCCTTGGTTCAAACCCGGGGCCTCCTTGACCTGTGTGGAGCTGGCCCATGTGCAGTGCTGATGCATGCAAGGAGTGCCCTGCCATGCAGGAGTATCCCCCGCGTAGGGGAGCCCCACGCGCAATGAGTGCACCCCGTAAGGAGAACTGCCCAGTGTAAAAGAAAGTGCAGCCTGCCCAAGAATGGTGTCGCACACATGGAGAGCTGACACAACAAGGTGACACAACAAAAAGAAACAGATTCCCGGTGCCGCTGATAAGGATAGAGGCAGTCATAGAAGAACACACAGAGAATGGACACAGAGAGCAGGCAACGGGGGAGGGGAGGGAAAGGAGAGAGAAATAAATAAAAAATAAATCTTTTAAAAAAAATTTAAAAGCACTTATATTCTGTAGCAGACACAGGATATGGGAATGATAGTTAAAGACTGATTGCTCAGAAGTCACCCATTCATCTGTTGCCCTGTCTTGGGGGAAAGGCATTCTTGAAGTGGACATCTGTTCACTAAGGAACCTGGTCTAAGACTTTTTTCATCTAGGTCGTGAAATAGCTATCAAATAGTAATATTTCTGGTCTCTGCCAATCTGCTTTGCAGTAAAAATTGGCTTCACCTACACCTCAGACAAAAGCAGCTTTCAAAGCTGCTCCACACTGTAAATTCCTCACACTAGAACCTAAATGATGTTCCCTGTAGCTAGCTTTTTTTCTTATATTACCTCTTTAATTTGTTTTCTTCTGGCAGGGCATCATTTCTATGTTCAACATTTTTCCATGTTGAACATCAGGGACCCAAACTGTCAGCTGACTAAAAAAAACCTTGTTTCCATCAATTTCAGTTTCTTTAGCCGATATACAAGAAAATTCAAGACTGCTTAAATAGACATAGCTCAAAAGGCAGAGGGATGGGGAACTGAGTTATCGACAAATCCATCAGCACAAAGCCGATGTCTTGAAGGCCTTACCAATCTATCTTGTTTTCTTGTGAAGCACTTACTGTTCTATACAGTGATGGACAGTGCTGATGATCAATAAAACTCCACAAAATATCAGACTCAAAATCCTGTAGAAGGTTAGCTATTGTTTTTAATTTTTATTAATAATGAAGGCCAAGCAGCAACCAGATTGTTTTACTATTGCTGTATGTTGGTACACACAAAAAAATATGTATGTATTTCATGACTGTATCTATTTTATTTGCCTTTTTTTAAATAGAGAAGTTGTACATTTACTGAAAAATCATGCAGAAAATAGAGTTCCCATAATGCCCCCCCTTATTAACACCTTGCCTGAATATAGTACATTTGTTATAATTGATGAAAGAATATAATTATAATTATACTATTAACTCTAGTCCAAGTTTTATTTAAGTATGTGGAGTGAAAAAAGTCTTTCTTTCAGCCATGGTTTTAGAAAGTTAGATTTGTTCCTTTATAAGGAACAATGATGGCAAGATACCAGATAACTGCATATTGCCTTGAGTCTTAGTTTGCCACAGGGCTGCCAATGTAAAGTATCAGAAATGGTTTGGCTTTTATAATAGGGGTTTTACTTAGGGTAAAAGCTTACAGTTTCAAGGTCATAAAATGTCCAAATCAAAGCACCAGCAGAGATGCCTTCTCACCAAAGTCCGCTACTAGTGATCCTGGTGTTCTTCTATGTGTCAAGGATGGTGACTGATCTCTGCTGAGACTCCTGCCTTCCCCTCCAGAATCTACCATCTCTAGGAGTTCAGCTGTGGGTAATCAGGCAAATGGCTTATCCCTTTCTGGGCCTCTTCTCTCAGTCTCTTCAGCCTTGGGCTGCTCCATGATCCCAGTCTTTTGGTGGCTTTGCCCCTCACACTTGGCTGCACAAAAATCCTTGAGTCCTCTCATGGCCAGGTCAAATAGGTAGAGTTACCTCTTCTGTGTCTCATCCTTCTCTCTATGTCTCCATTTATATAGACTCCAGTAAGAGGGTGGAGACCCAGCCTTGAGTCATGCTCACTGGCCCAGCCTGTTCAAAAGCAATCTAATCAAGTGATCTAATCAAGGTCCCTTAACCAAATTTAATGCAGTCCAAGGGACTCACACCCATAGGAATGGATTAGTTCAAAAACATAATCTTTTTTAATTCACCAAATTCAAACTGTTGCACCTCACCTTATTCAACAATGTAACAGAAGTACTATACTTTTATACCTCAAAGACAGTTTACAGAAAGACACTAAAACCTGATTATTATTCTGTTTTGTCAAAGGATGTATCTTTGCTTTCTTCTGGTTATTTAATTGTAACTAGTAGGAAGATTAATAGAAGTTGGGATTAATAGAAGTCACACATATTTTTTCATATCAAAGGGACTATTTTAAGTGCTGGAGAAAAATACAAAATGTTGTAATGTTTTAATAATGTGTTTAGAAAATGTATGGATAAAGTAATTTTAAAATTTTATGATTTATAACTGAATTTGAATTATAAGTAAAGAGAAATAAATTTATGTCCTAGTTTGAAGATTTAAAACAGTCTTTGATTTTTCAAGGTGTTGGGAATGACATTATTATTATTATTTTTCTTTTGTAAGAAAATTTTCAAGACTCTCAGTCAGCAATATATGTATAATGGGAAAGATACATAAAAATGCAAGTAGGCTCATGGCTATTGTGAAATTCTTACCTTCTCTACTTGTGGTAGATGGGCTAGCTACCATGCCCCACCAAGGAAGTCGTCTGAGTTAAAAACTCTCCTGCCATCATGCTAAGCATGCTAGGAGAATGTTAACTGATCCTTGCTCTATACAAAAATAGCAAGTGTTGGCATTAATATCCAGATACTGTGGTATTTTAGAAATTGTCTTTTTATGAAATTTTATATTACAAATTTTCTTTTATAAAATAAATTTTGAAAATAAAACAAGCAAGCCAATTCTTTCCAAACCAAAATAATAAAGAGAAACTTTTGAATATTTAAATATCCAGGATGCCCACATTTGTATGTATTTAATAAGAAAACAACTATCACCTGAAAATAACATTTACTCTACATAAACATTCAGCTTCTCCAAGCTCTGCCTTTGCCTCCTTTCAGTTTTAGCCATTGGCTTAATGCAACTATCACCCATATCCAGGGAACAAGAAATATATAACAAATGTTTAACACTAGAATGAGAACTTTAAAATCAGGGACTATGTCATTTTCATTCTTCTATTCCCGAAGTCTAGCATAGTGCCAGGTAGGAGGTACATAAAATTTTTATAAAAACATGAATCTTATACTGAAGAAAACTTTGTTCTTTCCTAAAAGATTCATAAAGTATTTTAGAGTTCATGGTACCTCAAGTTCATTTACAGGTATAAAATATAAAAGACTGTACTACAAACTGGACTAACTACTAAATTTGTGAAACCCATTTCACAGGGAAAATCTAGGGCCCCTCATTAAAAAATTATTTAGAATTCTGAGATAATGACATTAAAACATTAAGCCAAGTGTGAGTCCTGTGTGACTGCCCAGATTACATACCCATGAAGCCTGCCCTGTCTACAAATGGCAGTTAACTGAGAGTCCCACTTCATGGAAAGTCTGAGTAATGGAATGACATCTTTATGAGGGGTTATTTATTTTGGAACTTATTTTGCATTTTCCAAAATTTTATGGTGATTAGATGTTTTCTAGAGGAAGATGTGGTTTATTCAGCCTGAGAAACTTAGGCTCCAATCAACTCCCTTAAGCAAGTGTGTTTGCAGTGGTGTGCAAGTGAAAGGATGTGATTATATTTGTTCATGGCCTTCCTTTTGGATGTACTCCAGGTTTCCTCCATGGACTTCACCCAAAACAAATAAAATCCCTGCCACATAGAGGTTAACTCTTTCATTGCACTAGAGGACTGTTTCATATGTAGGGATAAGAAAGTATGAGGTTCCACCTTGGTCTGGTGGACTATTTACCAAGATCAGCTTCAAGCATGCAATTCATTTTACCACACAAATAAACTAGTTTTCTGATACTATTAAATTCATGCTGGAAACTTGAAGCAATAAAAGAATCCCTCCTCTTTCTATTTTACTTCTTAATATATCTGAAGCAGTTTTCTGAAGTCTTTGAACTCAGTATGTGAATGGTAATTTCAGACTGTGAATTTATTTCTGGTAACGTGTCATAGTTATACTAAATTATTATATTTTGTATATATGCAGACCCCAGCAGCTGATAATGTTTGAATTATCCTATTTGGGCAACAGAACTTGATTAATTAAGTTGCTAAGTAAGTTTTCCACATGTAGTTTATTCAAAATAACAAAGCAAAATTTCCCAACTTGCTTTTATTTTCTACATTGAATTCAACATTTACTTAGAGCTAGATTTGCCTTTATGATTTCGATATAACATTATTGCCCATTTTACCCTCTTTTAACACTTGACTTAATTTTCTGCTTTCTGCCATTACTCAGTAATGAAATTCTAACAGTAGTGCTTCTACATGATATCTTGATATGTAAATCTCTGCATTTCTTTCCCCAAAGTAAACACACTTTTTCTGTTAGCTCATATAGCCTCTTTTCTTTTTCATTCATATACAAGAAGGGTAAGCTCTGTACCATGTATTATTTTTATAGACTTTCATTCTGCCTAATTCTTGACAGAAAAATATTATACTATGAACATCAATCTAGGAAGTTTTAGGTTGCTGGTTTTATTGCTATATATCAAGCTTTAATTTTCATCAATTTAATACATAAGTTTCTAAATTTCTGAATCATAAGACTTAAACTATTATTGCTTATATCATAAAATATAGGACCATTATCTCTTTGTCTGAGACCTGAAGCGTATTCCTCTGAAATGGAATTTACTTCCAAATGATTCAAGAGCAATTTAAAATGAATGACTGCAAAGCTAATTTTATCTGCATTTGGCTACCCATCCATCAGAGAGATAATTCATGATGTATTGCAACAAAAGAGAGCTGGAATTAACTATTTGAATGAGACTCCAGCTTTTTAATATTATTTTCATTAAAATATCCATTGGAAGACAATGATTAGTCTTTTTTAAAAGCAACCTATTAATGGATTCATCATTTACATTTAAGGAGTTAGATATATAATAGCTTAAATGTACTTCACAATTTGGAGGTATTGAATAATTTTTAACAACAAAAGAAAAAACCTTTTTATTTTTGTTTCTTTTAAAGAAATACTTGTCAAATCATGTCCATATGTTATTAATAGTGGTATAAAGTTAACATACTTTTTGACAGGCGTTTACTTCTAAAATAGAGGCATCTCCTTCTGCTTCTATTAACCTTCATGATCTCTGGCTTTTACTAATATAAAACTCTTCTAAATGGTTTCTTCCCTGCAGTCTCTACTGCTATGCAGTCTGTACTGTAGTCTTAGAAGTTTTTAAAAACACATTCACACCCTTTTTCAAATAATTTAATAAATGCAAAGTAAAATAAGATGTTTCTTTTTGCTTATCAGATTAGCTAAAAAGTATTGAAATAATTTATGAAGAAATGAAGAAATGTGCACTTGCATATATTCATGGGAGTAAAAATTGGTATAATATTAGAGAAAACTTGTCAGTTTGAATAGTATGCATTCCTCCAAACAGGTAATCCTATTCTTGGAATACATGTTATAGACCTAATAGTGTCATTAAATAAATTAATATAAAATTTAAAAATTATTTTATATATATATTACACAAAGATGTTCACTGCAGCATTAATTTTAAAAATTGAGAACAACCAAAATAACCATCAATAAGGGGATGAATAAATAATTTATAGCATATCCAATCCAAGAGAACAATGTTTGGCCAATTAAAATGAGGAAAATTTCTAAGTGTTAATCAGGAATGATATTCATTGTTCACTAAATGGATAAAACCCATTTCTGGTCAATCTGTATAGTATTACACCATTGTTTGTTAGACAGAAAAAAGAAAAAACACATGATGTCTGTGTGTATGTGTGTGTATGTTGATGGCTCTATCAATATATCATAAGAAAAAGCCTAGAAGCCGAAGCATTAAGTCATTATTTCTGAGGAAACAAGTTGGAAGACTGTAGGGGGGACTTACTTTCACTTGATGCAGGATTTTTATATGCTAGGATTGTGGATGATTTTAAATTTTTTCTGTGTTTTTTGAGTTTTTATTCAAATTAGGAGCTAGAGAAATTGAATAATCCCATGTGCAACCTGTTGCTTTAGGTTAAATAACTACCAAAGGTTTCTTCATTAAATTAAAACTTCCAAAAACAATGATACTGACTTCACAAAGCAGGGGTTCTTAACCTTTTTTGTTCCATGGACCCCTTTGCCAATCAGGTGAAAACCATGGCTCCCTTACTAAGCCCACACTGTACTGTGCATTGCTTAATAAATATATCACCCCAGTACCAACATGTCCCCACAAGTATAACGTTTTTTGAATTTTAATTCAAGCTCATGGACCCCTAGTTAAGAACGCCTAATATAACACTTTTCTTGATATCTCCATGAATTTGCACACTGTCTTTGCACAGTCTTTGCACACTGGCAAAAATAAAACATTTATTTCCTTCTGCCAGGCTACATCTCATTTTTCTCTATTGTCCATTGCCTTAAATTCCTCATCTATGTGACCTCTGGGTTTGAACTAACATAGTTTATTACGTATCTCACATTTTGTTCAAAAATGAATATTTGTTGATCACCTTCTACATGCTAGCGTTGTTCATCTGTTGTGACTGAAGCTACACTTTATCTTTCAATGAAGTCTTTTTACCTATAAAAAGAAATTGAGATAGAAGCTAGTAAATGTATGGTAGTCAAATTTATAATGAAAAATAGAGTCTCTTAATCTGGTTACTTAAGTAATATGTTTATAATTGATTTATAATTCATTAATACTTGAGGTTTGTTATAAGGTGCTTAATTTTAGGATGTATGAAAGATTAGCTAATATGTGTAGAGATTTACATAGAGAAGAAAGGACAAGTTTTACCACTTTTAACTCCCTATTAATGGTTAAAGTTATAAATTCTGTACTACTATTGTGAACTTCAGGAATCTGAAAAATAAAAAGTGATTGCTCAGAGGAATATTACAAAAATTAAACAATGACTGATTAGTAAAACAACATAAATGTAATGATAACCCTTACTAATAAGAATGATTTATGAAAATAAAGAATATAAAAATTTGCAACTTCAGTATTACAATATAGTCACATGACACATGCTCATCTCTTTCCTGGAAAACTCTCTGCTGGTCACTTTTATGTGTCAGCTTGGCTAGGCTATAGTACCCAGTTATTTACTCAAAGATGAATCTAGGTGTTGCTGTGAAGGTATGTTTTGTAGATGGGATTAATGTCCATAATGAGCTGTCTTTAAAGGAGATTAATTTAGGCAATCGGGGTGGTTCTGATTCAAACAGTTGAAAGACCTTAAGAGCAGAGCTGAGGCTTCCTAGAGCAAAACCAGATTAGTGTTTGACTGATAACTGAGGATTGTATTCAGGTTGACACATAAAACTGACCATTGCACTCTTTCTACAACTCCATCCCCACCCTCTTTCGTAACACTTATTCATTCTTCAGATAGTAATTTAAACATTCCTTCCTCTGACTGCCTTCCCCCTCCTTATCCTGGTCATATGTCCCTGCTGTCATTGCCCATCACACTCTGCTCTCCTTGTTTAAAACTTTCCCCCCACTAGATGGTAAATTCTAAGGATTAGGGACAGTGTTATCTTATTCAGCTCTGTCTAACCAAAGTCTGGTCCAGTAGTATGGACATCAGATTATCTTTTTCTTTCAATTTAAATTGTTATTCCTAAAGAAGTTCTATTAGAAATATAGGAATTTCCCTAGTAACAGAAATCATGGCACTTCGGAAGAAATCCTGGCATAAAATACAATAAAAATATGCATATTAAAAAGGTATTTCTTTGATGTTTATAAGGATGCAGTTCTCACATTAAAATACAACAACATACATATATGCCTTCTATGTAAGTATTAATGACATATATACTGAGGTATACTCAGCCTTGTCTAAATGTATTCTCTCACTAAATAAAATATTTTGAGAGTGGGAAATAATGATACATCTAATTACAGTGCCATGATCTCAATCCTCAGCCTCTTCAACCTCTTGTCCTCATCTGACACCTGACTTCATTGCACTACTCCCTCCATTTTGAAACTTCTTCCTCTCTTGGGGACTGTGCATTAGCACTATATCGCTTCCCTTCCTATCTCTTTGACCTTTCTCTTTCTTCTTGGCTGTCTGAATATAGTCAGATACTTACTAAGCTTCTCTCTCCTTTAGTCACTCCCTTGGGCATCTCATCCACAACACTGGCTTCAATTATCAGATCATGTCACATACACAACATTCCACCCCACCTGCTTGTCTCTTAAAACCCTTTAGTTCCTTTGCATTGACTAAGAATGAAATCAAACTCTTTATTGAGCACCTACCTGATTTAGTTGCTGCCTGCTGCTTTGCCTCATTTCCTATCCCCGTCTTTTCCTCACCCAGCTCGAGCCAGACACTCTGGTATTTGATTCTTTGAACACACAAAACTCCTTTCCGTCTTAGGGCATTTGCACTTGCCCTTTACTCTCCTAGGAAAGCGCTTCCCTCTCCTTCCTGCTATTTAGGTTTCAGCTCAAAATGTTGCCTTCTCACATAAAATTTCTTTGATCATCCAACCTCAAGTTCATGCCTACCTTCAAGAACACTTCATTCTATTTTATTTATTCTCGTCACCTATCACTATCCGAAATTATCTTGTTTACTAAGCTAGTTATTTATTTTTCTTGTCTCACTAAGCTCCAAGCTTTATGGGATCAGGAATTTCAGCTATGTCTATTATGTTCATATGGTACCCCCAACGTCAACAACAGATGATTTTATTTTCCCTCTAAAACTATTTTGTCCTCTTGACTCAGCTCCCCATTTCTGACTATATTACCATTTTCACAATTACTTTTGGACTAAAACTTGGAATCTCACATCTCCATCAGGTTCAATCCATCTACAGTGTAGCACATGCCAGCTCTACATGGCCTCTTTCACTGTCAACCCCTATTCTCCATTTTCATTGCCAGTACTTGAGTTGAGGTCCTTACATTTGGATTTTTAAAAGAGGCTTGTTACTGATTTGCCTTGTTCCTGACTTTCTTCTCTCATCACATCATTATATTAGCATTCCTAAATGGAAGGGGGAATCCTAACAACTTCTGCTGGAAACTTAGAGTATTCCACATTACATGGCCCCCAAATTATTTAATTTCCAGCTTATCACCACCCTGTCAAAGTCAAATTTAGTGATTGTGCATTCCATAAACATAACCTTTTATTTTTCCCACTTCTGAATATTTGCTTTGCACCTTATGTCTTATTTCCTATCAAATTTTCAATGCCTATCTCAATACCACTCAAAAGTTATTCTAAATCCTCTCAGATAAAACCATTCCTAACAGTTCAATTATAAAAGTTCCTCGAGTGCAAGTTGAGAGTCCCACTCATTTTTGTATTCCTTCCTCCACTCAGCAGTACCATATACTTAGGAGGCTGTAAAGATTTTTCTAAATTGAAGTGAACATATTTAAAATTGACAACTTGCTTCAAGAACAATGAAGAAAATGTGTCCTCTCAATAGAGTATATATTATGATAATTCAAATTATCTGACTGTAATTTATCTATCTAATGAAAATCTGCATATATTTTTTACTTGTATTGTGGAAAATTTCAAATATATGCAAAAAATAATATAAAGAAGAAGCCCAAGTGCCCACAACTCACCTACCTAGGTTCAAGGATTTTTTTAAAGACGAATTAATTATATGTTACACATTAATAAAGCATAAATCCATCCAAAGTATACAATCAGTGGTATTCAGTATAATCACATAGTTGTGCATTCATCACCTCAGTCATTTTAGAGCATTTTCATTATTCCAATAATAATAATTATAAAACAAAACAAAACAAAAAACAACCAAACAAAACTCATCACTTCTCAATCTCTTTGTTTCCCCTGCTGTATATAGCACCTATTGTTTCCTTCTCTCTAGTTTATTTGTGTTTATTTTTTGTAAAAACATTCTGATATATGAATATACCCATGTTCTTATTTTATATGAGGTTTCACTATGTTATACAGTCTTGTGTTATATTTTAAGCTTTTCTTCTAGTAATACAAATGTCCTAGGCTTTCCCTTTCAACCACTGTGATACCCATATAATAGCTCTGCTAGTGACAAATAGCATGATGTGTTATCACCATTTCCATTCCTTTCCAAAAATTTACAAATGATCTTTTAATCAATTCTGCACGGATTAATCATCAGCTTTCCATTCTCTACTCTCATCCTATTTTCTAGTGACCATTATTCTAATTATTAATTCCATGGATTTACATAATATATTTAGTTCATAATAGGGAAGTCATACAGTATTTGTTCTTGTATGTCTGGCTTGCTTTACTCAACATAATGTCTTCCAGATTCATCCATATTGTCATATGCTTCAAGAGTTAATTTCTTCTTACTGCTGCATATTCCGTCATGTGTATACACCATAGTTTATCAATTCTTCGCTGATGGACACCTGGGTTGTTTCCAAGTTTTGGTTACCGTGAATAATGCCACTATGAACATCAGGATGTAGATGTCTATTCGTGTCACTGCTCTCAATACTTCTGGGTAAATATAACTAATAAGGGTATTGCTGCATCACATGGCAAGTTTATATTCAACAACCTTAGGAACTGCCAAACAACCCTCCACAGTGGCTGTACCATTCCACATCCCCACCAACAGTGCATAAGCATTCCTATCTCTCCACATCTTCTCCAACATTTACAGTTTTCTTACTTTTTAATAGTGGCCATCTAGTATATGTGGAATAATACCTTATTGAAGATTTGACTTGCACATCCCTAATCACTAGTGATGTTGAACATTTTCCACGTATTTCTTTGCCATTTGTATTTCCTCTTTGGACAATCATCTTTTTCAAGTCTTTTGGCCATTTTTAAATTGGATAGTTTGTCTTTTTATTGTTGAGTTGTGTGATCTCTTTGTACATCATTAATATCAAACACTTACCAGATACGTGATTGCCAAATATTTTCTCTCATTGAGTTGTCTGCCTTTTCACCCTTTTTGACAAAGTCCTTTGTGGTACAAAAGTATCTTCTTTCGAGGAGGTCCCACTATTTTATTTGTTTGTTGCTCATGCTTTGGATATAAGATTAAGAGACTACTGCCTATCACAAGATCTTGAAGATATTTTCCTACATTTTTTCTAGGAGTTCTATGGTCATTGTTTTTGCACTTAGGTCCTTGGTCCATTTTGAGTTAATTTTTGAATCAGGTGTAAGATAGGGGTGCTCTTTCTTTCTTTTGGATATGTCTATACAGTTTGTTGAATAGATTGTTCTGGCCCAGCTGTGGGGGTTTAACAGCCTTTTCAAAAGTCACATAACTGTAAGGGTCTATTTTTAAGTTCTCCATTTGGTTCCATTGGTAAATATGTCTGTCTTTATGTCAGTACTAAGCTGTTTTTACCACTGTAGCTAAGTAATATACTTTAAAGTCAGGAAGTGAGAGTCCTCCAATTCTGTTCTTCTTTTTAAAGATCTTTTTGGCTGTTTGGGACGCTTACCCTTTCAAATAAATTTGAAAATTGGTTTTTCCACTTCTACAAAAAATACTGCTGCAATTTTTATTGCATTGAAGTTGTAAATCACTTTGGGTAGAATTGACATCTTAACAATGTTTAGTCTCTAATCCATGATCATGGAATGTCCTTCTATTTATTTAAGTCTTCCTTGGTGTCTTTTAGCAATTGTTTGTAGTTTTCTGAATACAGGTCCTTTATGTCTTGGTTAAATTTATTACTAAATATTTAATTGTTTTAGTTGATATTATAAATGGAATTTTTTCCCTGATTTCCTCCTCAGATTGCCCATCAGTAGTGTATAGAAATGCTCTAGATTTTTGCTTATTAATCATGTATCTTGCCACTTTGCTAAACTCGTCTATTAGTTTGAGTAACTTTGTTGTGGATTTTTCAGGAGATTCTAAATACAGGATCATATCATCAGTGAATAATGAAAGTTTTACTTCTTCCTTTCTTATTTGGATGTATTTTATTTCTTTATCTAGCCTAAGTGCTCTAGCTAGAACCTCTAGCATAATATCAAATAACAGTGGTGACAGTGGGCATCCTTGTCTTGTTCCTGATTTCAGTGGGAAAGCTTTCAGTCTTTCACCAATGAGTACAATGCTAGCTGTAGGTTTTTCACATATGCACTTCACCATATTGAGCAATTTCTTTCTATTCCTATCTTTTTGAGTGTTTTTATGAAGAAAGAGTGCTGTATTTTGTCAAATGTCTTTTCTTAATCAATTGAGAGGATCATGTGATTTTTCTTCTTCAATTTATCAATCTGGTTTATTACACTAAATAATTTTCTTGTGTTGAACCACTCTTGCATACCTGGGATAAAGCCCACTTGATCATGGTGCATAATTCTTTTAATGTGATTTTGGATTTGGTTTGCAAGTATTTTGGAGAGCACTTTTACATCAAATTCTTTAGAGATTGGTCCGTAATTTACTTTCTTCATAGTATTTTTATCTGGTTCTGGTATTAGGGTTGTTTTGGCTCCATAGAATGAGTTTTGTAGCAGTCTTTCCTGTTCAAATTTTATGAAGAGCTTGAGAAAAATTGGAATTAGATTATTTTTGAATGATTGGTAAAATTCACCAGTGAATAATCTTTAATTCTATACTCTTCTCCAAGTCTCTCGCCCTTATTTTGCCCTTTAGGCTGCAGCACTCCCTTTAGTATCTTGTAATTCTGGTCTTATGGTAACATATTCTGTCAGTTTTTGCTTGTCTGAGAAGACTTTGAACTTACCCTCATTTGTGAAGGACAGCTTTGCTGGATACAAGATTCTTGGTTGGCAGTTTTTCTCTTTCAGGACCTTAAATATACCACTTTCTTCTAGACTCCATGGTTTCCAATGAGAGCTCAGTCCTTAATGTTATTGAGGTTCACTTGTATGTGTTGCTTTGCTTTTCTCTTGCTGCTTTCAGAATCTTCTCTGCTATTTGTCATTCTGAATAGTAGGTGTCTCAGGGTAGGTTTATTCAGATTTATTTTCTTTGGAGTGCATTGTCTTTCTTGCTTATTGATCTTTATGTCTTTCATAGGGATAGGGAAGTTTTTGGTCATTATTTCCTCAAATATTCTTTTTGTTTCTTTTCCTTTGTCTTCTCCTTCTGGGACACCAATAATGTGTATGTTCATGTTTTTCAGGTTTTCAGGTTGTCATTCAATTCCCTGAGACTCTGTTTCATTTTTTCCATTCTTTTTTTCTTTCTGTTCTCCTGTTTTTTCCAGTTCAGATGTTGTCTTCAAAATCACTAATTCTGTCTTCAAGTAATTCAATCTCCCCTTCTGTGCCTCTAATGTATTTTTAATCTCATCCATTGTGCCTTTCATTCCCATAAGGTCTGTTACTTTTCTTTTCAGGCCTTCAAATTGTTCTTTATATTTAGTCAGTGTCTACTTAATATCCTTTTTCTCTTTAGACATGTTTTCTTTCAATTTTTTTGAATTGATTTAGGAGAGTTGTGTGATTACCATTGATTAATTGCTTTAAATCCTGTATCTTTTCATGGTATTTTTTGTTCCTTTCACTGGGCCATCTCTTCCTCTTTTCTGGTATGGCTTGTAATTATTTTCTGTGATGTCTAGGCATCTGAATATGTTGGTGAATTTACTCTGATGGCCAATTTCTCTCTCTTGCTATTCCTGCCCCCCCCCCCCGCAACTCTCCTTTGATAGTTGGTTCAGCTTATTCTACATCTTTAAATTTGCCCAGCTTAAGTTTTCAAAATCGTGCAATCGAATAATGGGGCAGAGAATTTCTCCCAGGGGTTAGAATACAGAGAGAAACAAAAGCAGTTATAGTTCATGCAATTTCAAGACCAGCCAGCAGATGGTGCTTTCAGCACACTTCCATGAAGAGGAAATCTTTTTTTCTCTGTTTTAGTCTGGCCAAAGATGGAATTCACAGCGGGCTCTGCAGGCCAAATTCACTGAAGAAAAGCCCCCCAACTCCTCCTTTCTTCTCCCTCATAATAGCTGACAGGGAGGAAAATGTCTGTTTCTCTCTCGGTCAGGTGAAGTGAGCCAGGGTTTACCTCTGCTTAATATCTTGGTGGGGGGAAGGGTGAGAGGAGCCCTTTCAGGCCACCGCAGGGGTTTAGTAACTTAGGTTTGTTGTTTCAGGTTCTTCCTCTTTCTGTCCCTCACCCTTGGGACTTGTGAAGCACTGTCCTGGTATGCTGACCCCCAAAGCGGTCCCTCAGGCTCTTTTGCCGTTGTTTTTGTGAGAGAGTTGAGCACGGCCTGTTTAATCCAATGTCATCCTCCCACAATTCTTCCAAGGATTTTTAACATTGTGCCAATTTTGTTAAACACACACTCACACAATATTCATTTCACACACAAAAAAAGGGGTTCTGAAAATATCCCAGTGCTAGATTGATATTGTGAGAGAGACAAGTATTGCCTAATTAAAAATAAGAATTAAATTTATAAAAATGGAAATTATGAAAAGAAAATCAATGGGAGTAAGTTTATTTTAGTTCGCTAAAGGCTTCCAATGCACTATAAGTTGGCTTGTACAGGTTAAAAACTTACAGTTCTGACCTGGGAAAAATGTCTAATCAAGGCATCAGGCAAAGCTCTCCCCTTGAAAGTTGGGGCTGGTGATCCTGGACTCTTGCCATGTGGCAAGACAAAATGGCAGCTCTGCCAGTCTCTTCCTTCTCCTCCAGGTTCACTTTCTCCCTGATTAGGCACATGTGCATGATCAGGCACATGGCAGGGCATAAATGGGGCATCACCTTGTCTCATCCCTCTCCTTCAGGCCTATTTGCTAGCTTGGCTTCAGGTTATTCTGTTTTTAGCTTTTTTCTTTCCAGGGTTCATTGATTTCAACTTCTGGGGATTGCTATTTGTCACTGAGGCTCTTTTTTTCCTGTGTCTGTGCCTTTTATTCCTTCATTTAATATTTATTTATTTTTAAAGATTTATTTATTTATTTACTTCTCTCCCCTTCCCCACCCACCCAGTTGTCTGTTCTCTGTGTCTATTTGCTGCATCTTCTTTGTCCGCTTCTGTTGTTGCCAGTGCACAGGAATCTGTGTTTCTTTTTGTTGCGTCATCTTGTTGTGTCAGCTCTCCATGTCTGCGGCACCATTCCTGGGTAGGCTGCACTTTCTTTCATGCTGGGCGGCTCTCTTTACAGGGCACGCTTCTTGCGTGTGGGGCTCCCCTAAGCGGGACACTAAAAATAATTGCTATCAATGTAAGACCATATGAATTAAAGTATATTTTAACATAAATAAAGATTTTTAAAAGTCTAACCTTGGAGTTCCATAAAAGTTTGAACCTCTGTTTAATGAATTTAGAGAGAAGAACTTATCCAGTAATTTTAGTGGAATGTCTTATTAATGATATACTTGAAAAATCCAGTAGTCCATAAATCTGTAAATAAGTCAACAAGTACAGAAATTTTAAAAATTATAAGTAAGTTCTATAATTTTAATTCCTATAATTAAAAATCTAGGATTTTCCTACAAAAATCACAAGCTAGACATCTAATTGTCTTTGACTTTCATCTCCTTTCATGTCCAACATACAATCAATCAACAAGCTCTAGCAATTTTATGACCTAAAATCTTCCTGAATCTGAGTCTTTCTCTCTGGCCCTGTGTTTTGGTTTGAGTATTCTGTGGAGTGCAGAAAATTATGTTCTTAAGCTAACCCATTTCTGTGCATGGAAGCCTATTGCGTGTGGGACTTTTTGGTTAGATTAAAAACTTGATTAGATTGCTTTTCATTGGGCTACATAAGTGATACATGATTCAGGTTGGGTTTCTGCCTTCTTGCTGGGTCTTCTACAAACTGAGATGACACAGAGAGAAAGATGCACACAAAAGGAAGCTCTGTTATTTTGATCCTGCTGTGTGTGAGAGAGAGGACTCCCGGTTTGCCTTCAGCTGCAGAGACAAAGAGGCTCAAGGAGATAAGGTCAAGCAGAGATGCCTAATCACCCATAGCTGAGCTCCGGGAGAAACTAGAGAGATACCGGCAGATCCTTTCCCTCTTGCCTCTCCACATGGCAAGACTTGCTAGCAGCCGACATTTGGTGAGAAAGCATCTGTGATGATGCCTTGATTTGGGCATTTCACAGCCTTGGAACTGTAAACATTTACCCCAAATAAACCCCCTTTATAATTGCATTGGCAGGCTTTGGCAACCTAAGATACTCTCTTACCACTGGCATCATTATTTCTTGCTAGAACATTTTCAATGGCTCATAATTGGTGTCCTTTGCCTCTGCCTAAAGACAAGATCTCATCAAGTCACTCCTCTCTTTACAATTCTGTAACTTCTCATCCAGCCTCCTCAACATGTTGCACAAGGTCTCCATAAATTTGAAATATGTCTACTATTCCACCCTTTCCCTTACCACTCCCTTCCTTGTCCTCTCCATTCCAACTATACAGACTATATACTGTCATTTGGACAGACCATGTAATTTCTACACCGTCTGCCTGGAATGACTTTTTTCTTCTATTTAATCTAGCAATATCTCATTTTCTAAGTCTCAATCAGGCATTATTTCCCCCAGCAAGTTTTCTTTGACTCTTTTCATTCTTACAGGCTTAAAACATCTACTTCTCCATATCTTATTTCCAACTTTCTTAGGAGCTTAGGTATGTTACTAATATTGCATTTTAAAATAATTTTTGAAGCCAACCAACCAGCTCTTACTTGTTTTTGTATACTTGGTGCTAATCACAGTTTTTGGAGCTGAATATATATTTGTTGCATAAACGGTGGCAGAGCTGTCTGTTTTTAGGGAAGAGTATGTGGACTTTGGGCTCTTACAGTGTATGGATTTTGTAATGGTTACAAGATTGGCTTTAAGAGTCCACAGACCTGCATTTGAAACTCAGCTCCATTCTTCATTATGTACATAACTTTAGGAATTCCACAATCTCAGTTCCTGGGGCAGTAACATAGGAAGGTATAGCAGTACAGTGTTAGTATGAGGACTACATGAAATGAGACCATGTGAATGGTTTGGCATAGAGCTGACCACAAGGTAAGATCTTCATATATGATAACTATTTTTATGTTCTTGTGATAGTGGTATTGTGGATACTAAACTCTCATTTTCTTAAACACACTTCATCTCTTGTACTCCTTTAATCCCTCTTTCAGTCATTTCCTTCCTCTCCTGTGCCTGGTATACTTCTATACTTCTCTCTTTCTATGTTCACCTTGAGTTTCACCTAATTTAGGAAGTCATTCTGTATCGTTTCAACATGGGCTGGCTTCCCTCCCTACTTATATCACTGAATTTACCACACAGGAACATGTGAAGTTAATCTGTCTCTCTCTTCATTATACACGAACTTATGAGAACCAACTTACATGTATTTCATCTATGAATATGTAGTGTCCAACTGTGCTTGGTACATAGTAGGACAATATAAAAATAAATAAATACAAAGCTTGTTGAGAGAATTGATGAATAGATACAGAAATTCCTAAAGTTATGCTTCCAAAATTTTTTTAAAAATTAAGAGTCAATACTCATCATTTCCTACTTTGTAACAAATTAGATGTTTGATTTTGTTGGGCCCTTCTAAACATTTCTCATTCTTTCTGATGGGTATACAAAATAGTTCAGTCTTAGTTTTCTCTTTCAATTTTAGACATAATTCATAATAACATTTCACATATTTGCTTTCTCATTCAAATACTCCATATATTTAAACTCAAGCTACCATATCACTTACTACAATACACTTATTTTCAGGTGCTGCTTTGGAGGAGCCATCAAAATGTGGTGAAAGGACACTGAGCTGAGTTAGGTTACCTGGTCCTGGGCCTAGCACTTCCCCAGTGATTCATTGCTTTTTGTAAGTTTGGTTTGGTAGGTAGATATATAGGTTTGTACAGTGTGAACAGAATCCAAGTAGTGCATATACAAAACACATAGAGTTTCCAGAAGGGGAGAGTACTGTCTATTTCCATTACGACTATGGATAACAGGACTGTGGGAGAGAGGACTAGGTTCCCAAAGGGGGAAAAAAAGATATTCTGAAGACTTTTCCTTTTTTTTTTTTGCTCTGTCTCACTGGCTAGGTTGGCGGTCACTGAAATCTAGTATGGGGAAACATGCATGAGTATTGCTTGTGGTGGTTGAGAAGCAATTTTTTGCATAATGAAATATCTACAATCACAAAATTTTAGAGTTGGTACAACTTACTCATTTTATCGAAGATATAGACTGAGGTCCAGCTAGTTTGAGTGACTTTTCCAAGATTGCACAGCTGTTAAGTGGTAGGGTCAAATCTCCCAGGCCAATCTCAGAAATTCCATGGCCAAGGTACGTATTTTCTGATCATGTGAGCTCTGTGGCACAGCCTCAATCACCTCTTCTAAGTCACCTGATAGTTTATTTGCTGTTTTCTTATTTTTCAGTTACCCCAAAGGCTACTACTTTTCTTTAATGCTACAATGTTTTCTTTGTTCAAAAATCACAATAGAAATACATTTTAGTTGTTAAAATCCTGCAATTAACAAATAAGTAATAAAAGTGGAAAGTCCTTCCTCAAGCTCCATTTCACTGCATGAGCTACCTGCTGTTTACAGTTGCATATTTTGTTCTGGACCTTTCTACTTGCAGTTGCTTATGTGGGTGTGTGTATGGTAATATTTGCATGACACTAAAATGTCTGTGGATGTTTTATAACAAAATGAGCATCTCGACCCTTGTAATTGTCATTGTTATTGTTAGCTCTGACAGCTAAATTCTGAACCCATAAGTGTCTTTTTTAAAATCATAGATTCCATGTGACATGTGAAATAAATTCACATTTTAGGCCTTTGTCAGGAAAGAATTAATTCTACTTATTGAGGGTGCTGTCTATGAACCAATACCCCTCTTTTTATCCTCCTTTTTGGAGCAAATGACATTCTCCCAAAATTCATTGTTTTGAAAGATAATATACCCAATATACTGAAGAGGATGGTAAGGGTATATATCACCTCTAGCAAAGTACAGGGGTTGGTTAATGTTTCACATTTTCACATCCCCTGCCACTGGAAATCACAATACTTGACACCAGGTTACAAAATTATTAAACCTTCAAGCAGCAACATTTCCTTTTCCATGGGAGACTTCACTTTTTCATTGACAATTTACTCCTGAAAGCCCTTCAGGCTCTGGCCTTTTCTCTCTCCCTTTAACCCCAGTAACTAATTAAATCTGGACAAGTCTTTGGTGAAAATAGTTTTCCTTCAAATTATTCAATCCGAGTGCCCCTTAAGACATTCTTTGCCATTTTGTCTTAGTTTGCCATCTTTACATGAATTTGAAAAAGGTGAGCTGATCTTATTTTTTGTAAGATAAAAAAATCTTTGAAGACTAAAATCTACCCTGATGTGCAGATAAAGACTAGATTTTGAAATATGAAAAATGCTTTAGCCGCCATTAAACTGTTATTTTCTAGAAGTTTAAAGGTAAACAAAAAGTTCCAATGACTCTGTCCAACTTAAAGAGACAATTTTAAGATTCAATATTATATTTGGAGGTAGTTTTATTTGGGATCTCTAGTTAAAACCTGCATAAATTATGGAAGAGGATTAACCAACTAGTATAACTGAACCCATTCACAATAAATTTTCTCTGGGATTCATTGGGCCTTAAAATTAATTAGCACTTTTAATATTGTTACCTATTTAGCTTGAGATAAGCATGAAGATTTAAGATGATAAGGAATTGAGCCTGGGAGTATGGCACTGCTTAAGTATTTTTGCTGTTGAGATAAAATGCAAACTTGCCAAGTTACCGATTACTTTAAATCTACTTGCACATTTTACAAACAAAAACAAACCATTGCCTTTATTTATTTAAAAACTTAAAGATCAAGCATAGAGCTTTTATAAAAAATGCTCAATTTTGGACAAAAGAGTGTGAGATTTACTGATGGGCCTCACTATCATTTGCTTTAAGCCAAAAAATTGTTTTCTCAGTTACTGATTGTCACCTATTCCATTTCTAAGAAGAGGTAAAGGAAGTTTTTGTTATTTTCTTTGTTTTATGAAACCAATATTTTTCTATATTATATAATGATATTGCCTTTTCATTTTTTTCAGCTATTCTGTGGGATGCTCCATGTTTGTTATAGGTGAAAAATTGGGTTTTGAATGTTTGAGTGGATTTCCCAAAACCTTTAAAAACATAAAAAAAAAGAACTATAAAAAATGACAAAAACTTATTAAGCTCTTATAGAATACCAGATACCCCACCAAGCACTTTAGAAAAATTCACTCATTTAATTCTTACAAAAGCACCGTGAGGCAATATTATCTCCATATTCAAGATGAAAAAACAAAACAAAAGAAAACAGAGGCACAGAGAAGTCAATTAACTTGTCCGAGCTTCACCCAGTTGATACGTAGCAGAACACTAGCAGTTGGGCTTTGGTATTTGTGATATTAACCACCAGATTTTGTAAGATTATTTCATTTGACTAACACTTAATACAGTATTAGAGAATTACCTGATAAATTTGAATCATTCTGTGGAGTTTCTCAATGAGGAATCAACATTCATTTATTGATTATAAGTCAAAATGAAAAATATATGGATGTTGCCTTTCCAATAAATAATTTTACACATTCTCTATTTATTGCTTTCTTCAGAGATTGCAATGACATATTTCTATTGATTTTTAATTTGGTTTACATTCTAATTTATTAAATAAACATATTTATAAAACTCTTTAAATTACTTGAGAAAACTATTATCTAAGTTAAATCAAGAGACTTAGCACACTATGTACAATATGGAAAGGAAAGGTAGAACACTAGTGACACTGAATATATCAAATTAATTTGAAAATAAATTGTTCCACAAGTTATTAGTACTGTTGAAATTATTGTCAAATAAATAATCAAACATTAAGGCCATCAGCAAAAAGAATAAAGAATCCAAGATAAACAGTGTAATCCAACTCCAATATTTAACAACCTTAAGCTGTTACGCATGGGTCAAAAATCTTAACTTGTATTTTATTTACTTATAATGCATATCTTCACAATATCTATGATATAAAACTAAGGCAAACTAAGGCAGAGGAGGGTAATATATGGAAGTATAGGGGCAACGAGGCTATTACTCTGCGCTCCCTCCTTACAGAGGTGGATTTGTTTGAACGGTATCCCCTTTCCTCTCACCACGTCCCCTGTTTTATCACACCGCCAAAAAAGAAATAAGAGTTGACAATCTTTGCAAATACAAAGAGGCAAATGATTCATGGAAAGGAAAAATAAAAGGTTTCCTCATGTTAAGGAGGTGTTTTGTCAGAAATGCACTCATGCCTAGAGAGTATTGGCCTTTGAGCACATGTGGTTATATTCAGGCAGGGTATATCCTTTCTTTCTTCCACTTCAGTAAACTCAGGGAGTCAAAAACCATTTTGTGGATGCAGTTAGTTCATTGACATTAGCAGCATATCATTTTCCCAAAGTTTGAAAGAGCAATGGATTGATTTCAGAGTTCACAGTGGGGCAGGGTAAGACAGCACGGCTCACATGTCTCTCAGAAACAATATAAATTCATAGAGCTACTTCAAGGCTTCATGAAGATGTGATAAACTACTGGATTTGGTTACACATTTCCTCCTGCAGGGCCTATTTTATCCACTTCTCTTAGATAAGTCAAGCTGATTTGTTGTTTTCATGCTCTGTTTTTCTTCAAATCTACTGAAAATAAGCAGGTTGATTTCAGGGCAGACTCCCGAACTCCCTCTTCCTCTGTGTGGGTTCAACTTGAGTTCTTGTGAAATCATTATCCTTTTCCTACCTTTAAGACTGACTACCACAAAGAGGGAACTGAAAGGTAAACAAAACTAAACTAAGCTAAAATGTGATTGTCAAGAATATGCCGTCCTGTGAAGGTGTGGGCTAAGAATCACGCAGCATTTATGAAAATGTCTCCTGGGCAGCCATGGCTGCTGGAGGATCCAAATGTGTACAGTTCTCTAAAATGTGGTCCCTCAGACAAAGTGCTGCTTCACTCTCACCAAAATCAGAGCCACGTCCAACTCAAAGCCAGCAAATCCCTTCAGCAATCAGGATAGCACAGAAACAAGGCAGTCATTTGAACCTGATTATTCTTGTTGAAATCACTGCTAGTACTTGAGGGAAAGCATTCTTGTCTTATCCATCAGGAAAATCAAGCTGCCTTTTTCATAAATTAGGAAACCAGGTTGAATGCTACTCAACCAAAGATTTAAAAAATATTCTTATTATCAATTTACCCATTCACTTCTTCTGACTCTTCAGTATTCTTGGAGCACCACATTACAGGTCTAATAACAATCCTTATAGGTTGACCCCCTATAAATCTGCATTCACGGGAATGCATGAGAGGTAACATGTCAAAAGATTGGCCCTAGAGTCAGAAGACCTGGGTTGTCAAGTCACATATCCTCTCTGAGCCTTAGTTTCATCATCTGTTAAAAGGGGATAACATAGTGGAAACATGCTGCTTTTCTCTGCCCTGCCTCTATTTCCTCTTGTATTGTAACAGAAACACCATATTCTCAGATAATGCTGCTCAGATGCCCACCTACTTCCCCTCCAGCCCAACAGATACTCCAGTCCTCTGACCACAACTATTGGTTCGCGGATGGACACATGACCCAAGGTAGAATGAAATCTGAGATTTTCATATAATGGAAAGAAAATGCTTGTAGGAAAGACTGACTATAATATAGTATTACTAGTAGCCATCTTGATGTGGGAGGCAAAGAGCAAATTTGAGTAAAGTCAATGCGGAGGGAGGCAGAGCTGAAAGAGGGTGAGTGTGTACTGAGGCCATCCCTTGGGTCACTAGATCTCACTGTGCCTGAAGCCAGATGGATATTACTTAGGGGTTTTTCATTACATGAACCTATAAATTCAACTTTTTCTTTTGACTTAAACCTATTTGACTTGGGATTGTTTCACTTGCACCCAGAAGATTCCTAAATATTACAGTATGAAGACTGAGCTGACGTATAATATGAATAGTATTTTGGGAGAGGATTTTTGTTTAAACATAAACGGTGTAATCCTCGGTTTTACGGAATTCAATGCACAAACTTAAAAACAAATGAACAAATAAACCTTTTCCTATGCCATAGGCACTCTGCAAGGGCGTGTGTAGATGCAGAACAAGAAAATATAAAGTAGCTCTGAAGGGTGGGAAGGACATAAATATGTAATAAATAATAATAGGATAATGTGAAAGAGGCAAAAACTGCTGACTACATAAAATACAGAGCTACCATCTTACACAATTCTAGGCAGCCCCATTCACATCATAGCTTATGTAAAAGTCATGCCTTGGAGTCATACATAGAAACCTTAGCTCAACTACGCCTTTGCCAGCTGGTGGTCTGAGCTGGGGAAACACACCAGCAAGTGTTTTCAATTGCTGTAATGAGTCTTCTTGGCTCTCCATTTTTTAAATGAACTGATTATTGTTCACTATATTTGAGTTTTTAGGAGTGTTTCTGGCAGACAGCTGGCACCACAGGTTTACCATTACAAAAAACAGACACAAATCTTGCTGCTCTTGTTTGGCTGTGCTATTGTTTGTTAGTGACCGAATGGCAGAAGCACCACTAAATCAAGCATCTGCAAACATAAAATGTTGCATCTCAGGAATACAGAGGTCTCTGGGCAGTGGGAGAGTGATTGAACATCAGATTAATTATTTGGCCAAACAAATGGAGGTTTTATGACTCAAAGGTCCTTTACAACAACATAGTTTTGCACTGTTTCCTCAGCAATAATACTTCATGTTAAGTGGCAAGATCAAACTATAAGTAAATTAGTATCCAAATGAAACCAACAGCTTTGTGTTTTCATAGTGATTAATATGTACCGTATAAAAGAGGATTTGCTCCTCTTTCGTTCTCAGTCATAAAAGAGAAAAACAAAACAAAAAACAAGTTCTTTGATATAATGCCCCCTCTGAAGCAATGCCAAGGGAGTTCACTGATTAGCTACCAGAAATATACCCCAAACTCTTCAGGGAGACTGTGCTTTTGCTTTCCAGCTCTGGCAGAGTAACAGCAGCAACTCCACTTGCCACACAAAGAGAATTCACATGGCTCATTCATGAGGTCAAATTCAGACCAGGTTACAGACTCCTTTACTGGGCAAGACAGCACAACTCCCAGGGCTGGTGTGATTGGTTTGCCCTGGTTAGATGCTGAATCTCACTCTTCTGGAGGAAGAAATTGTAACACAGCATCTGAACCATACTGGCCAAACTCTTTGGATAACACGCTTGAATGACATATGGATATGTCATCATATCAGCATTTACCAGCGTATTAAGATTTGTCACTAGCTGGGCAACATGTTCAAAATTACTCATCTCAGATCATTCCTAGACCAACCTTCTGCTGCTTCTCTTACCAAGACATGAAACTTTCTGAAGTACCCTCTGGCGTGCATGCCACGAAATACCAAAGGTCTGGAGGTTGAAAGGTTTGGCTTCAAGCTGAGTTTGCAAAACACATTAGTTCTCCTGGTGCAGACGTGTGACTTTGCTATCAGCTCCACAGAGCCCCGTTTTTATTTCTAGAGATATTGAAGAGGAAACCTCTTTTTGATATACCAGAATCCTACCAAAATGCTGATGTTCAGAGGTATGGATAAATTCAAAAGACTTTATTAACACGAGGAGTAATTTGAGCACAGTATGATTCAATATATGGCATGGGGAGGAGGTCTGAAAATGAGTCCCCATTTATTTATTTTTAATTCCTTAGAATGACTGCTATTTTTACCATATTGACACTATGATTGTGTTCACAGCTTGCTTTTCGTTGTTAAAAGTCTTAGAAGCAAATTTTCGGTTCCTGCAAAAACTGTACATAATTCTGCATAATGGTTTTACAGGAGAAAGCAGCAGAACTTAGTGACCAAGGGATCAGGCTCAAAAGCGAGGCTATAGGTTTTGAACATAGGTTCTGCCTCTTCCTGGCTCTGTAATTCAAGACATACACCTAAATTTATTTTCCTTTTTCTGTAAGATGAGGTTATTAACAGCTCCAAATATACAACGTTATTGTGAGGATTAAATGAGCTTCCACATGGAAAGTGCCTAGAACAGTGCTCGGCATTTCGAACACACTGAATAAACACGTCATCTTCATCATCATCGATCAATGATGACATCGATCATCATCGCCTGTATGTTTTTCTGCCCTACCAACTTTCTCAGTGATTTATCTTATTCATTGTGGTTTATGTGTTTTTTTTTAAGTGTTGTCAAATTCTTTATTGAGCACAGTATGGTATAAACAAAACTAAATAAAACAAAACAATATACACAATTTATTGGTTTAATTTTCTAACAGAGATGGTTCCCCACTACCTTTTATAATCATCCCCTCAATGATAATTTTGTTTCAAAATGCAATTTGAAAATTTTCTTTCCTTATATCATTTCAAGTGGCTCATACCATTTAAAAAGTGTTCTTCTTAACACTCAGTTGTATGCTCAAATTTAAATTGAGCTTTATTTCTCTTCTGAAACATGAATTGATTTCTAATATACATAGAATCAAAGTTGGACATGCCATAAATATCTCAATATATATAAAAATTTCGTGAGACTAAACAACATAAAAGGTAAGCACAAGAAGCCCAGGTTGTCTAGGATGAATGGTCTTTTCTAGAGATCTGAGCTCAGACTCTCACTCTTAAAGCAATATCTACATATCTTTCCAGGGTTTAGCTGTCACGGTCCAAGCAACATTTACCCCCAGGATTTCTCTACTCTAAAAAATTTCCTGAGAAGTCTTTTTTCATTTCTTCTAAATTAGAAGCTTAATAAGGTACATTTTTTTCTTCCTTTTGAAGAGAAATTAAATTTGGTTCTGTAGGATATTGTGAAACAAAGGTGCTGCAAACCCACTACCTGGTCCTATCACAAAGAGCCTGGTATAACATGGTCTTCAAAGCAAAAAGGTGCAAGTTTATGGCTTTTAAGAAATGAACTCAAAGCATTGTTTCATATTGATAAAAATGTGTATTATATTGAAAGCAACTATAATTTTCAAATTACATTTCATCCAAAATTTATCATTAAAAATGGGACACCATAAACCTTTATATTAGACTTTTTGAGGAACTCTAAATTGCCTGGAGGGTCCAACAATGGAACAATTAAAATCCCAAACTCTTTTCTTGGTTTCTCTAAAGCTTGAGAAATTGCTTCATAATCCAAAATCTCTCATTTGATATATAATAAAATACTATTTTATTTCCTTTTACTATTACTAATAGCTATTACTGATAGAACTTCTGTCAATATAACATGCTAGCTGGGAACCTAATTGTAAAATAATTTGTAAATAATTTGTAATAATTTGTACAGTAGTTCCATATTACCATTCTTCTAGTCAGGGGTTCTTAAGCAGGTGTCTATGAGCTTGAATTGAAATTCAAGAAAACCTTATTCCTGTGGGGACATGTTGGTGCAGGTGTGATATATTTATTAAATAATACACAGTATAGGAAAGTGGAATTGACCCAAAGGATAGGGCATCTGCCTACCACATGGGAGGTCTGCGGTTCAAACCCTGGGCCTCCTTGACCCGTGTGGAGCTGGCCCATGTGCAGTACTGATGCGCGCAAGGAGTGCCCTGCCATGCAGGGGTGTCCCTCGTGTAGGGGAGCCCCATGCGCAAGGAGTGCACCCTGTAAGGAGAGCCGCCCAGTGCGAAAGAAAGTGCAGCCTGCCCAGGAATGGAGCCACACACACGGAGAGCTGAAACACAAGATGATGCAAAAAAAAGAAACACAGATTCCCAGTGCCACTGATAAGGATAGAAGTGGTCACAGAAGAACACGCAGCAAATGGACACAGAGAGCAGACAGTGGGGGGTTTGGGGGGAAAAGGGGAGAAAAATAAGTTTAAAAAAAAATCTTAAAAAAAAAATACACAGTATAGTGTGGACTTAGTAAGGAGACTGTGGTTTTCACCAGACTGGCAAAGGTGTCCATGGAACAAAAAAGGTTAAGAATCCCTGCCTAGGTCTTCTGATTAAGTCCAGTGAAACCTAATTTTGTATTTTTTTCTTCTTCTAAATGTTAAATTAATTTTTTCACATTGTAACAGAGCTGAACAGCGAGTCTGTTATATCAAAATAACAATAAATTTTCTTTGGGAGGCAGTTTACACCAAAATATTTTGTGCCCAAGTATAGTTTGCAGTGATATCAAATCTGCAGGTAGCTGAAGAAAGCAGAGGGACATTATAAGCCTTCAGAGGAATTTAGGAAGGTAGATATATAGTAAATGGCTTGCATTTGACTAGTCATTTGAAATTCAGGAAAACCCTTCACCAAACTTTTCTCATTGGCTCTTCACCAAAACCGTGCAGATCAGGCAGGGCAGTGTTTATTAATCCTCAATTTACATACACAATATTTAAGGTCAGAAAACTAATAACATACCTGGATGGTACAATCCTATATCATACCACTAGGAAATACTAGGAAATAGCTAAGTCAGAACTAGAATCTGAGTCTTCTCATTCTTCTTCAATCTTCTTTAACATTATGCCTCATTTCTACTTTATTTGAATGTAAATGTTAGATAGTCTTAATATTCTACATATTAAATTTTCTGTATTAACGCACTAAAAATTTGATAGCTCCTCCACTCAGATCTTATTGGAAGCTTCTAGAAAACTATAATATTTTTAGAATAATTATGTGTTCCTGATGATAGATAGACTATTGAATATTACTATTTATTATACTGATTTAATGTTATTCTTCTTTGTTCTGAGGTCTCAACTTTACTCTCAGGCTGAGTTGGATATACATGTAGATTTCAGTCATTTCAGGGAAATGGATCATATGGCCTACTTTGCTGAGCCCTTAGTAGGTGCTTAAGAAATCCTTTTAGAATTAACCAGCTCTCATCTGAGGTGATGTTTATAGATTGTGTTAGCAATGGAATACAAATAGTATACTCGGGAAATTATTTTACAATATTTTCCCTAGAAATGGCTGCAAATTCATTCTGATGAAAGACAGATAAGATGCAGTGAACAGATGCTTTCACAGAAGCATTAGAGGCCATGAAAATAACCCAGACACAGTCTAAATTAGCCTCTGGTATGCTGACAGCCTGTTCAGCAGGGTATGAATACCCCTTTCATGATTTAAAAACATTTTGACGACTAAAATACATTAAGTCTAGTTATCTGTGATGTATGAAATTATAATATATCATAACTGAGTACTTCAACTGAACACTGAGGTATTTGGAAAAGCAAATTCAGTAAGTTAATAAGGCTATGTTAGGTCCTTCTACTTATAAGAACTTAAGTAAAATAACTTGTGCTTCATATAGCATCTTTTGTTTTAATGTCAAATTCAAAACTCTTTACAAATTATTGGTTTAGTACTACATTTCAGATCACATTATGGCTTCATACAGAATTACTAACTCACTTTAAAAATGTAAATGTATGAAAAAGCAATCAACCCTGAAACAAAAGAGGCAAAAAGCACTTCACAGAACAGTATGTTGAAAGGTAGGCCAGCTCTATTGACTGTTAATATTTATTTATGATGCACTTCATTAAACCCTTGACTTTTTAAAGTGGGTACCTTTAAACCAGTGATGAATTATAGGTTTAGGAAGGCACTCTACTTCCAGCCATTACTCTTCAAACTAAGTGTTTGAGACATTCTCAAAGTCCAGGTGAGTTTAAGTATTTAAGAAGCACGCTACATATTTAATTTAAAAATTTCCAGTAGTCATATTAAAACGAAGTAAAAAGAAACCAGCAATATTGATTTTAATAACCTATTTAACTTAATATACTCAAAATATTGTCATTGTAACACATATTCCATATAAAAATGTACTGATGAGATATTCTTTCTTTTTCCTATACTAAGCCTTTGAAATCCACTAAGTATTTGATTTACACTTTCAGCAATTTTAACGTAGGTGCTGAATTTTCACTGGAAATATTTTATTTGAATGTAGGTTTCATAAAGTTTAAAGACAGAAAAGCAGATTCACATGTGCAAGTTGTCTCAGCTATACTTAAAAGGTGTCCAATAAATGAATCTAGTATTAGTTTTAAATGTAAATTAATGAAAATTGAATAAAGTTAAGTGTTTAATTCCTTAGTAACAGTCTCAAGTCCTTGACAGTCCAGTGAGGCTAGGGCTGCTGCATTGGACAGTGCAGCTCTAAACAAAATTAAACAAAACAAAAAGTTTCAACTACAGCAGTAGGTAAAATATAAGGAAATAAAGAAGGATGGCCTTCTTGAGGAAGAAGACAAGTAGAAATGGCAAGTATGAATAAGGTTGCTTTTTGCAAGCTTATTTTTTTTTCAAAACTGTTTATAAAACTATTTTATCTTTTTGTGATTTCCAGGATAAATTTGCCATCTATTTGCTCTCAATAAGATAACACAGGGCCCAGTTTTTCGGATAGAATGGAGTTAATGAGGATCTATTTCAAATCCTTTTTATCAATACGAAAAGTTCCATCTTGAGCTCTAGAGCTGGCTGTTCATTACATTAGCCACTAGACAAGCGTGGCTATTGGTCATTTAAATGCAGCTAGTCTTCTCTGAGATGCAGTGAAAGGATAAAAAATACACTGGATTTCAAAGACAGCATGAAAAGAAAAAATATCTCAATAACTTAGTATTGAATACATGTTTACATGATAATACTTTGGATATGTAATTATGAATATTAATTTCACTTAAAATTTTTTTTTAATGCAGCTACCAGAATTTTAAAAATTATGTTTGTGGTCACTTTATATTTCAATAGGACAGCACTGTCTTGAGAGTAAGCTTGCATTTGCTTGCATTACAAGATTTGAACTCTGAGACTGCATTGCCCGACTTTGGGTTTACTCTGGGCATACAATTTCTGTCTGATATTTACAGATCTCCTCTTCACAAATATGCTACCAAGAAATGGCTGCTGCATATTGCTGGCCTCCGTGGGGCCCTATGACCTGGTTTCCTGTTGTTGGCTTTTCCAAGCAAACTTAGAGGGTGGGAGGACACCAAGTCCTACATGAAAGGGAAAGTTATCTGCACTCATTTTCAGTTAATTTCTGTTTTGTTCTGTTAACCTTCTTTTGCTCACTTAGGTTTGGCAGCTTGATTTGTGCTTTTCATTCTTTAGGAGTTGCAAAAGTAGCAAACTCTACCACCCATTGTGGGTGACTCCATGCAATTACTGCATGCCGTTTTACATTTTTATCACAGTAGGACAAAGACACCATAAGAAAAGTCCTACATAAATGATTATATGAATAAAATAATCACTGAGCTGTATAAAAGAGAACATAATTCACAAAAATATGCAGTTCAAAGTGGTCCTTCATTTTCTTAATACTCAGGCAATAGAAAGGAGCCATAGTTTTTGTGTTTAAGGCTTAGTCTTTACATTGACTTTCTGGTTATTATATATATAACATGATCCTGAGGTTATCAGGAAAGTTGAAAGTGTTAGACTGCTCTTGAAAGAGAAGCACCTCTGCTCAGCTGTACCCTGGTTAGGCACAGGGAAGGGAAACAATAGCATCTCTAGTGTTAAAGCAAAAGATGCTAAATGATTTAGGTCTGGATTGCTTAGCTTGTTTGTATGCATGCTGAAGTGGTATCTGGAAACTTTAGTGTGAAGAAGTTATAAAGTGGTATTGTCCTATCAGGTTTTTAGGAATCTCGCATAAGTGACTCAATCCTATATGGCCTTGGCATTCTGTCCTTAGCACAAGGTGCTGCCGCTGGTTCCTTAATGGAAATGGAAGGTGCCTACTCATGCTGCTCTCGTTCCAACACCACATCTGATGCTCGCCATCCTTTGCAAAATATCCTGCCATCTGTGGTGAGCGCAGAAAGTTTGCTTCCATGGCATAAACTCGCTGTGTTTGGCTCTTGAAAGGAATTTTGCCTGGGGCTCTGGAGCTCTAATACAACACTCTCTAGTGTGGCCCAGATAACAAGGAGCAGATTTCTACCCTGCCATGTAACACTCTGGTAATGTGCCTCTAAGGATCCCAGGAAGGGAGCCCTTAGAATACAAAATAGTCCAACCTCATTAAAAATACACCATTTAATAGCATCACTTACTAGCCCAAACTTTCAACAGGAAACATAAAAGGACAGAGTTATACAGAATGATTGCTTACTGGAG